>NW_025999982.1:13820269-13873549 GCF_001458135.2 Marmota marmota marmota
GCAGCACTGGTCGTCCAGTGCGGTGGACTTCCTTAGCAACCTGCAGGGCAAGGAGGCGCACGGACGGGTGCTGGACGTGCTGCTCCAACATCGCCTGGTCCTTCTGGAGGTCCCGGCTGTGTTCCAGCAGATGCAGGAGCTCAGCCTGGCGCGGCAGGTGCCAGACAGTCTCTTCCGCTCCCTGCTCAAGCGCTACCTGACGACTTCAGGCGTGGGCCCCGGGACCCCGCTTCTTCCGCGAGTCCTGCCCAAGCAAGAGCAGCCTGGCCTGGATTACTTCTATCCCCAGCTGCAGCTGGGCGTGACAGAGCCTGTAGTGGTAACCCAAGTATGTCATCCCCACCGCATTCATTGCCAACTCCGGAGCCTATCGCAGGAGATCCACCGCCTCTCTGAGAGCATGGCCCAGGTATACCGGGGTTCCCTGGGGACAGGGGATGAGAACTCTACCAGTACTACCTGGGAGGAGAGGGAGGAGAGCCCAGATAAGCCAGGCTCTCCATGTGCATCCTGTGGATTGGATGGACATTGGTACAGGGCGCTCTTGCTTGAGACTTTTCGACCACATCGCTGTGCCCAGGTGCTTCATGTAGACTACGGAAGAAAGGAATTAGTGAGTTGTAGTAGCCTTCGGTACTTGCTGCCTGAATATTTTCGAATGCCTGTGGTGACCTATCCTTGTGCCTTGTATGGACTCTGGGACGGCGGGAGAGGCTGGTCTAGGTCACAGGTCGGTGACCTGAAGGCACTGATACTGGGCCAAGCAGTGAATGCAAAGATTGAATTTTATTGTTCCTTTGAGCACGTGTATTATGTTACCCTGTATGGAGAAGATGGGATTAATCTTAACGGTGTATTTGGAGTACAGTCATGTTGCCTGGCTGACAGATTCCTTCAGAGCCAGGGGACAGAGGAGGAAGAGGAGGGAGAAGAACCAGACCCAGCGCTACAGTCTCAGTCCCCGGCAGAAGAAGTAGATGAAGAAGTTTTACTCCCAGCCTTAAGGTCTATCAAGTTGAAGATGAATGCCTTCTATGATGCCCAGGTAGAGTTTGTTAAGAGTCCCTCTGAGTTTTGGATTAGATTGAGAAAACACAATGGCACCTTCAGCAAGCTTATGAGAAGAATGTGCAGTTTCTATTCCTCTGCCAGTAAGCTGGATGGTGTGGTTTTGAAACCTGAACCTGATGACCTTTGCTGTGTTAAATGGAAAGAAAATGGCTACTATCGGGCCATAGTCACCAAATTAGATGACAAGAGTGTAGATGTATTTCTAGTTGACCGAGGCAATTCAGAAAATGTGGACTGGTATGACGTAAGCATGCTGCTTCCTCAATTTAGGCGCCTACCAGCCTTGGCTCTAAAGTGCACCCTTGCCGATATTTGGCCTTTGGGGAAAACCTGGAGCCAAGAGGCAATTTCCTTTTTTAAAAAGACTGTACTCCACAAAGAATTGGTTATCCATATCCTTGATAAGCAGGATCATCAATATGTTATAGAGATTCTTGATGAATCTAGAGCAGGGGAAGAAAACATTAGTAAGGTAATTGCTCAAGCTGGATATGCCAAGTATCAGGAATTTGAAACAAAAGAAAATATTGTAGTAAATGCTCACTCCCCAGGGCATGCTTCGAACCATTTTATTGCTGAAAACAAAATATCGTCCGCCAAGAAGGTAGAAGAACAGAAAGCTGAGAAAGAAAAAAACATCTCTGTTTCAGAAGCTTTGACTGATACAACAGTTGTTACAAATATCTCAGCTGGACAAGGGGAACAGGAAAAAGAGAAAAAAGCCCCTGTTTATTCTCCCCTGACGCCAAATTTCTTGAAAATTAAACCAGGCTCTTCTTATAAAGAAGAGCTGGAAGTTGGAAGTACAGTAGAAGTCAAAGTGTCTTATGTTGAAAACCCTGGCTATTTCTGGTGTCAACTGACCAAGAACACTCAAGGCCTTAGAACTTTAATGTGTGATATTGAGGACTACTGCAAAAATACCATGACTCTTCACCAGGGAACCACACCTGCTTGTTTGGCAAAGCGAACAGCAAGTGGTAAATGGTCCAGAGCTCTGATTAGTGGGACCCAATCTTCAGAGCACGTCAAAGTAATATTTGTAGATTATGGAGACAAAGATACTATTTCTGTGAAGAATCTTTATTCAATTAGTGATGAGTTTCTCAAGGTTAAAGCTCAGGCTTTTAGGTGCAGTCTTTATAATTTAATTCAACCAACTAGTGAAAATCCCTTTGTTTGGGATGAAAAATCAATACAAGCTTTTAGTGAATTTGTAGACAGTGCATGGCAAAACAATCTAGAATTAAAATGCACAATATTTGCTTTGGCCTCAATACATGATGAAGAACTGTTTAATGTTGTAGATTTGCTAACACCCTTTCAGAGTGCATGTCATTTTTTGGTAGAAAAGAGACTAGCAAGACCAGTAAAACTTCAGAAGCCTCTGGAGTCTTCCGTTAAGCTACATTCCTACTACTATTCTACACATGATATGAAAATTGGTAGTGAGGATTCAGTGTATATAACACATGTCGATGACCCCTGGACATTTTATTGCCAGCTGGCAAGAAATGCAAATATTTTAGAACAGTTGTCCTGTAGTATTACACAGTTAAGTAAAATTTTGCTGAATTTAAAAACATCTCCCTTGATCCCTGGAACCTTGTGCCTTGCCAAGTACACTGATGGAAACTGGTACAGAGGGATAGTAATAGAAAGAGAGCCAACTAAAGTCTTCTTTGTTGACTTTGGGAATATCTACATAACAAGTGACAATCTGCTCTCAATACCTCGTGATGCCTATGATGTTTTACTTTTGCCCATGCAAGCTGTTAAATGCTCATTGTCTGATATTCCCAGTAATATACCAGAAGAAGTTACAACATGGTTTCAGGAGACTGTTCTAGATAAGTCATTGAAGGCCTTGGTTGTAGCAAAAGATCCGGATGGACGTCTGATTATAGAGCTATATGATGATAGTATTCAAATTAATGCTAACATTAATGAGAAGTTAGGGCTACTCGGCTACAAAAATCGAACCAGGAAGAAAGAGAAAGAGAATGAAACACTTCCTTCTATACCTGGAACTCTTGAAGAAAAAAATGAAAATATGACGTCACCCACAGACCATTTAAGTAAGACAGGAGAGAACAAATTATGTAGCATGGAGATTTTTGGAGAAGGATGCAAACCTAAGATCAGCTCAGCATGTAAGGAGCTTAAACGTTTACAAAGTTCAACAAAGACAAACTTAGTCACTCCGTATCAGGACTCTGCAGGAAACAAAAGTAATCAAGTGTTTTCTTTAACAAGAGAAAAGAAAGAAGAAATCTTCGCAGAGCCATTTTTGAAAGCCACAAAACTAGAAGCCACTCTTCCAGAGAGAAGAATAGGAGATGCTTGTAACAAAGATTTGCCTCTAAAATTTTGTGAGCTCCCACAGAAGACGATAATGCCTGGCTTTAAAACAACTGTGTATGTTTCACACATTAATGATCTTTCAGACTTTTATGTCCAGCTAACCGAAGATGAAGCTGAGCTCAATCGTCTTTCTGAGAGATTAAATGATGTTAAAACGAGGCCCCAATATCATACGGGGCCAACTGTGCAAAGTGGAGATGTGATATGTGCTGTTTTCCCAGAAGACAACTTATGGTATCGTGCTGTGGTCAAGGAACAACAACCCGATGACTTTCTCTCTGTACAATTCATAGATTATGGCAATGTTTCCATGGTTCACACTAACAAAATAGGTAGGCTTGACCTGGTTAATGCACTGTTACCAGGATTATGCATCCATTGCTCTTTAAGGGGACTTTGGGTTCCTGACATTGTCAACTCAAAGGAGATAGTGCATCACTTTTCCCAAAGGACTGATGAGGCTCAAGTAAGATGTGAATTTGTTGAATTTCAAGATAGATGGGAAGTTATTCTTGCTGATGAACGTGGGATCATATCAGAAGATATGCTTAGTAGATGTGCTTTCAGTGAAAAATCTCAAATAGGACTTTCTACCCAAATAGTTAAAGGTGACTGTTCAAAGTCTGCTAAGAAATCCAACAGTGACACCTCAGTATTTCTTAACTGGTATAATCCAAAAATGAAGATTGTGAGAGCTTATGCTACTGTGATAGATGGGCCTGAGTATTTTTGGTGTCAGTTTGCTGACACCGAGAAACTTCAGTATTTAGAAGCAGAAGTGCAAACCAGGGCAAAGCAAGTAATAGATTGGAGAGATCGTATCACATGTCCTCACATTGGAGATCCTTGTATAGTAAAATATAGAGAAGATGGACATTATTATAGAGCACTTATCACTAATATTTGTGATGATTATCTTGCATCAGTGAGGCTTGTGGACTTTGGAAACGCGGAAGACTGTGTGGAGCCAAAAGCACTCTGGAACATGCCCTCTGACCTTTTGTCGGTTCCCATGCAAGCTTTTCCATGTTGCCTTTCAGGATTCAATATTTCAGAAGGTATATGTCCTCAAGAGGGAAATGATTATTTTTATGATATAGTAACAGAAGATGTGTTGGAAATAACAATATTAGAAATCAAAAGGGATGTTTGTGATATCCCTTTAGCTATCGTTGAGTTGAAAAGCAAAGGTGAAAGTATTAATGAGAAAATGAAGAAATATTCTAAGAGTAGTATGGCCAAGAGTGATTTACCATATGAAAGAAATGGCCCAGAGATAAAGGGATCCCTGGCAATTCCCAGTCCTGATATTGGACTTAAGAAAACAAGTATCAAAGCCATACAAGATAAAACATTATATGTGGAATCACGGACAGATGAACTTGCTGAAAGAATTGAAAAAGAATTAAGCATTATTGAAAACAAGGCAAGTAAGTTCTATGACCTTGGAAGTGATAACATTTTTGAAGTTTTTGAAAACTCTTGCAAAGACAAAATTGGTGCTGAGGTGCTGGAAGGTGAAGTAGAGTGCCATTTTGTTGACAAAGCCAAGTTTAATGATCTGTACCTAATTACAGGATTTAACACATTATTACCACCTAGTGAAACAAAGGAGATGTTAGAATTGAATTCACTTGAGGTGCCACTTTCCCCTGATGATGAATCCAAAGAATTCTTAGAACTAGAATCCATTGAGTTACAGCATTCTCTAGTTGGGGATGATGACAAAGAGGAGCTATGTCTGGTACCCCCGATTGTACCTCTCTCCCAAAGCGATGACACGGAAATCACTCTGGAGCCTTTCACAGTGCAACTTCCCCTCGACTGTGAAACTGAGACACAGCCAGAACTAGAACTACCTACAGCCCAGCTGTCTCTGGATGACAACACTAATCCTTTGTCCTTAAGAGTGAGTCAGAAAGGCCAAGAATCAAGGTGTGCAGAGGACATGAGAAGGTCAAGTGCGGAGTCTTTTGATGACCAGCACAGAGTACCACTGCATCTACTTGGAAAGAATTGTGACCCCAAAATGCACGTTGAAATGAGTATGTTAGAAGAACTTCCAGAATGTAAAAACAAAAACAGAGGTGCCATTTCATCACTGATACCTTTGTTCTCTGAAGAAGAATCCAGAGACGGAAGGAAACACAATAACGCTTCACCACATCATACCTCGGGTAAGGGGACTTGTTTTCTTTCACTTTAAGGTTTGATTTACTGTCTTCAGAAGTTCTGATTTATTTATCTACTTATTTATTTATTTTATACCAGGGATTGAACCCAGGGGTGCTCAACCTCTAAGCTGCATCCCCAGCCCTTTTTATTTTTTATTTTGAGACAGGGTCTGACTAAGTTGCTGAGGCTGGTTTTGAACTTGTGATCCTAACCTTCTGCCTCAGCCTCCTGAGCCACTGGGATTATAGGTATGGGCCACTGCATGTGGCTCTTTTTGGTTTTAAAGAAAAGGCAGTAATTATATGAATTTCTTGAGTTTTTGGAAAAAAAGATTAAACAGAGAAATGAGTCAGATTTGGTTTTTATGGAAGGGCATTTTAAACAAGAAAAATTGGGTGTGAAATCAGTGTAAATTATTGTATGCTAAAATATTAATTTTGAGTTTAAAAATAAAATGCTTAAAAGCTATGTTCCTGAAAGATAAATCTCATTTAAAATGTAAGAAAATCATCTTACTTTACCACCATTGCTGTACTTTCTTCTTTATCTGCATAGTGTCTGTCTGCATACAGTTATAAAAATGAAATGCAGGTTATACTATTATACAGTATTGAATCCTGCATTTTAATGTTTTTTTTTAAGAGAGAGAGAATTTTTTTTTTTAGATGGACACAACACAATGCCTTTATTTTTATGTGGCACTGAGAATTGAATCCGGGTCCTGCCCATGCTAGGCAAGCGCTCTACTGCTGAGCCACAATCTCAGCCCTGAATCCTGCATTTTAATCCCTTAAAATGCTTTCCGAATATTTTAATTGCATGATATGGCCTCCTCCTGTGGGTGTGTCTTATCTTATGTAATTATTAGCCTCTAATTAGCTATTTCTTTCCAATGTCACACTGTACACTAGCTCTGTCATATTGTGATACAGATCTGCTGGCAACATGCTGCTTTGATGTAAGAATGGCTGTGAAAACCATAGACAACACCACTGGTAATAAAAGTCCCACTTTCAATAGTAATTTTCAGTGTTAAAAATAAAATTTGCTGTGTGTGGTGGCACACCCCTGTAATCCCAGAAGCTGTGGAGGCTAAGGCAGGAGGATTGCAAATTCAAAAGCAGCCTCAGCAATTTAGCAAGGTCCTGAGAAACTTATTAAGACTCTGTCTCAAAACGAAAAATTAAAAGGTCTGGGGATGTGTCTCAGTGGTTAAGTGCCTCTGGTTTCAATCCCTAGTGAAAGAAAGAAAGGAAGGAAGGAGGTAGGTAGGGAGGGAAGTTAGTTCACATTACATCCTTCTGCTGATTTTTTTTTTTTTTTTAAGGAAAGCAGTAGGGATTATCTGGGGAGGCAGCAGTGGAAGAATTTAAAATAATATTTAAAATAAAATTGAGGAAAAGAGAGAGCTTATTATCACCACATAGTAATTGCATGATACTGATTACGTAGGAGTAATAATCATAGATTAGAAAAGTACTTTGCTTGTATATTTCACATTAAGGAATCAAGAGGTATACCTTGAGTCTTATCCTATTCAATTTGGCAGCTCAACCACCACGGAACACCTACACTCTGAAAGGATTTTCTGTTGGGTCCAAATGTGTTGTGTGGTCAAGTCTAAGAAATACGTGGTCTAAATGTGTGATTTTGGAAATAGCTGAAGAAGGCACAAGGGTAAGTGAGATTTAAATAGTTTTATCTCAAAATACACTTGCAGATTATTAAGGAATTTAATAAACTACAGAATACAATTGGTAGATGTTTACTTGCTTGTTCCCTTGATAATTTGATGTAATAAGGAAGTCATCTATAAGATTATAAATATCCATCTATAAGAATCCTAGAAAGAATCATTCAGCCCACTTTATCTCCCATAACTCAAAAATCCTATAGTCCCAAATTCCACACGTTGCACTTCTTAATCTCTTTTTTGGAACTGTTTATACCCAGTGCCTCTATGTTAGGTAAGTTTCTCATTTCACAACTACATCACTTGAATAATCTTCCATTTGATTTACTTCTTGTTTTTCAATTCATTGTCCACACTGCTATTATGAATTGGTCAAGGCAAATCCAACCAATTATTTTTGTACAAAACTTTTTAGGGACTTCCATTTGATTGTGTTTTTCCTGCAATCTGAAAACCACCTGTACCAAAATCACCTGGTGTGCTTTTTAAATTGTTGATTACAGTTCTATTTTGCCTGTATTCCCACCCATTCCCCAAATGGTTAATTCCAGTTTAAAGATTTACTGTAGCTATCACCTCATCTGGGAAGCATTCACTGAAATTATTTTCTAAAGGTCCCTTCATCTTCAGACCCCCCTTCAGAAAAAGAGCTTTATGCATTTCATGTATTATATTCTTGCACATAAACATATGGGAGCAGACCTCTAGAGTTTGGACACTTGAGCTCTACATTTTATTCATGGTTGATCTTCAGATGTTTACTCAATATGTATTTGAACTGAAGGAGCACTGAGTTTGAAACACAAGATTGAAACTGGTTTAAAACAGTCATTTTTGTTATCTTGTGAAACCTCTCATTTTAAGGATTGCTGAGGAACATAAATCACCACTTTTTACTAAAATTTGTTTTCTCTTGTAGGTTTTGAACCTTTCCAATGGTGTAGAGGAGACAGTGAACCCTGAAGACGTTTGGAATGGCATACCCAAATTGGACAGGAGTCCATCTGAGGTATGGAATTCTGTAGACATTAATTAATGAGAGCTCTGTAATGAACTATTTCTAAAGCCCTTGTGTGAGGAAAAATGAAGAAAAAAATTACTTTAAGAACAACAGTTAAAAAAAAAAACAATGACAAAACCAGTGTTCATGGACTTGATGCCAACTTTCATTTTGGGGGAATTAGTTATTAATGTTTTTCTCCTTGATTTTCACTTTGAGGGTTAAAGAATAAAAATTATTTGATGTTCATGACTCTTCTAAAATACACGTTTGATGCAAAAAAATTCTGGGAAATATGGCAAAATTTAAAATGAGGAAGTAACAATCACCGATAACATATCCATTCAAGGAAAAATAGATTATTATTCAGTTTGTTTAGACCCGGTTGATTTTACAGTGCATATACTTATATATTCTGTTCTTCATTTAGGACTATATGGTGGGCAGTTTCTCTTACTCTACGATGTGTCTGGGCATTTGAATTTATCCTGTTTGCTTCACAGTCTTTGTCTGCTTGGTCCAATATCTGGTCATCTCAGGGTTTGCATCTGCCTGATGTCTTTTTCCAGGGAAAAGGTCGGCTATCTGTGGTTCTTTGTATGTTGAGTAATTTTGGATCACATTTTGAACATTTTGAGTCTTTTGTTTTAAGACTTGGGTTCTGCTAAAATCTTCTGGAGAATGTTGAATTTTTTTTTTTTATCTTAGCAGGTGATTAACCCAATCAGGTTCACACCTCTCATTCAGTAGTTGGTGATTCCCATGTCAGTCAGTTCCATTTTCAAAACCTTGACTGTGTTGTTCAGTAAGTACATAGGTCACTCAGCAGTTAGATTGGGACTTGGCACTTTATATAGTGGCCAGTGGCTTCTTTGGTCTTATTCTGCCTAACATAGCTCAGGGGTGATCTTACGTCTTTCATTAGTTCATATATGGTATGAGGGGTTAAAATTTCCCAGATCATTTCCTCTATACCTTCTGGCTCCAAGGGTTCTCTTTTATTTAGCTCCTCAGAGGCCTGTTTTTTTTGGGTCCCCTGACCAGAAAGCACTCGTATTTCCCTCTGCTCAGACCTGCAGTTCTGTTTGGAGTGATAGTGATGAAGAAGAGAGAGAAAATAAGAATTCCTTCCTCCTGCTCTAAAGATAACAGAAGCCCTTTTCCTGGTTCTGCTGCCCAGGGAGACAGGGCTTCTTTCACATTTTCAGGCATCTGCATTGCCACTCTTGTCACCAGGTGGTTATCAGGTGCGACCAGAAGACAAATAAGGGGGAAAAAACAGAGGAATTTCCCTATTTTGTAGCATTCGAGGGCCCTTTTCTGTAATTTCTGGCTAGAAATATGGGATTTCTCTCAGTTTTGCAGTCCATTCAGCTGGGCAGTTTTAATTCAGCACTTTCTTAGGTTGAACCATCCCATAAAGAAGTGAAAAAAGAAAAAGAAAAGCCTGTGAAACTCACCCTTATTGTGAACTGTTTTTCAGATTTTTACTTTAGATGTCAATCCACCTGTCCCTGTTTGCCTTTGAGAGTTCTCAAATGTTTGCTTTTTTAATTCTGCCCCGAATTTTCACTGTAATGAGTGAAAGAGAGGCTACAGTAAGTTTGCTCCATCTCAGCTGTAGCCAGAAGGCTGCAAATGTATTTAACAATTGCATGACATTCATGAGCCATAAAGCATTATACTGTTTCTCTTAGTGTTGGATAGTTAGTTCATTTGAAAATGTTGTCCATCAAAAACAATGGAAAATTCACCTTTTTTGTCAACTCCATTTTTGTTTCCTTATCAAAGGTAACAGCCTGCTAAACTTTTTGCATCAATATTTACTGATCCTTTTTTTATATTCTGATATCTCTATTAATTTTGAAGAATCCACAGTCAAAGATATATATATGTACATACAGGATTCTAGTTGGATTAAGTACCTATACATGCCAAAGAGAAAAAACTAGGACTATGTAAAACTAAAGTGCATATGTACATATTAAAGCATTTAAGTACATATATGTATGCATTCAAGTACATACTTATATAGTTTAAATAGCATGTATATTTAAAGTAGATTAGGTTTATGTCTATTTAATACCCACACACATATATTTACGTATGTATGGATATATACACACACACACATACTGGCTTTAAGCCAGTAAGCATATATGTAAAAACTACTTATGAGTAAGGCTTTCCAGTTTTTTATTTGATTATTAATGGGATTTAAATGAGCCTTTCCTTACATGTGAGGGAGCCTTAAATAAGAATACACATCTTCAAATGAAATAGTTTTCCTTAAAAAGTGAATATTATGAGGTATTGAATTAAGTGCAACTTTTTATGACATATTAAATCATGATCTCCATGTCTTTCTGATTATATTTTTAAGGAATTCTTAAACCTGGACTATTTCATTTTGTCATAAGAAAATGTCTCAGGAATCAGTTTCTGTATCACATCAAGCATGCACATGATACTATTAGTATTGAAAGGAGCATCAGAGGACTATTCCTTTTCACTGGGTCATTAATCATCTGTGACACTCAGTGGACAGTAGTGGCCCCTTGAGCAGTGATGTCTCTCCTTCCCTCACCAAAGACTGATGTCATCAAGGGTCTGGGAGCTCAAGCTTGGAAAAGGGTACCAATGGAGACGTTCCAGAAACATGAGTAATCAAAAAATAGGAAATGTACATGAGGTGATTCTTTACTATAAAACCAGATTGTCATAATTTTAAAAGAAATACTTTTTGTTTTCCTTTTTTGTTATGGCTTATCTATGATCCTGTTTCTGATTTAAACTACTTTGTACTTTCATTTGAAAATTGGTTGTAATTCAAAGGTTCCTTTTGTTAGGCTGTATTCCACACACTGGGAAAAGATCTTTACTTCATGTCATCAGATGATACCACATTTAAAGGTAACTCGTCTTTTTAAAAACAAAATACTTTTATTACCCAGCATTTTCCAAGTGTTTAAAAACACCATTATCCTGAGTCTGTCAATTTTCTTGAATGATAGTAGCACAGGTTTTGTGTGGTGGTGGTGGTAGTGGTGGTGGGAGTGTTGTGCGTTTTGTGTGTGGGGTGGGAAGGGTTAGGTAAAAAATAAATGAGACATGTCTCTAAGCATGAGGAAGATATTTTGAAATGTCAAAGGAATTTGTTGGTTGATTGAATTAATCTTGAAAGTTAGATTGTAGGTCTGGTGAATTTATATTTTAAAAGACTTTAAGGGATTTTTCTTAATTATGTTCAAATGACCGCTGCATGTTAATCTTTTATAATTTCTTCCTGAATTTTTAGTTTATCTATATGATAAAATCCAATTGGTTGCATGTTCTCAGTTATTACACATTGCTGTTCATAAATAGCATATTTGTTCTTACAACTGAGGCACATTCAGAATGAAATCAGCTCTTGGTGGCTTTAGTATTATGTGAAAAGCACACACTAATCAAAAATAATGGAAGTCCTATTGGTTATCAGCCTTGTTAACCTCATTCTAGCAAAATATAAAATATACCCATTTTGTAATCTTTTAAAGAAACTTTTAAAAGTTTCTTTAAAAAGTGGGCAGGTTATATAATATCTTTGATAATATGTGTAGTGTGAGTACCAAAATACTCACAAAATAAAAAATAAAATAATTTCTACAGGAATAATTCTCTGTAGTAATTAGAACTTACCTTTTCCTCTACCACCTTTAGAGAACTTTAACTTTGTCATTGTAGAACTCATTTAAATGATTGTCTTGTTCTTAGGTTTTTTTTTTTTTTTCTCAACTTAAGGTTGTTCTCATCTTGTTTCAGAAAAGGGGTCAGCAGGTGATGTGGATTTAAGTGTGGATCCCTAAGTGTGACTGGTCCGAAGCTGCTCGTGAACCAGTGGCATCTCATCCAGATCAAGTGTGTCTGAGGAAATAGAAGGCATTAACCACAGGAAGTTGTCGTTTTTGAAAACTGATATGTGTCAGAATTAAACTATGTCTCAGGTTGACTGTACAGGGTATTTGTAGTGGGATTCTGTATGTGTGGCTGGCTCTGGGAAATTTCCTCTGCCTTGAATTGTCTAGTGCTTTTATTCAGCTGGAAGATTTATTTTGCTGAACAATTTGCTAACACACTACTCACATTTCAAAGGAACTGTTGGTACCTTTTCAATATAGTGTTTACATTAACATAGAAAAACATAGGTTTACGACAGACAAGAACATTACACGATGCTACTTAGGAGGATGACTTTGTTGGCAGTTTCTCCTTCAGAATTTTTTTTTTAATTTTAAAGCTTTGCCTTGTCTGTCTAGTTAAAAATTTATTATTCTGTTTGAATTTGGAAGTATGCTAATATGACACAAAATTTGAATAAAGTTTATCCTTTAAAGCTGTGGTGGTCTCATTTCATCTGTGGTTCTGTCTCTCCTCCCCTGTAATTGGGGAGGGGGAGAGGCTTAGTGATATTTAATGTTTTCATATTTAATGTTAGTTTTCGTGTATGAGTCACACTCAGCTGGCACTTTAAAGTCATTTCCACATTTTAATCATCAACTTTGAGGGACATGTTTATTTTACCCATATTTTATAGGTAAGAAAAGTAAGCTTTTTAGAGAAGTTAGATAATTTGCCCAGGCCAATTGGGAGTCTCAGAGGCTTGATCAAACTCACACTCATCTAACTTCAAAGGCTGTGCCTTGGAACATGGTTTTGTATGGGTCATATACAGATCCTACCTTTTGGAAACAGATTCTACCTTTGGGAAATAGATCTTAGTTAAATGCTGCTTAACAGATATGTGGTGTGGGCAGGTTATATAATATCTTTGAGCTTTGATGTTCTTCATCTGTAAATTGGTGATAATAAAACATTTCACATCATTTATGTGAAGTGCCCAGAAAAGAGAACTCAATAAATGTTCCCTTCTCTTTCCTGAAAAGTACCCAGTGTGCACTATGCTGTTTATTTTTCAAACTTAACCCATGGCTGATATTTTCAGCAATTGTTTTCTCCTTTCGGCATCTGCATGTGCCACAAACAAAGGACTGTAAAAATATTGCTCTTGAATGAGAGGTCAATACAATGGCAATGTTTGTCCATTTGTAAAGTCAGTAAGGGGAAGTTTTGCCATATGAGTGGAAAGAAGGTGCATGGGTATAAAATACAGTTAGCCCCTGAAGCCTAATGGGAAGAGGGAATTAAGAACTTTAAAAACAGTACCATTTCAATAAGTGGAGAGGAGAGAGGTTTGTATTAAAAATAACTGAGGTAGGTGAATATATTGCCTGCTGTAGGATAAGGAGGGCAGTAAATGAGCATGTGATTACCAGGAGAAAATGTCAGAGAAGATGCACCAGGGTCAGACTGTAGAAAGGTTTCTGTCTCAAGTTGAGTATGGCCTAACTCCCTATTAAAACAATAACTTGAATGACTATCGGGAAGGAGAATTCAAATTTCTCAAAATGAATGATTTTGCACCTTAAACCGCTGAAGATGGCCTGAGGTGCCAAATCACATAGTTACTTATTAACTGGGTGGAAGAGATAGGGATTGAAGTATCAACCAGACAAAGTACTGATTTCCTTGTTCACACAGGCTAACTTAAAATTCTAAAGAATTTCTAGGAACATCATATTTAGGCCAAAATATACACTTAACTATTGAGCAGCATATAATATACACTTAACTATTGAGCAGCATTTGTATTCCTTAGGAAACAAAATCATCTTCCATAATTCCCAGATGTATAAGTGTGTTTCTATATGTTTTTTTAAAAAAAGAGAGAATTTTTAAATTTTTATTGTTTAGTTTTCGGCGGACACAACATCTTTATTTGTATGTAGTGCTGAGGATCGAACCCAGCGCTGCATGCATGCCAGGCAAGCGCGCTACCGCTTGAGCCACATCCCCAGCCCGAGTGTCTATATTTTAAGATATTTATAAACCTCCATTTAACTGTTATTCTACTTATATTATTACTACATGTAAAATTTAAAATGTCCATTAAATATTTATTGGGAAAACAAAGTGGTTAAATGTAACTCAGAATGCTGCCTCTGTTATCCTTCAGTTTTTAGGTGAATAACTATATTAATTTGTTATAGCTGGAATCCCTGGCCTGTCTTTCATAGCTGTAACACCAAGGGCACTTTTGTTTAGTAAATAGAATGCATGGGAGAGAACATTTAAAAATGCAAACAAATTGCCAACTTGCTTTATAAGCCTCTGCCCTGTCCCTAGCACTCCCAACCTTGGTCCACTCCCCATTTCCTTACCATATTGAAATTGTATAGTATCACCAGTCCTGCATTAAAACAATGACTTTATTATCAACCAGATCTAAGTTTTCTTATCATGACTGAAAGTTAAACACTGCCAAGTTTATCCTAGAATACCAGGTTGCTAAAATTGAATTCTACTACTGCTAACAGAGAATAAAAGACAAGAACATCTGTTTTTACTGTAAGTTTAGGGAATCTCATCACAACAGGTTTTCATTAGCATTGTGCCTATTGTTAATACACTTCCATTAATTAAAATAATGTAAAAGCCAATTTTAATTTTAACACAAAAAAGGATCCACTAAATAAAAATATAATTTGGGCTGCTATGATTTTTGTATATTGCATTCTTTCTTTAAAGGAAAAAGTTTTTAATCCAAACCTCAACTCAATCACTATTACGGTATAAACTAAAATTTAAGGTATGAATTATTTGGGAAAATACAATTAAGATTCTTGCTCTCTCAGTTTTTAAATGAAACTTTTAAAAAAGCTCTTTTAATCTACATTCTCTTTCTCTATTCCCATAGAGTCCTGTGGAGTGTCAGGTTGGGTGAGTGTATGAATTGTTGGTCCTGGAATAAGATTCTTATCAGCTCCTTCCATCAGAGAGTCCCACTGATCAAAGTCTTTTTCAAGTCCTACAAAATATAAATGTTAATAAACATATTAAACATTTGTGAGCACTGAACAGTACAGCACCTCTAGGTGGCACTGTAGAATTATACATTATGCAAATTGCACAGTGACCTTAGTGGCAAGGTGTTCCATGTCAGCTACCCCAGGGCTTCATCAGCTACAAGAAGTTGAGAGGTAGGAGTGAGGCACCCTTCTTTCCATCAGTATCTCCAAGAGGCAAGTCTCTCCCAGACTTTATGGAGAAACTAACTCTTAACAAGTAGATTTGCTTTCTATGATAAATAGAATGCAAAGCACCAAAGCTTTCTCAAATTTTTGCTTTCAAATTGATTTACTGCTTTGTTTAATTGTAAGGAAATAGTTAAAACTAGACTGTTAAATAACACAGGGTTATCGGAGAACATCAGTTTAGGAAATAAGATTCATTTCTTACCTAAATACTTTTGTAAGAATGCTAATGAAGCTTTGTTGGTGAGATCAACAGCAACCTCTGAATCTATATGTCCTTTTAATTTGAATATGTGTCCAATTACTTTACCGGCTGCAAAAGTGAAGTCAGCAAAATTATGATGAACCGAACCCCTAAAAGAGAAATGAGAAATTTACACCACATGTATTTGATAAAATTACTTTTGTAGTTAGGGTGCAAGAAAGATCCTGGCCCCATTAGCTTGTTTACTGAAAGTCAAGGAAAGAAAACTTGCAATCTGATCTTCTTACATGTATTCCTGGGTCACAAGCTATTCATTTAGGGACCCTAAAGTATAGTCCTCTCCAGCTAGAAAAAAAAAAAGAATCCTAGTGTGTTGATTTTAGAAGAAATGATTCCCACTTTTTAATACTTCCGATTTCAGTAAATGGAATGTGCTAGGTATTGAAAGGCCTTGAAGTCAGAGCCTGTCCCTCACACCCAATACTTATATGTGTATGTTCTTTTTTTTTAAAGAGAGTGAGAGGAGAGAGAGAGGAGAGAGAGCGAGAGAGATTTTTTTAAAAATATTTATTTTTTAGTTTTCGGCGGACACAACATCTTTGTTTGTACGTGGTGCTGAGGATCGAACCCGGGCCGCACACATGCCAGGCGAGCGCGCCACCGCTTGAGCCACATCCCCAGCCCAATATGTGTATGTTCTTTGCCAAAATATTCCAGAGTTAACCCTTTTTATCTATTAAATGATAACAATGACAAAGATCTGTCCCAGTATTGGTCCACATTCATCAACAGTCTAACATCTAATAGAAGGCTCCCCTCTTTTTTTGATGCTTGGTGACTCTCTTGCACCTCTGTTCATTTCCTTGACATCTCACCTTCATTTCTGACTTGATTCTTCTTCCATCTAAGTGTAGGCATTCCTCCAGATTCTATTATTGTACCAGTTCCTTTCTCATTTTGCAGCATCTTATATTCCAAAGGTTTCTTCTACAATAGCAGGCAAATTCTGTACATTTCTAATTTGTGGCCAGATGTCTCTACTTAGACTTTCAACTTGGCGGGAAATTCCAAGGCTAAAGCACAACCTCAGACCAGTCTCCCCCACTGCAACTCTTTCTCCTCTCTTTACCGGTTCCAAGAAGCAAAGCATCATTCTTTTAGCCACCTAAGCTCAAAGCACAGCAGCTGTCTCCCTCTCCCTCTTCCCCACATTCCAGCTGAAACTTGAGTGTCAGAAACATTAAGAAGATAAATACAGACAGGGTCATGAGAGAGCTGAGAGCAGAAGCCTGGATGAAGGGGGAGATGGCCTGAGAGGAGAAAAATAGGGAGTGGGATGAATGATTCAGGATACTAGAAAGAGAAGCTCGTGGCAGATGGGTGAGAAAGACTGGGACTGCAGAGGCTGTGTGTGCTGTGAGCTGAAGCACTGTCAGTGCAGTGGTGGGGGCTTAGGAAACTAGATTGCAAGCATTGAAGAGTGTATACAAGTGCATGAAATATTAAATGCAAGCTATTCTTTAAGATTTCTTGAAAGAAAAAGGGAAGAAAAAAACATGAGAACCGAGAAGGAAATAAGTTTGAGGGAGGGATAGGTGATCTGTAGCATGTTTCAGAACTAGATTGCACATACAAATAAACTAACTTGAAGCCTTTACCTGAAATACCCAGACCCTTCCTTAAATCTATCTAAACTCTTTCAATGATACAAGATCAAATTTGAGTGCCATCCCTTCTAAGAACACTTTTCAGTTGGAAAAGACTCCTCCATTTTCTGATTCCATAGTGGCTATTGCCCATACTCTAGTAGTTCCCCCTCTGTCCAAGGGAGGTACACGAAATCACAGGTAATACAGAACCTACACATAATGTTTTTTCCTATATATCCATGCCTATGATAAAGTTTATAAATTAGGTACAGTAAGATATTAGCAATAACAAGGCTGGGGTTGTAGCTTGTGGTAGAGCACTTGCCTAGCGTGTGTGAGGCACTGGGTTTGATCCTCAGCACCTCATAAAAAAAAATAAGGTATGAAAAAAACCATAATATTTTAAAAAGATATTAGTAATAACAATAACATAGAACAATTTTAATAATATACTATAATAAAAATTATATGAATGTGATCTCAAAATATCTTATTGAACCATATTTCAACACAAGCACTATGATACTGTGACACTCTTAGTGCGGAGATGGCACTAAGTGACTAACAAGTGGGTAGCATATATAGTGTGGAGACACTGGACAAAGGGATGGTTCATGTCCCAGGCAGCATGCAGCAATGGTACAAGATTTCATTATGCTACTGAGCATGGCACACACTTAAAACTGATGAATTGCTGATTTCTGTAATTTTTCTCATTAATGTTTCCCTACTATGGGTAACTAAAACTATAGAAAACAAAAGTATAGAAATGAAAATTGCAGATGGGGGCAGGAACTACTCTACATGAATCCTTCCTGCTCTTTTTCCTAAATAAACTGGGGTTCAAATGGAGAAGGTGAGTTCTATCTTTGCTTTGTAATATCTTATTGTGAGTTCAAAATCCTATTTGGAGTTCTTTCTCATATTCATGATGAAAGCATAATGCTAACCCTCAAGGGCAACTTGTTAAAGCTCCAAGGAATTAATAATCTCCGATTCTTTCCCAACAGGTCAGCACGGTAGAAGATCTGACTTTTTCTTTAGGAGTTCCTAGCCTGGCAATAAGTATAGAATACTTTGTTCCTGCATCCCACCTCCAAAATGTTTTTAGATAAAAGGTGTTCATAGCCTAATGCAAATTTAAATTACTGGTACTTACACTATATATGTTAACACTACTGAAAGTATTTTCATTTTAAAAAGAGTAAATGTAATTAGAAACTGAGATCATCTAACATGCTCCTTATTGAAAGTTTAAATAACTGATTTAACATTACTGTAATGGTCACAAAATAGTGTCTGTTGACATTTGTCCAAGTTCCCAGTTTCTGTTTTAGATGGAGTACGTTACTAATACTCACTTGATTGTAATCATTTTTCTTTCTTTATCAGGTAGGTAGAATTTTGTCATTTTTTTGATGTCATTAGGAGACTGGAATTGTTCCGAGTTGATAAAGAAGAGGGGCTGAGGAACTTTGGAATACATATCATCACTCACTGGATACATCCATGGATCAAGGGCAATGCCACACCTGCAGATATTTGTTAACAGTGATGAAGAAAGGCTAGTTACACACTGGCCAACATATAGGGCTTCCTAACACACCAAATGTATTATGGGTTATCTTGCTGGGTATAATAGCTATTATACTTCTGTGTGAAAAAGGGATATCACTAGTTTTATAAGGTAGCAGAATCGCATTACATAATCATTTTCTGTAGGAGGTGTTTAGGAATTGCAACCTAGGAAAAGACATTTCCTTAAGACTTCTATTGTTCAATTTTGTTACATTGTTTTCAAAATAAATTTTAAAAATAAGTAGTAATTTCTTCAAAACTGTGAGGTGTCTCAAAAGTACAATAAATGAACCAATTCTTCTGTGTTTCCAGAGCTTCAGGGCACTTCATAGTGTATTTATTATACCTGGTCCAGAGGAACAAATGAATTCATTGCTTCACCTGAAGAATTGTCTGGGAGTTACAGAATGATGTCGGAAGCATATCATTTAAAATGTCACTAACTTTTCTTTTTACAAGTAAGTTTATACTATGTTTCCTGACCTTTTGAAAAACCCTTCTGATTGCTCAGTGGATAAAAGAAGAAATTGAAATAGATTTTAAGCAATTTCAGGTTAAATTTCACAAATGATCCTGCCTACTTTCCATATGGTTGGTTCTATGTGATCTCACCAGTCTGGAATTAAGCAGTTCAATAAGGAAAATATTTTTGCAAATTAGAAAACTGGGTGGGGTCTGGTCCTGACTCCTACACAAATAACTGTGTGCTTTTACATCCAGCTATACCTTAAAGATAGAGGGAGAAAAACTAATTTTAAAAAACCCTGCTTATTAGAAAAGTCTAGAAATAGTATAAGATGGCAATATTATTATCACAATTATCATGTGAGAAGAGATGTGTCCAAAGATAAATTTCCAAGTGAAAACATTAAGCTCTTGAGCAGATAAATAAGAATGACGGGTGGAAGTTTACAGGGGTGGGGAGTTTTTAATAGCAGGAGAAGAAAATGGTTTCCACTTAGGAAAATTTATATAGAGTGTCTGATGGAGGCAAAGAGATTGACTTATAAACCTGGAAACATCCCTTCTTCACAAAGACTTCAACAAAAACATTATATCTCACATGTGTTCTTATTCCCACTCTTCTAATAATTTACTCATCTCTTGCTTTGTCTTATTTTCTTACCTGAATCTCTGGTCTTCACTAAGAGTTTGAATAACTGTTGCTCCACCAAAAGAATGTCCAATTACTGCTATTTTATTCCTATCGATGGAGCCCTATGTGAAAAAGCATAATAAACATGTATAACTATCACACATGGTGTTAGAAGAATAGATTACATGATCTTGTCAATCATATAGTCATTACTCATTTCACAGGCAATGAGTAAGTACTTGATTTCCTATAAAATAGAATGTACACATATACATACATATACATATATCATGTCTTAGATGTGTGTATATATGTGTATATAAATAATTTGTAAGAATTCAGAAGTACTTCATGGTCTTCCTAGTCACCCACACTTGAAACTTCAACATCAGTGCTGATTTCCGCCTCTCCCCAGCCCACATTTATTGGTTTAGTCATTCCTTGAGCATTGCTGAGTACCTCCTACATGCCAGGCAGTGCAACCTCATTTTCAATGAATTCACAGTCTATCAGGGAAGGAAGTGCTACAGATGCCTGATGCAATACAATATGCCAAGGGGCTCATCTGATAGACAGCTAACCCAAACAGGGACAGGCTCTGGGGACCACATACCCTTGTTGGAGGGCATGATGTCTGACTAGAGTATTAACAATGAGGAAGGAGTTAGTTGCGGGGAAGGGTATGTCAGGCCAAGAGGTCAACATGTACAAAGGCCTGAATATTGGAGAGAGAGAGGCTGCTTGAAAGACTGCAAACTCTTCATTGACCTGGAGGACAGATCCTCATCTTATCCTGAAACTAAACTCCTTTTAGTTCCCCTGCTTCCTGCACTCCACCCTACCCTACCCCTGAACACTTTTGAGTCTTTGCTTATGCTGTCCACTCTGTCTGATATTCTTCTACTCGCTCCCAAAATTGTGTCCAAAACTTTTAATCAACTTTTCAAGTTCAAGTTCAAGAACATGTAGGAGCAGTCCAAGAAATTATAATAATTCCCCTGGAGGTATTAAGTTGATCTATATGAAGATGCCATTTTTGTGGATGAAAACTGACCCTTGGTCATTTCATTTGTAGTTGAACCTAATACACTCTTCATTGCTGTACTACTTTGCCTGTATTTTTAAATGTTTTTTTTTGTTTGTTTGTTTTTGTTTTTAATAACTCTTTATCCTGCAATATAGCTGAAAATCAGACAACATCAACAATAAAGGACAATGGGTCAAGGTAGGGACATGGCTTTTTTAAAGCTCACCTTCAGTTGTTGCACATCAAACCCTAAATTTAACACGTCCTTCACTGGCGTTCCATTAGCAATGTCAAGAATCACATTGAGAGCCTCGGAACATTCTTTTGCTCTCTGCTGCACCTAATAGGATTAATAGAAGAAAGAAATGATAAAGTAAAAGATTTTAACATTTATCTTAAAGTTTGTATAGCGGTTGCATTTGGGAAAATAGTTGGTTTGTTATAAACTGGAAACATCTGAGTGATTAATGATTAGAGTGCAGGCTGACATGGGGACATGGTTATCAGCTTCACAGGGAAGTATAGCTTAGTTCAAATCCTGGCTCTGTGCTTAGGTGCTGTGTAACTTCAGATGATTTACTTAACCTCCCTGGGCTTCCACTGATTGTATAACAATGTTTACATCAATAAAATGTGGGTGAACTTCAATGCCATACCATATGTAAAATGCCAACAACAAAGAAACAATAAATATGCTTTATTTCACTTAATTGTCCCAACAGCTCTGTAAGATAGACACTGCTATTATAACTCACTGTTTTGTAACAGATAAAATGCGGAAGCAAAAGAGATGAACTTGTCCTGGTTCAGCCCACAGCAAAGTGATGAAGCTAGTAGAGTTCAACTTTCAAACGTAGGAAGTTGGATTATGAAGACTGTACTCTTAGCACTGTTATACACTGCCTCTCTGAAGTCTTTTTTTTTTTTCTATTGCCTGCAGGAGTGGGGATCTATTAGTTTATTTCCTATCACTTTTGAGATTCTAAAATTATAAGTTTCAATACCAGAGAACTCTGCCAGACAGACTTGCGTTTACTTTTACTGTGAACCAGACCTTTTGTTAAGGAAATCTTACTACTTGGATATCTTCTGATAGATCTTTTGGTAATGGGAAGTAGGAGAGCCAGGAGCATAGTTTGCCATGTGTAAAATTAAATTAACAAATGTCATTGTTTTTTACATACATGCTTTAGGCCACCAGAACACCTCTCTTCTCATGGCAAAGTACCTGCTGTTTTCGAAAAGTCTCCTCCTCTCCTTGTTCCAGGGTTTTAAAGTAGAGCCAAGACCTGTTCCTTGTTTCTGCAGCAGACTGGTCCTCGAAATAGTAAGTTGCAGACGCAGAGCCATCTCTACAACACAAACATAACTGATTTTACTCCTTCCTCATCTGATCCATGTTCCTCAACTCCATCCTTGACTCAACTTTCTTCTGATTTTTTTTAACTTGTTTTTCCTCTTCTATTATACTTTATTTTTTTAATTAAAGAGGACCCCAAGGAAGCTCTAGGAAATGGATCTTATTGCTCCTTGTCAAGTCACATGTAAAGACACCTTATTCAGTCTTCACAATACTTGTTTTTTTAAGCCTTGACAATCTAACTCAGCCCCCTTTCCCCCAACCTCATCATGTAATCATAGTTGAAAATCTCATCAACAATTTTTTCAGCTTGTATGATAAAAGCATAATTATGGGCATCAACTTTCTCTGTATTTGACTAAAGACCCCAGCCATACCACGATACCTACCTGTGTTCTACAGCAGCTACTATAAATCCATGAGATGCCAGGTCAATGCCAATAGCAGAATAAACTGTCCTTAAAACAAAAAGAGAGAAGTATTGCAACTACGAGGCATGATGACAGTCTGGTTCTGCTAAGACAACCAGAAACAGAACAGGGAGGCCAGTGCCCTGGAGGTAGAGTGCGAAGCTTTGGTTCACCAAGGGACCAACCTTAACCCTTAGGGGCTATTTGACATTGCCGGAGGTATTATCGTTATTACAACTGGGAGAAGGGCACTAAGGGCATCTAGTAAGTAGAGAGACACAGCTAAACATCTTAAGATACACAGAACAACTCTTTAAAAACAAAAAAATTATTTGGCCCCCAAATGTCAATAACATTGAGCTTGAGAAACCCTGGCACAGTGATTACAAATGTTGCCTTTGAGATTTTGGGGTTTTTAAAATCTTGACTTTGCCACTAATCAGCTATCTGATATTTTGGTTAATTGCTGCAAAATTGGGGCTAAGAATAAACCCTTACCTCAAGGACAGCTGTACAATTTGGACAAGATGATGTACAAAGGAAGGCAGTTAAGAGAAAGCAACCTCAATCTGACCACTGAGTTTAAATCCTGGTTCTTCCATTTAGTAGCTGGGTACCTTGGATAGGGCACTTATCTTTTCTCCACCTTATCCATAATAAGGTGATGCTATAACCGTGTGGTACCTCACAGGTAAGGATCAAGTGAATTGTTAGGTCTTCAGTCCTTATAACCCTATCTGAAGCAGGTTAAATACTTAACACTTGCTAGCTGTTACTGAAATGATTGGACTGGGTGGAGGGATTAAAAACCATAGCCCTTATACCCTCCTCTGTGTCTTCATTCTGCACTATCTTTTTCTCACATCCTGCGTTCAACAGGAAATGCCCATAGAAAGTAAAAAGTGGTGTCTAGGAACAATATCTTCCAATGCTGAAGATAGAGGACCTTTGTAGGATGAGAAATGGTCCTCTACAGGGATCAGCAGACTTTCTGTTAAAGACCAGAGAGCAAATACTTCTAGCTTTGTGGGCCATACTGTGTTCGTCACAGCTACACAACTCTGCTGTTGTTGCACAAAAGATTCACAGTGTGAAAACTGAATGGGCATGGCCACTTTCCAATCAAAGCTTATTACAGAAATGGTGGCAGGCTGGATTTGGCACTAAGATTTCATTTTGCCAGGCACCAGTAGAAATCAAATAACTAACCAGACTACAGTTAAAGTGTTAAAGATAATTCTTTATTGAAGATGCTACCCAACTTCATTTCAGTCAAAAATCACCTTTTATTCTCTGAAAGTCTTAAAATCCTCCAAGGTAGGAGAAGGAGAGGCAGTTGAGAAGACAGAAGAAGAAAGTTTGAGAGGGTATAGTTGCCATTAAAATGTGCCCCTCAGATGTCATGCTGTGGTCTTAAAGACCCCATTCAGCTCCTGCTCCTCTAGATCCATCACCATGTTCAAAAGCAAGCTAAGCTGTGAGACACTCCCAGTGATCTGCACAGATTAGGTACTAACATAGGCTCATTTCTTTGAGACTGAAAATCTTGACAAGCAACTTCAGGTCAAGCATTCCTTCTGTGGGCCTGGTGCATACTTTCTTAGAACTCTACTACAATCAGAGACTTCTGTTATCTAATCCTTCTTCCTTCCTCATTCTTCTTTCCAGGTGTCCCATGATGAAGGCTTTCCCCATCTTTCCTTCGAACCTGCACAGGTATTTTTCTTTCTTTCAAATATCTTTCGCAGCTAATCCAATCTTTGTTTCTTGGAAGGTATGAACTAACACAGGATAATTTCAAAAGAGTGTAAATAATTAAAATGTCTAATGGCAAAAGTGTAACATCCTCTCTTCTCTGTTATGAGGCTAGTCTCCATGAACTGGAAGGAGAGAAAGTACTACTTGACAAGATAGAGCTAGGACCCATCAGCACACCACAGCCAATTCTTGAGGAAGCCCAGTACCCCAGGACAAGGGCCAGTATGACATTCTAAAATCTGCTGTTCCTTTTTTGGGAAAAAAAAACCTATTCAGTCATAGATAACTAGAGGATAAAGCTGTCCAGTCTCTCAAACATTACCTAAATGCTCCAAGACCATGAGAAAAGATAATAAGCGGGTATTTTTCACCAGTCCTCAGAGGAGAATTCCAGTTTGCAGGAATTATTATTGAACCTAGACAACAATAGGAAATTAGTTAGTATTTTCTCTGACTTGAATGTTGCTAGTTAACTTAACTTACATCTCCTTAGCATAAAATCTGGAAGCATGGAATTTATGTTTTTATGGCTTAATAGTGAACTTATTAAAAAGTCAGCTACTGGCTACTCACCAACCAAATACCTGCACTGTATGCTCTTTTCTCACATGGTACTATCATTAGCTATCAGTTCTCGATGCCAGCTCTGAACTTAAGGTTAGAGATTTTCCTACACAGGTGTATTCAGCGGGCTGCTACTTATTACTATTTTGATGTTTGAGACAATGTCAAAGGGAATGTTCTAAAACCAAACCATGCAGTAAACTCAGGAGCATTACACTGAAAACCAGAATCTAAGAATCAGAGACTCCTATCATTTTAATTTGTCATGATCCAGTGAAGGATGGTGAGACCACAGACTTCATACTTAAAGGCGGCTTTGGATACACCTCTGCCATCCACCAGCTATTGGCCTCCGGCAAGTTACTGACTTTCTGAGCTTCAGACTCCTCTCCTGTGAAGTGGAGGAAATGATAACTACCTCAGAGAGGTTTTGAGAGAGTTTTATTTAATTAATATAATTGAGCACCTATCCACTCATACAGTAAGGGGCTCAAAAACATGGAAAATATTTTCCTCCATTCCTTCACAACTGTCAGGCAATAATAATTGTGACCATATTTTTTGTTTCATTTTTTTTCTCATCTATAAAATGAAGTTGTGGTCATGAAAACTGAATGTGATGATCGCTATGGAAGTGATTTATAAATTATTCACAATAAAGATGTATAATATGATATTCTCATCATTTCTACATTAGATTGGTTTTTTAAAAAATTCTAAGTTTAAAATTAATTCTAGAACTTGTAGGTGGTTTTGAGGGAGAAATTTGAAGACATAGTTAACATTGACCCAATGGCGGTATCTGGTCAGATAAGTGAGGAAAGTCTGTGTTAGCACAATCTAGACACATTAAATCATGAATGAACATCGATTATTAGTGAGAGGCTGGTTCCTTATAGGTAGGTAATGGGAAGAGAGCAAAGTCTCTTCATTTGTGAAAAGTAAGAAATTTGTTTTTTTTTTGTTTGTTTTGTTTTGATCTGGATAGTTACAGTGGCTTCTACTTTCTTTCTCATTCAGCCTGGAAGAGCAAATGGGGCAGTGGTCCTAAGCCAACCTGCTACTCTCACTATATTCTTGCCTGCCCGGTGGGCCTCTAAGAGGAAAAACCAAGGACCAGCCACAGAAAGATGGTAGGTCAGTCTGACCCTCTCACCTACTCCCATCAAATTCAGAATGGACAAATGAGAACCCTAGATTCTCTTAGGCTCCTCAGAAATACTGTCCTTGTCACCTTAGGAGATGTTTAGATTGGAGAAAATTTACTTTGGTCTGAACTATCTGAAATTCTTATTGTTTCTAAGGGTTTCTCATATTCTAGAGCCAACAGAGTAGGAGCAATGGAAATCTTACCATATAAAAACTTTAAAATTTTGCTCATATGCCCATGTGTTCCAATAAATTTACTAAGACCCAAAAAATATTCTTTGTTTGGGATCCAAAGGGTCTCATAATGATCATAATCTTGAGATGGATAATACAAACGCAAGAAGGTGCTCTGTTAAGGAGAGAAATTAATACATTTTTAGTCAAGTTGCTTCTCAAAACTATTCCAATAGCTATTTTGCATATTTTATTAATGGAGACCCAGATACCTTTGTTGTTCATAATGAGGTCTGGACAACTTTTAAAACGTCTGTGGTGATTGAACAAAATTAGTACGGAGAAGAAAAATAACAATATGCTTTCTGAGTGGGAAAAGGAAATGAGCAGACTTGCTTCAGCTATTGAGTGTGGGGAGAATTCATAGGCAATTAATCAGATGTCATCAAAGAGCTAGGGAATGACTGAATTAGCAAAGGCTTCAGATGAAGCAATATAAGTGGCAATATGAGTCATTCTCAGGTGAGGGCAATGCCAAGTTTTAACACCTGCTAGTGGATCTTGACAGTAGTTAATGTTAGAATATAAGGATAATTTGTATTAATCCAAGCATTACCTTATTGGTATAATCAAACATCAAGTCTGTGCAACCAACAGAGTAAGATCCACTTCCTTTGGGCATTTTAGTATGTTCAACGCTTACAGCAGCCATCAGCATTTGTATTTGATCAGTCCATCCTGAAAAACAAGCCCATGTTACCTCATTTATCATCCATTACACACCTCAGGTCTTATTATGCAAGGAGCTCCAAGGGAATCGAGTTCCTTCCCATTGTTTCTGGCCTCTCTCATTTCTTAAACTAATTGAGACCCTGTTGTATGCAGAGCACCATGTAGGGGTTTTGAAGAATAAAATCATGGAGGTAGACATGGTCTTCCCCCAAGATGCTTGGGACTATCACTTCCTAATACAGCTTGCTGTCACCCTGCTTCTGTCTAGAGTATATTAAAGATGACTTCACAAATCTGTTTTTTCTAATCATGAACTTTATCTCACATTCAGATTTGCACTTATAACTTCTCATTGGGCATCTCTGTCTAATGCCATAGTCCAAGGTGAACTAAATAGCCATCTCCCAAACCACACAGCCCACACAACAGAATTCCCTATCACATGCATAGATAGAGAGAGAAACCTGGAAACATCTTACTCTTCTAGCTCTTTCTTACCAACCCCCATATCCATCTCAAGACTCAATTCTAACATTTGGTTTTAACTTAGAATCATATCCCCAATGTATCCCTGACCTTGTCACCTGTCTCACTAATTCCCTATCTCTTGATCAAGCAGTTGCCATCTCTCTGAACTGTCCTATGCAACATGGACCTTGACCCCTTCGAAGACATCCCTTACCCAGCTCCTAGAATGATTCAATGCACTAATCTCACCAGGCAATTCTTAAAATCTGTAGTGGCTCCCTGTCATCATGTGGTGTTTTCTTAAAGGGGGTATGTCTGGAGTCCTTTTGGAAAGCAGTTTGTAGGAGATATTTAAATGGGCACATGCCCTGCTAAGCAAATGCACTGTGACTTTAAGCACAAATATGGCCCTCTTTCTAGTTTACTGGGCTTGAAATATGTTGAGTTCACAGGCATACAAGTTAAATCCCAAGTTCCTGTAAGAAAAATCCTCTATGCTCAAACCCACTGCCTCTTCCCCTGAAGTAATCCCCTTCCTTGTGTCTTAGCACACTGAGCTCTTGGTGTCTCTGTAACTTCACAAATGCTACTATGACCTGTGCTTGAAATCCACTTGGCACCTTCAGAAATCATGCTTTCCTTGATCCACCCCCCCAACAGACTTAATCTTTTTCATTCTCAGTATCACTGATTCTAATATATACATATGTATGTATGTATACATAGAGTAACATAATGTGAATATATACATACAATTCTTCCTTTCACAATGTACTGGAGTTATGTATCTGCACACTGTCTCCCACAGTAAGACAGCGATCTCCACATCTTTGTAAAAACCTTTGACCTTAATGCCCTTTCTGGCACATAGTGAGCACTCAATAAATATTCGTTAAAATGAGATGAACTAAACTGGTCTCTTGCTCTTCTTTCAAACCGGTCAAATATACTCTTTTACCCACCCACTCCTGAAATTCCTTTTCTCTCTCTGGTGCCAAAACCCTTCTATACACCTGAAGCTTCACCTGTTCTCCTTTCTGAACTGCAGTCAAATCCATGTTTCAAGATGTTAGGTCCAAATATCAGTATACCAAACTCTCACTCTGCTACATACACTTGGCCTGCTCACTCCTTCTCCTTTATGGGACTGTGAGAGTTGAATCCTCTGCTGGGCAGATTCTCTTGTGTTTTCCATCACACTCTGCCTCTGCCAGTATGTTAGGTATTACACCAGCATCAATATCATTGCTCAGGAAGGCTTTTAGTCATAGGACCAAACCTATTTACATCCTGCACACTGGTGACTCATGTGTAAAGCACCTGCCAGTGATGAAGGCCACCTATTGAAATACATGACTCCCTACTCAAAGCTGATCCACAGACCGGCATCATTGGCACTTCTTGGAGCTTGGAAATGCACATTCCCAGACTTTACCTAATACTACTAAAACATAAAAGGCTCACTAAAGTTTAAGAAACTCTGTGCTAAGGTACCAGGTCACCTGGCTAGACACACAGGTCAGCAATGTATGGTCAATGACAGGAGGTAGTTCCAAGGAAGACACTGGGTGAACACACTCTGGGTATGAGATCCAGGTGACCCTATTTCAGATTCCAGGTGTATTTCCTACAAGGTATTCTTCTCTGGCATAGGCAACTTATTGCCCTGTTTGATCTTTATTAATAAAATGGGGATGAAAGCACTTATCTAGCCTGGAGGACAAGTGCAGTGGCAGTATAGGTCAAGTACGTAGCAGAGAACTTGACCTGTAACAAGCACTCAACTGCTATTAATTTTCCACTTCCCAGATTCAAATTAAGCCAAATTCATGATGAAATCCTTAGAGGAGTTTAGAAGATTTAAACTGGAGCACCTCACTTTCCCATTGGGAAGATTAAAAACTCAAGGTATTACTAGAGTTTTTTTTTTTTTTTTAACTTTACCTATAGGTGAACACTACAGGGTTTGTTTATCAAAAGGCTCTTCCTCTCCCATTCAAAACTTTCTACCGAGCCATGTTTCATGGTACAATAGGGAAACATCATGTTCAGATTACAGTGGGGAAAGGCACATCTGCCTGTCCTTCTGTGATAAGCAGCCTGTGAACTTCTGTGTCCCCACCCACAGGCAGTTATGGCATGGCTATACTGGGTTGGGAAGAGGGGTTCCGGCTCTTACAGTTCAGTGAGGAACCTCAGAGAACCATGGCTGCCTTGGAGACACTACCTCTGGAAGTCATTCTAGAGCCTTTGGAGGGCTCCAACCCACATACTGAATCTCCTCCCTTGTGGGATCTCAATTCCCCCACGCCCTGGTGACCTTCCAATAACCTAGGTTGCCCTGGTTGTTCAAAACATGATCTGCCTCAAAACCTCCTCACCCAGTATTCAGGAGCCACAGGTCAAGGTGAGGCTATAGGTCTGCCAATTGCAAGACACCTGACTCCTGAGAGGGTCACAGGACATGTCCAACTGACCCAGGTTTTGGTACAGGTTTCCAGGGTCCTATGGCTTACCAGGGTGGCTACAGAAAAGGCTCAGTGGCCTGCAGTTCAAAGGTCAAGCCACCAACAGGAGTCAGCACAAAGGAAGGGAGGAAGATTTGTCAGATGAGATGTCACTTTTAGATAATGTAGTTTGTGGTTCAGAATTTATAAATATCTCTTCATAATTTTGTTCAACTTTATTTTAACATTGGAACCTATAGGGCACTCTTAATCTTATTACATAATTTTGGTGGTGTTCATTTATCAAATATTCCTGATATTAAGTCCTACAGATGAACTGTACACCTTCTAGGAACATAAGCTTCTCTTCTATGGCTTTATGACCTCTATTAGCAAATCACATATCTCATAATTATTTATAAACACTTTACCTGCATATTTATACTGTGTATTCATTTAATAAAAATTATAAAGAATCATCTATTATTTAAAATTTTGCTTTATAAGCTATAATATTTTAAAATATTTATTCATTCATTTTTGAGTATTTAGGATGAGAAGGGCACAGGGTTCAAGGCTATGACTACAAAGATAAATGAAGTAATGTTACTGTCCCCAAGTTTCTACTAGTCCAGTGACAGATTTTCATGACTTTTAAACATAAGGGAATGGGGGTGGGGAATGTCTTGAATTTATCACCCTGTGTCAACAAAGAGTGTATGGTGTAAATGTCCCCTAGATGATAATTTGCCTGTGATGTAAAATGTTACCTATTTTCAGTCCAAGGAATTTCAATTGGATTTCAGATGTCTTGACTACAAGCTCTTTGTCTTAGTCATCAGTGCATCCTGATGCTTAACCTGCTGATAAGTGTTGAGGGATGAATGGCCCTTTGAGAGATATTCAATTTCCTATGCAAACATAGATATAAGATACAGTCCCTCTCCTACAAGGCATTTATCTCTCCAATTTTGAAGTAGGGCAAAAATTTATCTTGATGACAGAGAGTTATGAAATCCTTTTTGTAAATGTTATGGTAAGAATTCACCCATCAAGCCTGCACAACTAGATCTGGGGTGACCACATCCATTCAGGTGTGCAGATAGTGTAACAACACTCACAATCTGCCGACTGTTCTCCACAGGAGACCAGAGAGAGATGTTCATGCATTACAACCCTTTAGAATGAGCAGGAATTCAGAAAGCTCTGTAAACAATCTCTTTGCCTTAAAGGGCCTTCTTGGTGACGTGAGATGAACCTGTCTAGAGATGGCTGTCCCACTTGAGCCACTCTTTCTGGACTTGTCCAAACCTTCCTGACCTCTCCTTCCCTTCTTACCACAGGTGAGAAAGCAAGTCACCACATCCATTCTCCTCTGGCCTGTCTTGATGCCTACTTGCCCCCCACTTCTCCCTACTCTTTGGTAGAAACGATCAATACCCTATGGATCCCAAGACCCTAAAATGTCGTCTTCTCTCCCCACCCTCCACTATAGACCAGGACTATATCTGTTGACCAAGACACCTATATCTGCCTCTTTCCACCTTCATGGAAGCAGATTTTGAGACTGCCTTGGAGGGAATTCCAAGGCAGTTGTGTTACCCTGCCTGGGTGATAAAGGCTGCAAGGGAGAGAAGGGGTAGCACTGAGGGAGTTCTCTACCATCACTGTAACCCGAGATTCCAGTGAAATATCTCATCCTGGTTCCATTCTCCAGTCACTCTCTCAGTTTCAGTCATAAAGAAGAAAATATGAGGCCTTCATACTATCCTGGGAGAATTGAGGGTCCCCACAAGTATTTCCTGATAAAACTTGCTTAGAAGTCCAAATGTGCTACATCTCTGAGTCACCTGGGTGTTTGGAAACAGGTCAGTTGTTCAGGCCCTTCAACAAATAGACCTCTTACCTGCTGATTTAATAAACCCAGTGGGATTTAGTTGTTGCCAGTCAAAAGGATGAACCAGTACAAGGCAGCTGCAGAGGCAGAAAAGTACATGCAATTTGGGTGGTGCCATCTTGGGAGCTGAGCAGCGGTTTCAGCTTAACCTCTTCAAACAGAAAATTAAAAGAAAAAAGAACATGCAATGAAGAGGACTTAAAGAAGCTGACAAGTCGGGGAGGCTGGGCTATTAGCAATATTTGGAAAAAAATGGGACATGCATTTTCTGAGCTGGGTCTTAGGTAGGTTCTAGGATGGCAAAATTCTTGATCCTGTTGGGTGATAGAGCACAAAAATAATAGTGTTAGATCATTATATTAGGTTTTTGGTCATGAATTCTCTATTTTTAAAAATATTTTTAAGTTATTGATGGACCTTTATTTTCATTCATTTGTATGTGGTGCTAAGAATCGAATCCAGTGCCTCAGGTATGCTAGGCAAACATGCTACTACTGAGCCACAAACCCAGCCCACAAGTTCTCTAATTTTATAAGATTCTAGTTTGGTTATAAAGAAGAACATCAAAATACAGTAATTATAACAGCCATATATCATCTTCTTAATATCCACAGGCACATCCAGCATATAGTATACAGTTAACAGTTTTTACTAATGTTCCCATCATAATTATACTACTACTGCTGGGGTTAATGTTGGTGCTAATGATACATTAGTTTTTTCACGGATTTTATACACCTACTACACTGTAAGCTTCTGAAAAACACAGGTGAGTTCTTATTTGTGTCTCCAGGACTCAACAGAAGTCCGGGCATCAATTGATGTTTCAGGAATGCTTCTTGAATCATTGAATGAAACAATGGACTTCTGGACTAGGGGGTAATAATAAATCATATCATAATCAGACTGTATGCTAACATCCTATCAGCAAAAGCTGTATTGCATTTGTGTATTACTTTTCCCTTTATATGTGTATTACTCTGTCCCTTCAATTTTGGGGGATGATGGCAATGGCCCAAGTCACTACCATCTCTCAATATGAATTCTAGCAATATCTTTAACTTGTCTTCTTTCTTAACTCTTGTTCACAGTCTATCCTCAATTTTGTGGCCAGAGTGGCATGTTACTCCTTTGCTCAAAACTCCCAAATGACTCCATATGTCACCAAGCAAAGCATCATATAAGGCAGTCCTGCCTCTATTCCCTCTTGCACACTTGCTGCAACCATAGTGGCCTCCTTGTCACTCACCAAACATGCCAGGCATTCTGAGCTCCCCATCCCCATCTCAGGGTCTTGGCATGTGTTATTTCTCATAGGAAGGCTCTTCCCCTTGACATGCAAATGACATCCTCTCACTTCCAGGGTTTTGCTTCAGTGTTACCTTTACACAGAGTACCTTTTCCTGCTCTGTTTAAAATTGCAATCCAAACTTCATCTCTCCATTAATAATATGCTCTAGTTCCCTCCCTTCTTCATTTTCTCCAATGTTTATCACAAACTATCATGCTCTTGACATTATTTGTTAAGTGTTTATAATTTTTCCATTAAAGAGTAAGCTCTATGAATATAGGAATTTGTTATTGTTTTCCCCCTGCTGTATTACCAAGACTTAGAATAGTGCCTAGGACCCAGTAGGAGCTCAATAAATGCTTGCTGCATGAATAAATCTTGAATTTTAGTAGTTTCTGAAATGTGGTTACTAATACTAACTGAGCTAAGTTTCATGGTCTATGTGACTTATAGGTCCCGCTGTATTGAGATGCTAACTAGTTGACAGAGTTGTTTTTGTAAAAGATACCATACAGATATGTGGCATGACAATTTGTGCTCTCAAATATCTCTGTGTTTCCCTACACATCCTGGCCTCCCCTGTGATTGAACTGGGGCAACAGTCTCAGAATGCAACTAATTCTCAAGTAATGGAAATATGAACAGAAGGGTTTTGAGTCACCTGAAAGCCAGTGAGTCTTCTTCATCTGTTCCTTTGCCCACTCAGAGACCAGATGCTGATAAATGGGGGTCTTGAGGTAGAGGAAGCCTAGATTCCTAATCACTGGATAAGGAAGAGTCCCTGCCACTCCAAAGGAATATTTCAGGGTCAAGAAATAAACGTTTTTTTGTGTTCAGTCACTGAAATTTCCAGGTTGCTATTACATGAACATGATTATTGCACAGCATGGCCTATCCTAACACCAGACCTCAGACATTGAATCAAAGGGTATTTATTAAACAAATACTACATACACAACAATTGTGGTAAATACTAAAGAATTTAACATAATGCTTGCCCTAAAAGAGCTAATAATTGGATTTCAGAAATAAGACTAGCAGATACAATACAGGAAGTCATGAAATTACAGAGTCTCTGGGCAGCGGGGAGGGGGGGCGGTGGTACTAGAGATTGAACTCAAGGGCATTCAACCACTGAACCACATCCCCAGCCCTATTTTGTATTTTATTTAGAGACAGGTTGGTGGGGGATTAGTATCACTGAGCTGCTTATCACTCGCTTTTGCTGAAGCTGGCTTTGAATCCACAATCCTCCTGCCTCAGTCTCCCATGCCACTAGTATTACAGGCATGCGCCACCATGCCCAGCTTACAGAGTCATTTGACAATTTTTAAATGATATGGTACAAATTCAGAGGACAACAAGAATTCAGAAAGAAAGATTTCAGAAGAGATGGGGCTACAGTGAGATTAACTGTTATCATAGGAAGTAAAATAATTCTGGATAGATTGCTGGGGAAATTGTCAATGAAGCTCTAAGCTTCTCAGGCTACTTTGCAGAGTCATTGTATTTTTTTATTCAATATCTTTTTTATTTTTATTTTTTTGGTCAGAAAAAAGTAAGCACAGTGCAACTCTTTAAAATTATTTATAACTTTGGTTGATTCTATTTTGTCTTATTTCAGCATTATACTTAATTTCATTATAAGGTTAATACATGATTTCAAAAATCCAAATGTGACAGGATAAAGTGAGTCAAAAAACTGAGTTGTCCCTTCACTAATAATTACTTGCTGACAGATTTTTTTCCCCAGATGTATTATTATGCTTGAGTACATGCACACACACAAAACACACATGTGGACATGAAAATACATAGATATACATAAATACACATAGTTTTAAAAATTTTGTTTATAAAACTTCATGTTATATGTCCAACTTTTCCCTTTGATAGAATGTAATAGATATCTTTTCATTTTTAATTTGTTGTGCAATTTTGAAATAACAGGAGAAGTTACTCAAAGAAGTTCTCACCAAATGAATAATGATATTAGCAAGATTTGGAGGCCCATTGTGTGTCCAGCATTTTGTACAATCCCTGGCACAAAGTATTCTATTTAATTATTATCATAACAATCAAGAAAAGATGTTAACTCTTCCCTATTCCTCTTGCCCTGAGGAAGTCAGGGCAAGGAGAATTTAGTTGACTTGTTCAAATCACACAGGTGGGAGTGCTGGAGACCAGGCTTGTACCCAGAATGTCTCAGTTCCTGTTTTTTAAACTAAAACATACCAATTTGAGTTGTATCTGTTTTTCATTTGCTCTAAAACTGTAATCTATTAAAATGAATACACAAAACAACCATTTAAATGATGCTGTGGTGTTTAAATGATGCTGCTTCCTATACCAAGAGGATGACTTAAAGAGTTGGACATTGTTCTCTGAAGAGATGAGAATCTGTCTCCTTGTTTCCACCTGGTGTTATATTCAGGGAGCAGCATGCTGAGACTCTGGGAAACTGCAGAAGACTGAGTACAAATCCAGAGGAAAAGCTAGTGGGTTTTCCAAATAAACATCAGGCTATTTGTTAACCTGAAGCCTGGCTATTTGCTTACCAGCTCCCATGACTAACCCTCCATTACACTGTCATGACTAAGCTTTTCATCAGATCACATTACCCATAGGAAGCATTTATAGGAACATGAGTAGAGGGCTTTATAAAATTCCATCCCTGATGGTTTTAGCCTGTGACTAAATAAGAGGAAGGCCATTGAGCTCATCTGGAAGATCAATGAGGATAAAAAAGAACAAAGAGAAAGACAAAGTAAAACATTAAAAAAGGAAATTACTATTGGTTTTTAGCAATTTACTCTAATCAAAGGCCAGCTTGCCCTCAGCTCCTTGATGTTCATTACATCTCTCCCATCAGTAATCCCAGGAAGCCTCACAGAGAGCCAACTACTGGATGGGATTCCCCGAGCCCCCCAAGCAGAACTGGAGTGCTCTGTTGTCTCCACATTTCCTACCAGACCAGTGCCGGGACCCTCACCCTGGGTCCTCAGAGTGGAGCAGTGCAGAAACAAGGCCAGGTGAGATGGCACACAGGATTCCAGCCTGACCTCACTCAGCTTCTTACAAAGGCTCTTGGATACCCTGATATCAGATATTCAGATATCCTCTGAAGGCTGATACAGCATCTGATACAGCCAATCCCATGTTTAAAAATGGCTGCACTGGGACAACAGGATCATTTATTTGGTTTTATCACTGTCCTATCGTCATGATATCTGATCTGATCCTTCAAGTAATAATCTTCTAAATAATGTAATGATTGCCTGGCTCACTTGTATTTCCTATATTTATTTGTTCATAAATTCATTCACTCAGTTTTAAGAATGTCTGTGTGCTAGTCACTATGTTTGGAATAAAAAGGTTTTGAAAGTCAATCCAATTTTTGCTGTCAAAATCCCCAGCAGTGAGTCTTTCCAACAATAATGAATGCTAGAAAGATTATGTACATAGTAAAGTAAAAATAAAGGAAGAGAAACATTTTGTATCTGGAAGCATGAGTTCAAATGGAACACAGAAAGTCCATGAAACCTGTCTGAGATCACCCAGTTTTTTTTTTGTTGTTGTTTTTTTTTGTTTTTTTGGCATGGACAGGACTACACGGAGGTCTTCTTTTGCTCCAATGTGCTAAGTGATGGAAGAACCCAAATGAGATCCCTCTTCTGTCCACCTTCCTACTACTATAAAATTCCTTGCCCTTCCTCACCGCCTGTGACTCATCCTCGTGCCAAGACTGGTCTTGGCTGATGGTGAGGCAGCTGTGTTCTAGCAGTGGAAAAACCCTTACTAAAGTTTCCCTGAAGTCGGAAAGGGAAGTTTTCTCTGGACCTGGCCCCTCAAGAGCACCAAAGAAGACACTGCCCACCTTGGTGAGCAGAGGTCACCAGCAGACAGCAGCCTGCCTCTTTTTGTCTGGAAGCAGTCTGTACCTGCTTCCATTAGGGCACATGGTACTGAGTACTGCAATGCTCCCTTCATAGAATTGCTCCACCATATAGCCTGTCAGCTCTTCCATAGTCTGGAGGAAAGAGGACTTTCAATGTCCTCTAAATCAGTTCCCACAGGCAGTGATGTACTCTGGCTCCCCAGCACCACTGATGGCCACAGTTCAGACTGGAGGGAGGCAGGGCACCCTCCATCCTCCAGTACCACCTTAAACACACTCTCTGCACATCAGGAACCAGATTCTTCAGAATATGGTTTGTGATATCACTTCCATGTTTGAAGAGAGTGGGAATGGATAACACCTAAGGGTGAAAAGAACTTCAAAACAAACAGTTCTATTCTTAGAGTGGTAACTCTTCTTGCATTTCAATTAAAAACAACAATGAGAAAATCATTCTGCTAGAAATATACTGTTCCCTGGTTTGAGGCAACACCAGCCAGTCCTTTCTCAGGAGTTTTCCAAGTGAGACAGGTAGTTCTGGACAAGTAGTTCTTCTGCCACTCAACTACCGATACCTTTTGAAACTGAGCAACTGATGTATGACAAAGGGCTAAAGAGGTAAAAGAAGTTTTTGATATTCCTTTTTTTTTTGTCTGCTAATTTATATTTCTTTTTCTATTTTTTTTTTAAATATGGAACGCTTCTAGAATTTGTGTGTTATCCTTGCCCAGAGGCCATGCTGATCTTCTCTGTATGGTTCCAATTTTAGTGTATGTCTGCCCAAGTGAGCACCAGTTTTATATTTTTCAAAAGCTGAGAAAGAACCCTTTAGATCAGGAAGAGGACCTGATGAAGCCTGTTTCTGGAAATATCAACACATGGCTCCTGATTAACATATCACAGGCATCTGAGGAGAGACTTGAGATTGGTTTTCCAATGTCTCAACTTGTTGATTTGGGTTTTGTTTTGCAGGAACGCCCAAGGAAAGCAGAGAAGAAATCTGCTTTCCATTCAGACCTTGGGAATCCAAAACTTGATTACTGGTTTAGTTAAGGAATTAAAAAGGCTAGATATGAGACATAAGTAGCTATCACTTATTGAACACCTACTATGTACCAGCCGTGTCCAGCTCCCTACTTCGTATAGTCCCTAGTCCTTACAATGAGTAGTTAGGCAGCACCATTACCAACATATGACTGAGTTATGTGGATGATGAATTTTGGAGTCCAACAATTCTCTGAAGTGCATAAGAAAACAATCTTTATGATCTTGTTTAAATTTTAAATATATAATTCATATACAAATTGAAAAATTCTGGGTGAACATAATCCCAGAATTCTAGATGAATACAATTCCATAATACATTCTAGATTAATATAATCTCTCTAAAGAATCATGGTTAAAGTAAAACACAGAAAGAATTCTAGATTACTATAATTCAGAAATCCCAGAGAAATATCATCTCAATGATTATATTTAAGTGGTATGATTATATGTATTTGGCATCCTCTCCACAAGTTGTAACAATGTCAAGTGTCCCTTGGAGGGTAAAAATGCTCCCGAGTTAAACATTACTAGTCTACATAAACCCAACTGAGAGATGGGACAAAATCAAACACCAGGAAATGAAGAGGGCTGAAAGCTATGTTAAGAGAAATAACTCTTTGTGAGCCCTCTTGCTGAGCAGGTAGATTCATCTAATACTATGCATAGGAATTTGATTTGTGTTGTTTTTAGGCTTACAAAGATGTGTGGACCCTTCATTAATGCATTCGACCTGGGATATGGGCACATCATCAGGCTTGCTTTCACCTTATTTCCCAATCAGTTGAGTTGGGGGCTTTTCCTCCACAATGCTCTTCTCGGTTTTCCCAACCAGAGGCACCTGCCTCCTTCCCCTCAGTGCTTATGGCAATTTATTTCTTCTTTTCTCTTACACCTTCCTTTTGTCCATGATGTACCACTGTAGTCTAATGCTCCAGACAATCCATGGATACACCCATCCATTCAAACCTTTCCTCAGCACCCTCCACATGCCAACCACTGAGCACATGGCTGGTTTCTTGGTTTCTACTAGAGGCACACTAAACCCCTGCAGAGAAATGGTGCATAAGGACTCCAAAATGATGGGAAAATTTCGGCCTCCATGAATTTTGTTAGAATACTTTAATCAGAAAAAACAGAGAAATGAGTTATTATTCTAAAGTTAACACATGAGCTTTGTTTGCTAGCGCAGTATGGTCTTTATACTGCACTAGATGTAGAGGATGAGGATCTGCAGCATTTACAGTGCTTGTGGCTTCTGAAATGTCTTTGTCCCGCTTGGGTTAAGTGCTGGGAAGGTATGGAGGGAGCTATGGATTCTATCTGTAAAGTGTAATTTTGAATTAGAGATGTTTAGACAGAAATAGGTTCAGTGCAGGCACAAGGGGAATGATCAGTTCTGGGATAGGAGGAGGGGGGCATTAAAAGCCTTCTCCCATTCTATGCTCTGGTCACACTGGAGCTGACAGGAAAAGGAGTTACATGAGCAGGATGGTCTGGGTACACAGGAAGAGGAAGGAAGGTGTCTCACACCGAGGACACTGAGCGATAGCAGGGCTTGCTAGAGCTGAGGAATTGGTAAGGTGGGTGGCAGAGGACATTAGGAGAGGGATGTCAGGAGGAAGAAGGTTGAGGACTCAGCACAGAAAACCTCACTCACAGAAACATCCTAGTTTGGACTTTTGTCCTACAATTTGTAATATGTCCCATTGTGCCCAGTAATGAGGAACTCTCACCCACCCCATGCACCATGAATGCTTGCTGGATTAACATAGGAATGACTTCTGCACTGCAAAATGGTGTCTGTGTGTGTCCTCAGTACAATGATGTGTGTGCATGTAAGCATGCATGTATGTTGGGGACGCGGGATGGAAAATACAGGGTCTGGAGCCTTGGCTTCTCCCTTGAACACAGCTGTGCCCAGATCTGTTTGTGTCCCAGTGATTTCATGGTCGCCTCTTCCTTATTCCTTAGTGCACCTCTCTCTACTAAACTGTAGTTTTTTTCTTCTTAAATGGACACATATCCTTCCACCTGCCCTCCTGTCACTCACGATGGAAGAGCTGAAAACATTCTTCTCCAAGGAGAACAAAGAACATCAGAGCTATATTCCCTCTCCTTTGCCTCTGACCTAGTTCTGGGCCAATGATAACCCCTCCTCTGTCTTCCCCCATTCTATGCTCTGGGGACACTGATCTTTTGGACACCAACTTCAGCTTTCCCCAGTGCCTGCTGAGCACCTACACACTATGGTCACACCACATAATGACTTTACATTTAATTCACATGTCACTTTTTCAGATTTCTTTCCCCAATATCCTTTACTTTTCAAATTTCTAATAGTTCTACATGCCTGGTGGACCCTTAACAACACATTCTTCTGGTTTCTGATCTACTTCTCTAGCTTTAGTTCATATACCACCTGTTTTATGTGATTTTACTGCAAACAATTCTCCATGAAAGTATTATATAATTTAAATAAATGACCAAGCATTTCCCATGTTACCAAAATGAAAACAAAGCTTGCTTTTCTAAACCAAACTCCACTATAAACAGCCAAAAGCCCTTGGCTCCCTTGGACACTGGCTTCTTTCCCCTTCCACTGGTGGTGATGTGTGAGAGATGACCACAGAGGCCTCTGAACCTGAACACAGAAGAATGATTCAAAAACACGTCTTTAACTCTTAAACTTTTCTTTCTACCAATAAGTGCCTTTTCCTCAAGTGTGGGATACAAATCATCTAGAAATATCTTTACATTTCAGAAGCAGAACCTTGAAAAGTCTGGTGGTGACTCTGAACATCTCTTGGAACTAGAGACTCCAAGAAGACTGTTCTGGAACCCTTGATATAGCATTCTTCACAATTGTGTGAATGAAAAGCACTTCCACAGCCATCACCACAGGCCAATACAAAAATGCCAAATTTTCTTTGAGAAAAATATAATTGTACAAAAAGAACAACAGCTGGTAAGGCAAAACCCTGGGAACACAGGACTTATGTTTTAACACCAAAAATATTACAGAACAATGTCAGGCTTATAAATGAATACACTGAGTTTGGGGAGGCAATTTAAACAAGCCTTAAATTGTCCATATCCTTAACTGACCTTTAAATTACATTTTTGGGGGTTAGCATAGAAAGACCTTATACACAGGGAAACAGAACTTTAAAAACTTAGTGCAGCACAATATGCATTTCAACTCTATAAGAGACAGTATACATATATATACCTTTAATGGAAACCCTACAATGTCAGTAAGAGGATGACATCAATGGTGTTTTATTCTGTTGTTAACCTATGTATAAAATAATTCTTTATGATTGAGAAAACTGTCCACAATAAAATTTTAATTGAAAAAATATATAGAAATTGCCACATAAAAATTCATACTAAAAAAACAATGGATATAAGAAGGATAATGGACTCCTGGGTATTTTTTATCATTGTTTTACATCTTTTACAATAAAATGTATTGCTTTACTAATAAATATTTTAAAGGACATTTAATTAAGAGTTTGTATGATCATGAAGTGATTATGTTTAGGCCAAAGTAAAATATCATGTAGAGAATTAAGAGAATTTTCCATGATCCCAGAAAAAGATACATGAAATTGAAGAGGAAGAGGAGGGAGAGAGACAAAATAAATGTTTTTTAAATTTTTGAAAAGTTTATCATTGGAGAGTTTATATAGTTAGAAACTAATAATAATTTGTAATCCTTATATCTAATTTTCTCTTTTCTAATGTTTTAAATCAGTGGGAATATACACTCAAAATATTTTTGGAGGTGGGGGGGGGTCTCTCCCTATTTTGCCCAACTAGTCTTGAACTAATGAGCTCCAGAGATCCTCCTGCCTTAATATCCCTGAGGACTTTAAGTGCACCACCACACCTGGCTAAAAATTAATCATTTTTTTAAATAATAAAGACTGAAAATAATTTTCTTCAATTTTGCCTCCTCAACCATAGAGAAGGTGATCAAAAGTGAAAGCTCAGATCATACATTCTATTAGATATTTAAATTGATGTCACTTCTTTTTTTTAAATGTAGACTTCATATCTACTGCTGAAACCTACTTGCTCTTCAAATCTCAGCTGAGAGATCCAAATTCAAGCATGACCACCACTAATTCTGATTTCCCTTTTTCCATCACTATTAAGTTCTCATTAGGCACTACTTGCTTTTTTTGAAACAAAAAGGCAAACCAAAACAAATAGTAAAATGTCAGTTTCAAATCTGGAATTTCTGTCCAGAGCTAACAAGCTGATCAAGCAAAATCCATTCCTGGCAAGAGACAAGGGCAAACATGTCTCAACTCTTCTGTTATTAGTAAAGAATCAGAAAATAAAATATTCTTTCTGGGCATGATGGCACATGCCTGTTATCTCAGCAACTTGGGAGGCTGAGGCAGAGGGATCACAAATTGGAAGCCAGCCTCAGTAATTTAGCTAGGCCCTAAGCAACTTAGTCAGACCGTGTCCCAAAATAAAATAAAATAAAAGGGCTGGGGATGTGGCTCAGTGGCAAAGTGCCTCTGGGTTGAATTCCTAGTAGCCCAGGAAGGATGGAAAGAAGAAAGGAAGAAAAGAAAGATTGATTAATTTTTAGAATGGGATCACACCCCCCACACACCCAGTCCTCATTCTAACCCCTAGAATGTGTGAAGATGTTATGTTGCATGGCAAAGGAAAATTAAGAATGTAGATGAAGTTAATGCTATTAATCTTGATTGCCCTTAAAATGGGGAGATTACCATAGATTAACCCTTGGGCCTGATGTAGTCACAAGGATCCTTAAAAGTGGGTGAGGGATGGCAGAAGAGAAGGTCTGCAGATATTTGGGGTTGTCATAGCTGGAAAGGGGGCTGCTACTGCCATCTAATGGGTACAGGCTGGGGATCTTTTGAGATCTTTTGAGAGTTGTATGCATTCATGGCTATATGATGGTAGGTATAAGGTCCCAGGTATGCGTTTTGAGAAAATTTCCCCTGTGGTAGAATAAGAGACTCAGAAATCTGGCTCTGAATTCCAGCTGCCAAGGTTTGAATCCTGAATCTGCTACTTATTGGCTTAGCGAACACAGTGAGTTCTTACTCATTTTTTTGCTTCTCTCTCCTCATCTGTCAAAGAGGAGCATTAATCATGGGCTTACAGCCCTCACAGGAATGTCACTATTATTACTCAAATACTATTACTAGCTTCTGCCTAGCTCCAGCAGCCTGTCATATAGAAGAGACCCCAGTGACTGCGCTGTGAGGAGAGAGGTTCCGGGTAAAGGGAGAAACCGGGATTGAACAAGACCAAGATCCTCTTTTACTAGACGAACTCAATGTTCATGTCCTTCAAACGGGAACTGTAGTATTAAACTTGACACCTATAACCCCAAACAGGGGAAAATAATGAATCTGAAAAAACGGTACAGTAATCCCTCGTTGTACAAGATGGATACTTTCCAAGACCCCCAGTGGATGCCTGAAATCACAGATAGTACCAGACTATATATGTGTTTTCCTACATGCCCTGCAACATTTGCTACACAGTACCATAGTTAATCTGTCCTGGGTGTTTTATGCTCTCATGCCTCTTTGCATCTCTATTCTTGCATTCGGAGGCTATTGTAAAGTAAAATAAAAGTTATTTGAAAACAAGCACTGAAATACCCTGCCAGTAGACTTGATAACCAAGATAGTTACTAAGTAACTAATGGGTACTTAGTGTATACAGTGTGAACACACTAGGCAAAGGGAAGATTCAGTTTCCAGGTAGGACAGAGTGGGATATAGCAGGATGGCACGAGGTTTCATCATAATGATGACCATGGCACACACTTTAAAATGGCATGCCATTTAAAATTTATGAAGTTTATTGTTGAAATTTTCCATTTACTATTTCCTGACCATAATTTTAACCATGGATAACTGAAACCACAGATAGAAGGGAAACTACTATAATGTGAGCCTTAGAGGGAAGGCAGTTCTGGGAAGATGTCTTAAATAAATAAAATATTCAAATATACAAATATATACCACAAAGGTAAGATTAGAAATGAAGTTCTAACTTTCAAATTCACTCATCTGATGTGTTATGTACAAACCAAAGACAGTAAAATGAGGTAGAAAAGTAAGATTACATGTGTATGGCAGTTAGCAATAATGATAATTTACTCTGGGCCAGATACCATTCTAAATGTTTTATATAAACACATGCATTTAGTCCTCAGAGTTCAACATACACATGAGAAAACAGAGGCAGAGAGGTTAAATAACATGTCCAAGGTCATAGATAGAGGAAGCAGCCTAAATCAGGATGTGAACTTAGGCCCTGACTCTAAAGCAAAGATTCTCCACTTCATGCTACTCATGATTCATAGTGTGGGGGGCTTCCCTATGGGTTGTAGATGTTTATCAATTCCTGGCCTCTATCCACTGGATACCAGTAGTGACCCCTAATGTGGCAACCAAGTATGTTGAAGACAATGTCACCTGGAAGAGCAAATATCACCATTAGTTGTGAGCTAGTGTTCAGTGATGAGTTCTGCTGCAAATGATCAGGAATAATCTAACTGGAAAATAAGCTATAAACACAAGTCAAAAGAATAATGGATTAATAATAACAACCAAAAAAAAAAAAAAAAAACTAAAGACCTCTTAAGCTGCATAACAAAAGTGTAACATTTTAACATTTTGGAGAAAGGGAGGCCACCCTCCCATCATATTCTGTACCAGTTAGACCACATCTTATCACACTGATTAAGGCTTTAAGGATTTTTAACAAATGCAGACTCATATGAAAGGACAATAGCCCAGCAATAACCATAGTGATAACAGAACAAGACAGCAGGTCCCATGAAGAACGACAGAAGGAACTGAGGGATATGTACAGTCCAGATGGCACGTGACAGGTACTGCTCTAGGCAAAAGGTCTTCGACATGTCCCATGTGCACCCAGATTATTAAACTCCATTAATGGAAGCTCTTCAACAATTCTTCTCTTGACCAAAGGAGCAAAGCGCAAGTCTAAGGCCTCCCAGAAGGGATATAGGACTAGGAATTCCTGCATTGGAAGAGGGTAGAAGTGGAAAGGTCAGGTTGGACTAGAGAGTCGTAACCTGAGGTTAAAAATCAAAAGTCTACAAGGGCCAGCCAATAGGTAACTTACATGAGTCAAACAAGCCTAAGTAATGGAACGAGGACTGTACAACTGGACCATGCAGAAGGAGCAACTGCCCCTCTACTGCAGTTGATAACTTTCATGCAGGAATGAGAACTCCAAGATACTAGATCTCATTGTTTTCAAGAGAACGTGGAAAGCTACATTTGTATGTAATAACCAGTGATTTTTAAAGGACTGCAATTAATTGAGCATTTCAAAACATTACATGCATCAAACAAAATAGATTCAGGGTCTTATGGAGAGGCTGTAACATGTCCCTTGAGGATATCCCTCTGCCACCATCTAATTCAGGTGGTAGATTTGGCAGAACAGAAATTTAACAGATTCTAGACTTACTGTCACGTTGTCAGCAATTTGAATCAGCAGACTGGTCACTTCAAGTTCAAATTCAGACACACTGTGACCCATAATTAACCAATGGCATCTGGCAAATGATGCCAAAGGCTATTAAATCAGAAAGAGTTAAAATTTCCACTGCATACAATGTAAATGAGGAAGAACTCTTTTCTGCTAAAAGGCACATCTTATTTTTGTAAGTTGCACATGAAAGTGAGTCAGAAAAAAGACATGGGGTTGCCTCATGTGGCAGTTAGGTTCTGTCATGAGAAGGTCACCCACAATCTGAGTTGGTAAACAACTTCAAAACTCTTCCCTAATTCTCTAAAACTTAGTCAGAGATCAACTAGGGAAAGTTCAAGAGCCTCCTGTGAGAGAGAAGCTTCACTAAGGGAAACAGTTCTATTCAACTCTGGTCCACAGTCCTCTCTGGAAATTCTGCTGCCATGTGTAGATTTTCCATTATCTATAGATCTTTGCGCTCACAGATATCTGTGCACCCATAGCCAGGACAAAAGCCAATCTGTCCAAAGGAAAAAAAGAGATTTTGATATTTTTCCAATCCCCAGCTTCAAATATCCCATTTTTAATTTTCCCCGAACACATTCAACTTTCAAAATGTAGGCAGCTATTGTTTTTAGCATTAATAATACTGAAATTTTATGATGGTGAGTTTTATAGGTAACTCTTAGTTAAGGGTTTTCAAACCTCTGAACAGAGAATATTTTCTATGTATAACAAGTTATATTTATGGAGCAGAATAAAAATATGCATTGAAATTTATTAGAACAAGTTGTAAAACTGAAGCGCAGATCATTCAAAGTAACACAATATTAGCAAATAGTAATAAATGTTATATTACCCAAATTACCAAGGGTATTGCTTATATGTCATTACAGGATAAATGGTCTAGACACCAATGCCAGCACCATTTGTGGATGGGGGCTTTGAGACAGAGAAATATTAACTTCCCACTGTAGCTCCAAAAAAGGAGCATATGCCCATTTACTACTGTCACCTTCCACTAGGTCACCATCAATAAACTTAGAGCTAGTCTCCTTCCTCCTCTTTCCTTAGAATTCATTCTCCACACTGCAACCACAGTGCTTTCATAGAAAACATGAATCTGTGATATGATGCCTCTGCTTAAACACCATTCTTGGCTTCTACTTTGCTTAGAAAAAACTCTAAATGGTTTGCTCCAGCCTGTGAGACTTAGCATGACCTGGCTTCTGCTTCCTTACTCCTCCAAGTCTCCTTCTCCCTAGCCTAGCCAGGGCCATGCTGGCCTTCCAACTGTGCTTCCCATACATGCCATTTATTCCCAGGACTTTTGTGCTTGTGATTCTTCTGCCAGAACCATCTGCCTTTCTTCCTGGGGCCTCATCTCATCTCAAGTCCATCAAGGAAGTCTCTCCTCCAAACTGAATCCAAGAAAAAGGGTCCCTCCCACCTGTTGAATATACACACCACCATTACTATCACCTCCACCACCACTGCCCCAAACATCACTATACCACAGCACTCAACTTTTCTTCAGGGTGTGTACCACTACATGAACTCATCTAGCTCATCTGTCCATTCTAGAATGTGAACTTCATGACAGCAGATAGCTTATGTATCTTACTCATTGCTCTATACTAAGTTTCTGGCACATAGGTGCTGCTCAATAAATATTTTTGACATGAATAAATGACTGAACACAGTTTTACTAGGAATCAGCTGTTTACTTAATTCAATGAATATTCTTACAGAAAATGTTTTCTTTCTTCTCAACTACTGCTTATTTAAAAAAAAAAAAACTATAAGCCTATATTTATCAGCCTGTTTTTTGAGGGCGTATCACAAGCATATGGCTTAACGGGGCAAGGCAGTGAGAATCCTCTGTTCATGCCTTCAAACTACAAAGCTACACCAGAATTCTGGAACAATATGACTTTAGAACTAAATGGTCCCCTTCAACTTCTTTAAGACTGAGGGTACTTTCTCTTCAATGCTTGGCTTTACTCAAAACTTCTCAGTATCTCCAGGGGTCAATCTGAATGTCTTTCAAATTTCATGAATCATGGGGTGGGGGGGGGTCAGGCTTAAGATAAATCAGAGTATAAAGAAACATCTTTCTTTTCAAGAAAACACCCATCTTTGAAGGTTTTGGGGAAAAAAAAATACAGATTAAGGGGACTCCTAAATTTCATCTGGCCTTCTCAGAAGCTCCTATTCTAGTTTCTCAGGTACCTATTTGGCCCTTTTCTTAATGCTCTATGCCAATAGAACCACAAAGACCTCAAAGAGAGGTATAAATTGTATTTGTGTATAAACAGAACCAGGTAAGAAAATATGTTCGGGCTCTGCATGTTCATTGGGACCAATGCACAGAGGGGAAATGAAGAAACTGCTGCCCTGATTTGACAGTTCTGTATGAGGAGAAAGTCTTGGAGCGCTGGCCAAACCTTTCATACCTCAGAGAGGAATTTCTCTACTGCGAAATGAAAGTCAGAATCAGATTAACCTCTTATCTAGCTCTGGTACTCAGTGGCTCTGCTGGTAGCAACAGTCTGTGGTGTTTGACTGTCCTGGCAGCTCTGAGTCTGATGTGCTCAGGTCAAGAAAGAGCCACACGGCCAGCAGCAGTTCCTGTGCACAAACCTCTGTTGGAGGGAAACTACCCTCAGTACCCAAGGGCCTGGTGCTGAGGTGGCTTGCTGGAAAATGCTAAGTGGCAGGCTTCTACAGGACCACATTCTGCAAGGTCACCAGAATTTCCTCTGTGAGAAAATCTGCCTGGATGCTGGAAATTCTGAAGTGTCTCATGGCTAGAAGGCCATCTTTTTACTGACTAGTCCAATACTTAATGCCCTGATCCCCAAGTTCAGTGTTAGCCCCAAATACTTAATGCCCTGAGCCTCCAAGATTGTTAAAGCTTCAGGGGATACGTTTTCCAGCTCCTACTCATATACCAGATTCCTAGTTCAGCATTCTCATTTGGGTCAAAGGTCATTTGTGCAAGTCTGATTTGTTAACATATGCCTCCCAAACCTGAATCTGTATGCCACCGTTTAGGTGGCAAGTCCCTATGTATGAGTCAGATACAACTCGCCTTCCTCCTTTACCACCTGTGCAGAAATTCTGAGACCCACAGGCCCGAAGGAAAGTCCAAACTTTTCCAGTTGGGGAGACAGAAACTTCCATCAAAAGTTCCAGGAGATAATGAAGAAGACAATGTTTTCTATTATCTGTTTTTGATTGGCCTTTTGCAAAACGAGCCTCCTCTCGGACTCAAGGTAACAAAACAAAACACCTTTATCTTATCTGGAAGGGAGTGGGATGATCTAGGCAGGGGCTGTATTGCTTTGTTTTTGTAACTTTGTTCCTACAGCGGCTTCTTGGAAATGGGCTCCGAAAGAAAAATTTCCCGAAAGGTGTATGAGTGTGTGTATGCGCGCGCCTGTCTCGGTAGGAGATCTGTGGATTTAAAAAAAAAAAAACTCCTCTAATTCCCGCTTCGCCCAGCCAGATTCTCCCCCTTAGCACCGTATACTCAGGGCTACTTCCTCTGAAAAAGGCTTGGGATCTGCCACTCTCCTCAAGAAACAAGTTTGGCTCTGTTAGCTAGAGCTTCAGGGACTGAGCCCAGGACCAGCTGGAGAGCTCTGCAGCTCCCCCTAGCCCGCCCGAGCGGGTGGCGGTCCTGGCTCCCCACACCAGCGCAGCCGGAGTCTGCGTTAGAGGAATGCTCCCGCGCTTCTCCTGGGGCTCCCGCCCGCCCTGGGGACCCCTCCTCACCTGGCGCTGCGCTGTGCCACTTGCGGAAACCTGGATCCCTGGGCAGACAGACGGGACTGAGGACACACCAAATCCGATTGCTTCTCGCCGCCAGCACTACTAGCCTCTAGCCATCCGTTGTCACTGTGGTCACTGCGCCCTCCGCCCTCTGCGTGGCCCTATCGTCCGACCCTCTCCTCCCCCGGCGTGGCGGGAGGAGGGACCGGGAGGAGCCTGCGACCGCCGGCCTCGCACACACAGCTGCAGCTCGGCTTGCGAGCCTGTTCGGGTGCACTCTGCACTCTCTCCTGCTGGGGAACCCGCAACCTGGACCCCCCGGGAGCCTCCCCCGCCTCGGGATGGGTCCCCGCAGTGCCTCCGACAGTGCTAAGCTCTCGACGTACTGTTCACACACTAGATTCTCATTAGGTCTGTTTCCTGCTTAACTCATCCACATCAAGCCTGTCTTGCTAGTTTCATCTGTTCTCTAAATTCACAAAGATCACTAAATGATTCCGCGCTCATCTGTCATCTGAAATGCACGGTGCATCACGCTTGTACATACATTGCACACTGAACGCCAGTTTGGAAGTTGTGTGGACTGGGCTCCAGCTTGGAAAGCCTGCCGTGGTGTGTGGTGTCAGTCTCCTTTCTTTGTGCCAAGGAAATGCATTTGTGAGTTGGGGGAATATGGTGTTATAAGGGGACATGTTACAATACAGCCCAGTTTAACCCGGAGTTATTTGAGATTTAACTGAAACGCCTTCATTTTCCAATGTTGGCTCCTCTATCCACTTTCTGATAAAAGCATACGCTTTTAAAGCTTTAGTCAGAAACTCAGATAAAATAGAGATTTATGTGTGGTGTTATTAAAATTTTGTATTTTTAAAATAGTAGTTTGTCATTGGCAAATTGACAGAACTGGAGATGACATTTTATTTATTTATTTAGTAAATTTTATTCTGAGCACTGTAGTAAGAAGGCGAGGACTGTAGCTCGTTTCATTTTTCAGTGGTGTGATCTTGGGCAAGTCTGTTATCATCTCAGATTTCTCATCTGTAAAACACAGGTAGTCAGTCAGAAGTACCTTGTGAGAATGAAATGCCACTACATGTGAAATGCTTAGGACAGAACCTGGCATATGGGAAACATTCACTCAATATGTGGAATCTAATATTAATAGCTGCAAAGAAGCAGTGACTTATTTAAACATAACAATAAATGAAAATTTAGGTAAAACTGTATCAGCCTAGTGACAATTTCACTGTACTTCCTGTTAGAGCCGCCTGTGATAAACTGCCCCAGAATGCTAATTTCAAAGAGTACATTATACCCCACCAAAGAAAACTCTTAAGGCCCATCTTTGATTGATCTTAAGACCAGACCAAGAAGTTGGAGACTTTCAAGGCTTTGAGGAATGGTCCTGAAAACAATAATGAAATATTTTATTCACCTCTCTTACTGCCAGCAACATACCATCTCCTTCAATCATCAGATTACTTTTCCGGGAAGGGAATCCCAGAGTGATTGGCATTTGTTAGGTTAATAACTTGAGGAGATGTCCAGTGTAGTGTTCCTAGATTTAGCAAACAAACAACAAACAAACAAACAAGAAATGCAGGACTGTCCGTTGAATTTGAATTTCACATAAACAACAAATAACTTTTTGGTATGTCTTATGCAATATTTGGAACATACTCGACAAAATTATTTGTTGTTTACCTGAAATTCAAATTTAACTGGGCTTCCTGCAATATCTGACAATCCTAATAAATGGAATTAGTAAAGAATATTCCTCACATTCCAAAAAGACAAGTCAACACAGGCAGATTAAAGGTGAATTTGATGTGGGTTATTTTAAAATTTTATGTGGTAAAGAAAAGGTGGAGTTGTGTTTATAAGTTGATTTGTTATTGAGCTACTTCTTACCTCTTAGTTTCTGCCCGTATCTCCACCGACAGCAATACTTACTTACTATTTAGTATAAGTAAAAGTGGTTGCTTTTTGCTTTATTCAATATATTGAATATAAATACAATAATGTATTCAGTGGGGTTTTATTTAAATAGTGTTTATTGAGGGCCAACTGCATGTCAGGTACCATTTCACAAATGAATAAGACAAAAGTTCATGTCTGGAGGATAAGGAAATTTTTAAAAACCCAAAGTGCTACCCTATCTAGGTAAATACAGAAAGGTGGGTGTTCAGTGAAGTGAGTTAATTGTCCTAGGAAAGGTGTGGAAACCAAGGATGGGATCCATTGCATGGGATCTAATAAAAAAAACTGCTCCAACCGGAATGAGCAGAAGAGTAAAGACCCAGGATGGCAGTTGTGCGTAAGTCTGGGAAGCAGCTCATCGTTGAGTGGAGTAGGAAAGCTTCGGGGAGGTAAATGGAAATCCTTGAGATTATTACATGGGGATGGAATGCAAAGAAAAAAATTGGGACTATATTTTTCCACTTTAAAGTATACATTTAAAATTAAATCCAGGAACTGCAAGAGGAAAACATCCAGAAAAGGCCTGATGCAGCTTATGATGGATTGATCTGAACCTACAGGAGTATCTCAAACAGGAGACCCCATTTCAACCTGAAATCTAAGAATATTCTCCAAATGGCCCAGAGAAGGAAGTATAATCAGAAGACTGTGCTCAGCTACAGGAAACAGGTTTTATGCAGTCTAATCATAGCAGCACTGCTTGTTGGTTTATAACCTTTAGAATCACATGATAAACAAGCCAAAGAAGGATTAATGTGACTATAGGCAAAATGTTAGTCAAAAATGATTATTTTTTTTTTAAATGTGCAAGTAAAAGTAGATAGCAGGATGTAGGAGTAGGGAGAAAAGGTTGAGTTACTAAGGTGCTCGGTTTAGAAAGTAGAGAATCAGAAGATACTGCAGCAACTTTGCAGAGGAGAGAACACTGGGGGCTGGGCATAGAGAGGGATCTCTGTCAGGAGTAGAGGGGCCAGAATGTATGTGAGCTAAATCTTTGATTTGCCTAGAAGAAATTGGGTAGGAAGGGCCTACCATGGTGCACCAAGAAATAATGACATATCAGGATCTTTTGAAAATAGGAAAATACCCACCAGAAATCCCAAACATAAATTATTAAGAGTTTGGGGAATGGGACTGGAGTTGGGGTTAGGGTTACAGTGGGCTAAAGTGGGGGACTCATTTTTCTTTTTTAGTACTTTAGTACTTTTGAACAATTTGAACTATATGCATGATGACATTGAATAAATATTTAAAACTTTTGAAGACTAGAAATTTGTGAAAAGGAAGACTTAAGAAAATGGCTTTCAAGAATCAGTAAGACTAAAAAGAGCATGCTACAGGGACACTGCTACATGGATGTTCATAGCAGCACAATTCACAATAGCAAGACTGTGGAACCAACCTAGATGCCCTTCAATAGACGAATGGATAAAAAAAAAATGTGGCATTTATACACAATGGAGTATTACTCTGCATTAAAAAATGATAAAATCATAGAATTTGCAGGGAAATGGATGGCATTAGAGCAGATTATGCTAAGTGAAGCTAGCCAATCCCTAAAAAACAAATGCCAAATGTCTTCTTTGATATAAGGAGAGTAACTGGGAACAGAGTAGGGAGGAAGAGCATGAGAAGAAGATTAACATTAAACAGGGATGAGAGGTGGGAGGGAAAAGGAGAGAGAAGGGAAATTGCATGGAAATGGAAGGAGACCCTCAGGGTTATACAAAATTACATACAAGAGGAAGTGAGGGGAAAGGGAAAAATAATACAAGGGGGAGAAATGAATGACAGTAGAGGGGGTAGAGAGAGAAGAGGGGAGGGG
>NW_025999982.1:13873555-13934739 GCF_001458135.2 Marmota marmota marmota
GGGAAAAATAATACAAGGGGGAGAAATGAATGACAGTAGAGGGGGTAGAGAGAGAAGAGGGGAGGGGAGGGGAGGCGAGGGGGGATAGTAGAGGATAGGAAAGGCAGCAGAATACAACAGACACTAGTATGGCAATATGTAAATCAATGGATGTGTAACCGATGTGATTCTGCAATCTGTATACGGGGTAAAAATGGGAGTTCATAACCCACTTGAATCAAAGTGTGAAATATGATATGTCAAGAACTATGTAATGTTTTGAACAACCAACAATAAAAAATTTAAAAAAAAAGAATCAGTAAGAGTTAATCTGGAAGAAAAAGAGAGTTTTCTGTAGAAAATGGGACTGCATGATCAAAGGCACATGGACCTCAAAGTGAATGGCACACCTGGGGAATGTCCAGGTCTCCATGATGGCATTGGGTATATGGTTGAGGCAGAGAAGAAGGTAAGAATGAAAGGGTGAGCTGGAGCTACTAGAAGAGTCCTCTAAGCAATGCGGCTGAGTTTGGACAGTGAGCATCTCCAGGACAGGAATCATTTTTATTCCTCTGCATCCAGTATAGAGCCTAACACTAACAGTCACCCAATAAATGCTTACAGAATGAATGAAAAAACTTACAGGCATATAAGTAAATTATATAAGTATTTATAGGCATATCAGAGTTTTTAAGTGTAGTATTATTCTTATTTTTAGAAAATAATTTTGTACTAAAAAAGATGAATTGAGGAAAAAAAAGCAATGAATTAGGAGGCTATTAAGTGAAAGGTAATGATGTAAACCACAATACTGGCATTGGAATGGAGATTGAAAGTATAAACCAGGCAAAAACAGACACAAAAGATCAAGAAGGGGAGTAAGTCCCATATAGCCCTGAGATCTCTAGCTGGGGAAATCAGATAGATGATGAAGCCCCTAGTTGATGAAAGAAAACAAGGAAAATGAACAGGTTGTCAAAGTAAGGTAACAAACGCAGTTCTGCATATACTGAATTTTAAAGCTCCAAGGATGATGTTTTTTTAAAATTGTAGGCCTTGGGCCATTAATAGCTTATGAAGTCTATGTGGTTCATTGAGGCATTATCCCGCCCCCCAATGAAATGAAACATGATAAATTTCAAAGTACATCACATGTGGTAAAGTGTTGATCCACAAACTTGTATTTTTATTGCATATATATGTATGTATCTGTTGTAAAATTAATTTCCTGTCATGTGGTAAAAGCAATGTTTGAGAGCTTTTACCCTCGGACACACAGGCAGAAGCAGTGGTAGATGTCAACTTCCATCTGCTCAAAAGGGTCACCTGGGCACTCAGTCTGCATTTAGTGACTTCCCATTGTGCCTTTTAAAATATTTTATTTTTTAATATTTTATTTTTAGTAGATGGCAAAACACCCCCTTTTTATATGTCTATTTTTTTTTTAATGTGGGGCTGAGGATCAGTCCCAGTGCCTCACATGTAACAGGCAAACATTCTACCACTGAGCCACAACCCCAACCCTTCCATGTGTCTTAGTCCGTGTTCTGTTATTATAGTAGAATACCACAGACTGGATAAACTAGAATCAATATGAGTTTATTTGGCTTATGGTTCTAATACCTGGGAAGTCCAAGATCATGACACTGGCATCTGGCAGGAGCCTTTGCACTGTGTCATGACATGGCAGGACAAGCGAGCACACAGTAGGCAGAAAGGGAAAAATCAGGCCCATCTCATCCTTTTTTTTTTTTAAATCAGGAACTCAGTCCATGATAACAGCGTTAATCCATTCTCGAGGTGGAGCCCTCATGGTCTAATCACATCTTAAAGGCCTTATCTCTTAAAACTGTTATAGTGGCAATTGTATTTTAACATGAGTTTAGGAGGAGACATTGAACGCCATAAAACACTGAAAGCTTAAAATGATCTGTAGTGGGAGACTTCATACACAGAAATTGGCAAAGACAACAAAATAGGAATGTGTCCCCCAGCCTGGGACTCCCACCTGCTCCAAGCAGTCACATCTCTAGTCAGAACCATCTCATAGGTCCTTAATCATACAAGTCTGAAGCTCAATGTGGAGAAAGAAGTTATTTATTTGGAAGTTGTTTATTAGTGTGTGGGATTAACAAGTGCTTGTAGAAAAAGAAAAACTCTAAGGCCACCTCATTCAGGCAAAGTTGGAGGAAGAAGAGCTAGTGAGATTTTCAATTCTGATCAAAGTGAGGATGGAAATTGGGTTTGAGACACTCTTAGATGTCAAGAAAGAAAAGGGGCTTTTAAAGGCAAGTAGGATCAACACTGCTGATTCAATAGGGTGGATGGAAAAGGAAGAGAGGGCTTTAGTAATTGGGAGGGCATTGGTGGCCTTTAAATTAACATATTAGTCTATGGGAGTGAATGTAGGAAGCGGAAAAAAGGAGTAGAGATGAGGATACAATTTTTAAAGACATTGTGTGGAGAAAGAAAGGAAAGAGAATCTGGCTGTAGTTGAGGAAAAAAAAAGAATGAGGAGGGTAAAAATCTGAAACATGGTAATAGAACCTTCCAGGAGGTCAGAGCTTTCTTAACCTCACCTACGCCATGATGGCTGGAATTCACTTGTTCATCCTGAATTGGATCATGTGGTGATGCATTTTTCCTGGTGACATTGATCAGTCTGGGAATGAGATCACAGAAGAGAGTTTTCTGGGATTAGAAACTGGGAGAATAGATTGACCCAAGGCAAAGAAAATGAGGGAGTTTGTTAACTTAAAAGATAAGTTTTTGTAGTTAGGATGTAATGTACTCATGTTAATTCATATTACTGGAAATCTAAACAAATCAGAATAGTAAAAATAGAAAGTGGGGGTCCTCCATGGCCCCACCTCATGAAATAAGTGCATAACAATCCGGTATAGTCTTCTAGATGCTCTTCTAGATTAAGAGGAACATCCTGGCCTTGAGTCCAACTCTACCTGTCCTAGCTCTAAGGCCTCGGTCAAGTCACACACCTCAGTTTCCTAATCTCTAAGATGCAAATAATAGCACCTTCATCCTAAGGTTGTAGTAAGGATTAAAAGAGATAATGCCTATAAAGTAGAATACTGTTTGGCAAAATACTTCTCTAAATGTGATGGATGTGTAATCATTTTGCTTCCCCATTGACAAACTACCAATGTTTCCCATAGTATACTGGGAGAAATAAAGTCCAGCTGTCCTGATGTGACACTAGTGCCTTATATATGTGAATATGTACATGAATATATGAATATTTGCAAAGAACTGAAAGTACTGCTGGGTTGAGTAGGTTGGAAGAACTTCCCTGGAGGCAGAGTGACAGCATGAGGAGGTATAATGTCATGGTCAGAGAATATACTTTGAGTTCCATGAGTGCAGAGGTGAAGTTCAGGGGACAATAGGTCCAGGATAGATATACCTCTTAGCTTCCAAAGTAGAGAAAAGATAAGGATTTTTTTTTATTCAATATTTTAGACAATTCCAAATTTCATTATCCAATTCTAGGCTGAGCCTTCACCCCTCATTAGCAGTGACATTATGAAATTAGTTTACTGAAGGACTCTTGAGCTGTGGATGTCATAATTGCCTTGTTTGTATGCATCTAGTCACTGGGCTCCATGACCTAGTTTGCCAAACCAGTCGCCAGGACATTTTTCCTTACCCAGGTCATTGAAAACACCCCTGCTGACTTTAGTCAAGATGTAGGAGGCATTGTGCTGAGTCCAAGACTCCCAGGCTTCTCTCAGTGGCATTGATTCAGTCATCCAACTCCTTTATCTGGTTGCTGAGTTACTTGATTCCACATTCACAAGGCTATTCATTGGCTCCTCCTGTTTCTACTGTTACACCCTAACTGAGGCCTTCCAAGGCTGTGTCCTTGATAGTCACAAAACGCTTCTTTGTTTATACATATCATACAAACTCATTTTAGGAAAATGGTGTTTATTACTAATTTAATGTACGTTCTCTGAAGCTTTTCTCCACATAAACAAATGCATGCATGTACACTGAAGTTATTGGTCATTTTTAGAAGTTATATTTTCATTAAGCAATAGAATACTAATATTTTATCAAAGCAACATATCCAGATCTACAGTATCAGCTTGAAAGGCAATATAATATTTCCACAAGAAACTTGCATTGTTTATCAGTCTTAATTTTGAAATTATACTTCAGTGAATATACTTGCAGCAAAGTATTTGTGCATGTTTTTAATTATTTTTTTATTTGTTTTAAATATCTAGAAATGGGTTTTCTGGATCAGGATATATGCATTCTTTTGTCTTCTATTTTCTTTTCACCCTTAGGTGTCCTTTGCCCCAGGACAAAGGACAATTTATGTTGTGGCAAAATTACTTCTCTAAAAGTGACAGCCTTGTAATCATTTTACTTCCCCCTTCAGAAACTGTCAATGTTTCCCATAGCACACTGGGAGAAATGAAGTCCAGCTATCCTGAGGTAGCATTGCAGGATGTGGCCTGAAGTTCCTTTTCTTTAGGTCTCTCATATTCAACTCAGTTTACATTCAGTCATTCTGGATTTCATGTCATGGCATCCCCTTTGCTAGAAGGATGCCCACTTTTGGGTTCTGAGTTCTGGTAGGAAGCAGGCAGTATGCTCAAACTGGATTATTTGACGCACATTTACTAAATGGACTGTTGACAAAGGTGACAGCAGAATTCAGGAAATGCAACAAGGCATAGTGTAGTGCCTTTGGTGAATGCTGACAGCCCTTACCTTCCATGGGCTTAAAGGAGCAAAAACAGAAAGCAGTAACTAGAACTTGGCACAGGTAACTCTGTGGAGAAGGTCGCCTGACAAGAGCTGTGACCTTCATAGCAAACCCATTGAAAGCCAGGCAGGAAGAAAGCCAAGGGAGTAAATATTCCAACCCCGTTTCTCATCTATACCCTAATCTCCTGCTGGAAATTGTCCAGCCCAGTTGGAAGCCAGAGCCCATGCGTGATGCTGTCCTCCATGCAGGTCAGCCTCCAGGATGGAGAATGAAAGAGAGTGGATCTGATGAGAAAGATGTGGAAAATATCCAGCACACCCACTTTCTCCTAACTGCTAGGTCTTAAAGTGATTTAATGCCTCTCAGGGCATTTAACATAGTCCCAATTACATTTTTTTGTGTGCAATATCTCATTTTCTCAATTAAGTTGACAAACTCTGTAAAAAGAGAGATGACCCTTTTCACATGCATTATCAGAGGTTCAAAAATATTTGCTGTGGATTTATCCCTCATAGAGATTCAACTGCCTCAAGGCAGTTGAGCTAGAGCATTCCCTTATCCCCAAGAGAAGTCAGAAAAGATAAATCTCTGAATGAGGGAGGCTAGGTTGAAGGGATACTAAATGCCAGGACAGAAATACAGAGTCCTTCTGTAAGCCCCATTCAAGAGTCAATGTGAGAGAGCTACACAGGCCCACATTCAGACTGCACAGTACACAGGAGAGGCTGAGAGGAGAACCACAGCAATGTCTGGGCAGGTGGTCTCTGATAGCAAAATGTCACCTTAGAGAAAATATGATCCATCCAGAAATCTGAACTCCCCTGAACAAGGTTTCATAAGCCTCCTGACAAATTGGTACACAGCTGGTATTCAGTCGAGATGCTAGAATCCTATAACCAGCACAGCCACCTCCTCCATTCTGATGCAAGGATGGTCCTAGTGGTGACCATCTGATGCAAGGATGGTCCCCCCATCCCAGAAGGCTTCTTAAAAATCTCCTAAAAGATGGTTAGAGACAGAAAGGTACAGATGCTCTGGTAACCACAAATGGAATCTGATTCTTGTCTTTTGGACCCAAGATGCAGGGAACCTCGTAGCCTCCCTGAGATCAGGGCTCTGACAGTAATGCCATCAAGCAATGAGTTTGATCTGTCTCTTACAACTGTCCACAGGAAGTAGAGACAGCTGTCTGAGTATGCTTCACTGAGGCCTCTGGGCCTCAGTTTCCTTTCTTGCAAACCACCTATATTTCAGGCTTGTTATTAAGATTGATGAAATAATATCCAGAAAACACCTAGGATAATGCCTGATTAACAAATACTCTATTCCCTGCTGCCACTCCCAGTTCTAATGACACCAACCATTCTGTCCACCTCATTGTGTTGCTTCTTTCATAAGCAATGGTTTGAAATGAACTACATCATTTCCTAGGCAGGAAGACCTCCCTTCAGTCACTTTTGCATATGGCTTTGACTTGCCCCTCAGGAGGCACTGTAGCACAGCAAATAAGGATACGACACAGCAGCCCCACCACCTGAGCTGTCCACCATTAGCTCTGTAACCTCAGGCAAGTCCATAGATTACTATATGTCTCAGTTTTCTCATTTGTGAAGCAGGATAATATTGGTGCCTACCCTACAAAATAAAAATTGACCAAGTGTGTTAAAGCACTTAAAACAAAACCTACATGGGTTTATTACTGTCATCTTTAGAATTGAAGGAGGTAGAAGAGAATGAAATCCTACTGTCCCAAACATAAGTCAATGGCAACTGAAAAGTATGCAAGGGGGTGGCAAAGCCACTCAGCCCACACTCCTGTGTTCCCTGAACTTGCAGACACTGCACATCTCTCTGTATGTGGAGGCTTAGCTGGGATGGGAAAGGGGTAAGTGATGAATTAAAACATTCTCAGTGTCACTTTTAAGTAAATAATTTAATGCTGATGGGTGTTAATATTTTCATACATAAAATGAGTTTTTGTCTCATTGTTTCCTAAATCCCTTCCTGATCTAGAGATGGCTTTTATTCTATGGAGAAAAGGCTTTATGGATGTCACCTTAGCCAGAAATTTTAGTTCTGATGCTTAAGCCGATGTGACCAATATTGCCCCTGGGGGCCTCTGTGACCTATCATGAGTAAGGCAAGGACAGTAGCATGCAGATTTTTGACATTCATCTAATTGGTCACAAGGTCTCACTAAAAACACTAAAAACACCCACCATATAATTGTGGACCCCATTAGCAGATCCTAATACTTACAATGAGTATAGAAATAATATTTTTATAATATCAGAATGATTGGTCTTATTTTTATATGGCCTTGTATATTATTTAGGTCAAAAATTTTTTTTCATTTCAAAATATGGTAGAATGTTTTGACCTTTTGGGGTAAAGTCTTCTTTAAAAAAAATAATGCCAGTAGCTCACTTTTGACTTGTGAAAAATTCTGGAAGTCCCTACCTTAGGGTGTGTTACTCCCTGGCCCTCATGGCTTGTCAAGAAATTTGGTGTCAGACACCTTTTTTTAGGGGAAGGAAACACATAATAGGGTATCAGAGGGAATGGGACCCCAAACACAGGCAGTTTACTGATGCCAACAGCTGTAGTTTCTCACCAGTTTCATCCCTTATCTCAAGTTGCTTTGTCCCTTGTCACCAGGGAACTCAGTCCTTGTTCCCCTGCTTCACTCAACATATAGTAGCTACTCAGCAAGTATTTGTCCAGTGAAATCAGGCTGCTCTGTAACTGTTACAAAGCTTTGAAAGGGAGATGGAACACTGAGTTCTCTGAGTGATAAGGGTGCTGATGCAGTCTCTCCTAGGCATCAGTTATGGCTTGTAAAAGACACCTTTAAATTCTGTCCTCTGACGTGGCTGACCACTCCCTTTTGTGTGACTATGTTCTCCCAGGTCCCATCCTTCCTCCCTAGAAATATTTACTAATTCTTCCTTTGCTACCAGATCCCAGGGAATGAAAGGCCTCAAGGCTTGGAGCCCCTCTCTTCATCTAATATTCTTAGATTATGTTAGATCTTATCTACACCTTTAAGTATCACTCATGTGCTGGTGATTTTCAAATATGTAACTTTAACCCCAAAGTCACAGAACTCTGGTTTCCTGCTTGATATTTGGATGTCTTGCATGGATCTCAAACATACATCAAACAGAACACTTAATTTGTATCACTCTTCTACTGGCCCCACCTGGCCCCACCCCACTCCCTTTTACAACACCAGTGTTGTCAGTTTCCAAGGGCCATCTTGACTCCTTCTGTTCCCTCACCACTCGTGTGTACTACATTGACACCTCCTGCCAGTTTTCCCTCCTGAATAACTTTGGTTTCACTCGTTTCTCTCCATCCCTATGGCCACAATCCACCAGGTTACCACTCTTTCTTATCTGGGCTTCTGCAGTGGCCTGCTCTGTGGTCCTCTTGCTTTCAGTCCCATTTTTCAGTCTCATTTAGACCATTCTCCATATAGAGCTAAAGGAACCTCTCCAGAAAATTTAAGCTGCACCATCTTTGTTGTTAAAAATCTTTCAATTTTTTTTTTCAATTTTCAACTCTTTGTATTTGGAATAAAATCCAAATTCCTCACCCTATCCCAGAAAACTCTAACCAACTTAGCACTTTTCTATACTAAATTCATCTTCTTCTACTTGCTATACTTCATAAACCAGCGGCATCTTCCTCTTGTTTATTCCTCACATAAGCCAAGCTGTGTTGCTGTCTGTGTGGACCCCCTTCCCCAGATCCTCAGATGCCTGGATTCTTCACCTATGCCAGGTCTCTGCTGAAATGTCACCTCCTCTATTAGCATCAGGAGAAGCAGAATATATAATTACAAGAAAGGGTTTATCAGATTAATTTATACTAGCAGAGGCTGGATAATCCCATGATGGCTGTCTGCAGGATAAAGTGCCCCAGAAACAAGTAAGTGCCCGGTCTAAGAAGCTGGAAGTCTCAGAACAAGAGGAACCAAGAATGCAGCCCCAGTCTAAGTCGAAGTCCCAGAAGCTTCCTATAGAGTTGTCTGTGCAATTCTGCAGTGCAAGTCTGTGTTCAAAGGCTAAAGGAAGCTCCAAGAAGACAGGAGCACTGAGTGTCTTTTCCCTACAGGGCCCAGTGGAGTGTTTGGCATATATAAGGGCACTTGATAAATATATATGGGAAGAAAGGTAGGGAGACAAATGGAGCAAAGGAAAGAGAGAGGAAAAGGAAGAGAGGATGGAAGGGAGGGGAGGGGAGAGGGTAAGGAAGAAGGCTTTTCCGATCAGTGAGATCATAAATATAGATACTTGCTTTCAGCAAGGGGGGGAAAGGAGAGACAAGGAGAAAGCACTATAGATGTTTTTGTTCTTTTTGTCATTGTTGTTTAGGAATCTACCCTATATCAGATGATTTATAAATTATTCCAGTTAATCAATGAGATTATTATTCCACTTTTATTAATGAGAAAAAAAAAAGAAGCTCTGCAAAGTTAAGGAATTTGCCAAAGATCTCACAGCCAGTTCTGAATGAGAGGGTCCCATGCTTTCCCCACCACACCACGGAGGTCAGACATCTCCTGTGTCTAAGTGACTACTAAACAGCTGACCTTCTTCACAGCCTGTGGATTGAAAACTGTTTTTAAAAAAATAATAATATTTAAATAATTTTTAATTTAAATAATATTTAATTTAAATTTTTAATTTAATTTATAAATAATTTTTTAAAAAATAATCAAATACTATTTGAAAGAACCTGGTGAGGTCCGGCACATTAGGACTGAAGTAGAAGGTAGAATTGCTAAAGAGTTTTGATATGAAGTAGAGCGGCAATCCCACTCCACCAGATACCTAGGGAAGCTGAACTTAATTGGCAAGCTTTCATGAGGAAGGAAGGGTCAGTTTCCATGGTGTAAGCACAACAATACTCCAGGCAGTTCAAGCTCCTGAAAAGAGCTCCCCGGGTTTCATACAAGCAAAGAGCTCCCTGGGTTTCATACAAGCAAAGAGCTCCCTGGGTTTCATACAAGCCTGTAAGTATTTTTACATTACCCCTCTCTTATTTACTATAGTAATACAGATCACTCACTTATTAGCCTCTGTATTGGTGAACTACTTTGCAAATTGACACACATCTACCAGAAAGATAGGAATTCAAGTGCACTTAACCAAATTCATAAGGATTCATGTCACGGAGAGTTTGCCAGATTTCAGTGGCCAATGACAAGTTAGTGAATTATATACATAAATTTGCAAATAAAGTTTGCATTTTTGTTCTTAAAAAAAAAACTTCTAATAGTTGTTTATTTTTAACAAATAGCTTTATTTAGCTATATTTCACATACCTAAAAATTGAATCCATCTAAAATGTACTATTCAGTGGTTTTAGAATATTTTAGAGTTGTGAAACCATTACCCACCACAATCTAATTTTAAAGTATTTCATCACTCCAAAAAGAAGTCCTGTGCTTACCAGCAGTCTTTCCTCTACCCACCCAGGTCCCAGCCCTAGGCAACTAATAATCTACATTTTGTCTCTATAGATTTGCCTATTCTGGGCATTTCACATAAATGGAAGTATCCAATCTTCTATGACTGGCTTTGTTCACTTGGCATGTTTCAAGATTCATCCATGAATCACGTCTCAGTACTTCCTTCCTTTTCATTATAAAATAATATTTCATTATGTGGATATTCCACATTTTATTTATCCATTCATCTGTTGCTGGGTATTTGGGATGTTTCCATTTTTCATCTGCCATTGAATAATGATTCTATGAACATTTATGTATAAATTTTTATTTGAATGTTTTCATTATTGTGGGTATATACCCCAATTTATACTTTCCTTTTTTAAAATTTTTTTTAGATGTTGATGGACCTTTATTTTTTTATTCACTTACTTATATGGTGCTGAGGATTGAACCTAGTGCCTCACACATGCTAGACGAATGCTCAACCATTGAGCCACAACCCCAGCCCTGGAAAATTTATACTTTCTAATTTCAAAACTTACTATAGAGCTAAAATAACCAAGATTATGGTGGTACTAGCACAAGAATAGAAATCTAGAGCACTAGAGTAGAACTGAGAGTCTAGAAATAAATTCTGACATATATGCTTATTTTTTGACAAGTATACCCTATATAAACTCAAAATGGGTCTTGGGCCTAAATGTAAGGCTCAAATTGCAAAACTTTCAAAGGAAATTTAGAGTAATAAATATTTGGGAGGTGGAGAAGCAACTTTATTTCTTTGTATGTGAATATCTCATTGTCTCAGCACCATTTATCAAAAGATTTTTCTTTTCCCATTGCTTGGCCCTGGAGTGTTAACTGAAGTCAAGCAGTATGAGTCTTCCAACTTCATTCTTTCTCAAGATTATTTTGATTATTCTGGGTTCCTTGCACTTCCATAGAATCTTCTAGGATCAGCTTTTCAATTTCTCTGGAAAAAACATTTTGCTGCACAATGAAAATTTCTACTTGAATTACAACACATTCATAGGAAGTTGTGCAATCACTTCAGTATCAACTTGAATGTGGAACAAACAGGGTAGGTTTAGTCTAAAATTGCTCAAAAGCTTGTATGGAAGGCAAATGAAAAGGCTCCTAGACACTGATTGAGAAATGGTTTTGCTTTTAGTGACACTTGCAGATTAGAAATACTAGTGTTTTTGTTTACCATTTTTACTATTAATCAAATCCAGTGTTTTCTAGTAAAGCAAATTTAAAAACTAAAATGCAGTTTGTGCCATCTTCTCTGTTACCCGGCAAGACATGTGTTGAGCACCTATATCCTATAACACACCTAACCCTTGTTTTGCACACTTAGAGATTCTGATTCACTTTGGGCTGAGGTAGAGGCATCTTTGTTTTTAAGAATCTACTGACAATTCTATGGAGCTTCTCAGTGGAGACCAACTGCTGTCTCCTTGCTTCCCTCTCAGGTCTCCAATCGTGTTCCCTGCCAATCTATCTCCTACTTTTCAGCCAGAGAGATATGGCTACTCAAAGATGAACTAGAACTGCTATGGGGGCTTGTTATGAATGCAGACTCTCAGACCCCATCCCAGATCCACTGTGTCAGAATCTGCAATTAAACAAGATTACTAAATAATTTGTATAGACTAGAGGCTGCTAAACTCAGGTCTAAAAGTTGGATCTGGCTCATACCTATTTTGTAGGCCTGTGGCTACCACCTAAGGTGTCAGGCCTCCATGGGCGAGTGCTGTGAGGCCCCAAGAGCAAGTGCATGCTTCTCCCTTTATCCCTGATGCCTATTTTGCTCCTAGCACTTGCCTCTGCCACTTGTAGCTGTGCCTATTCACTGCTCAGGGCCCACTGGTGATGTTGGTAAAGGATTTCAAACACAGGCACGGCACATGGAGGGCCAAAGGCACATACTCCAAAGTGCAAGTTGTTCCAGCATGGAGGAATTTGCTGTTGGCAGCTGCTGGGACCACAATGGAATCTTAATAAGAGAGTTGGTGACTCTGAGCTGCTTTTTCTCCAGCCAGCTACCAACGTGGGATTGCCAACCTCTCCAGGAGGAGAGAGAGCTCACTGGAATCTGAGTAGCAATAAGGCAGAGAATGAAACTGAGCATCCCACTGACAATGCCTTTCTGCTGAGGCCCATCCTCTCTTCCCTGTGAATGTCTCCAGCTGAGGGTTACTGGGAACAAAGACGATGGAACAACTATTGCAGGCAAATAGGAAAGGGTAGGACATGGATTTTTACTCTTGTTATTTAAGTTGCTTTTAAGTTCCCACTAGTAGTCTTGATTTTGTCTCTTGGTATAAAAATATTGCTGTCTGGATTTTTACAGAAAAAGGTTGCCAACCCTCAAGACTGAGGGACATTATTGTTGGAACTGCTTACACTTCAGTATAAGCAATCCTGGCCACCAATGTGCTGTGCTTAGGTTGGGATCCTCTACGGTCACTTGGCAACTTGACTATAATTCACATACCATTGCATTTTTATTATGCTACTTCTCTGTCTCTCAGGCTATAGGGCTATTCTCACTTTCCAATGTGAATCAGATATACCTGGAGGGCTTACAACAACTTTGGCTGGGCTCCACCCTAGAGCTTCAGTAGGTCTGAGATTGAGTCCAAGAATTTGCACTTCTTATAAATCTTTGGTGGTGGTGCTGCTGCTGCTAGTCACAATTTGTAGGGTGAACTCCAGTCCCATCTCAAACTTGAGATCAGAGGTATCTTCAATGGCCACAACTCCTGTGGCCCTCTCTGCACTCTTGTTGTCCATTTCAGCTCCATATCTGTTTTATATCACCAGTTCTCAAACTTATTATTTTTTTAGTCTCAGAACTTCTTTACACTCTTAAAAATGATTGGGAACCCCAGAAAGCATTCATGTATGTGGATTATATCTATCAATATGTATGCTTTTAGAAGTTAAAACTAAGAATATCTTAAAATGTTAATTCATTTACAAAAGCTGCAATAAATCTATTACATAATAACATAAGTAATATCTTCATGAAAAAAATTATATTTTCCAGAATAACAAAAAATGTAAAAAGAGTGAGCTTGGTTTACCTTTTTTTTTTTTTTTTAACCTTTTAAAATCACTGGCTTAATAAGAAGACATCTGGATTCTTGGGTCAGTTTCTACATTCACTTTGTTCTGATGGAAGTGTATAAAGAAATCTGGCTTCCAACAGATATAAAGTTAGAAAGAGAGAAGTATTTTATAGATTTCCACATAATTGTGGATTTTCTCCTTTGATACTACACCCAAACTAGACAGATAGTAGTGCCCTACATTTTAGTTTCGATGTGGAGTTGAAGTGATATCCAGGCAGTTTCCTTACTCTGATTTATTAAAGTCTTTTCCATCTTGAATGGATCTCTTTACTCATGTCTGATTTTGCAACATCCTCCACTTGTTGTATGAAAAATATTGGTCCAGGGGGTGAAGAACATTTTCCAAATGTTGACATACTTCATTACACAATATCTTAAAATTGCATTTATTGAATCACATGATTAATGGTAGGATCTAATAAACATAATTTTTATTGATTCGTTAAGAATGTTCCTATGAAACTGGCCTTTTTTTTTTCTTGGAGGGTGTGGTGAACAGCTTGATTACAGTCCAGTTTGCTGTCACAGCCTAACTTTCTATGAAGGAAAGTTTTCTCTACCTTCTCTTTGGAACCATCAGGAAAATTGTCATCAAGGGGAACAAGGCCAAGAACATCTTAATATTATAATGAAATAGTTTTTCATTTCATAGATTCCCTGAAGAAGTCTAAGGAATTTCTAAGCATCTTAGACTACAACGTGAGAACTACTGTTTTAAGGCATAATATTAATACCAGTTTTTAGCTATGTTATTTGTCTGTTTGTGTGTTGCCCCCTCCCCACCTGGTGTGCAATAGTATTTAATTTCCATAGAGCTCTGGGCCCAGTACATACCTTTCACATGGATTCTCATTGTCTCATAATCCTAGATGTTTATACCCATTCTACAGATGAGAAAGACACAGAATTATATAAATAACTTTAGGTAACACTACTAGAATTTTGAAGTGGGAGTGGGAAATAGTGCTGGAAGGTGGTTTGAGGCCAGTCCATGAGTGTAGACATAATTCAGTGTGCAGTGGGAGCCATCAGTAGTTTTGGGGGTAGGGGACTGGCATGCAGTAACCACAGTAGCTAAGATCCAAGTCCACATTCAGCAGAGACCACACACCAGGCAATCCTAGCCGCAAATGCATGAGGCAGGAAAGAAAATCCACAACGCAAAACTCTGTGGAGCACTTGCTAGGAATTAAGGACTGTAATCGAATTTCCTAAATGACGTGTCTCTCCCACAGTTTCTGTCATGGAATTGACCAAAATATCAAACCTGACAAAGCTCCACCAAGCTGTGGCTCTGGGGGACTACAATTTAGTAAAGAGGATTTTGAAGAAAGGTCTTTGTGACCCAAACTACAAGGATGTCGACTGGAATGATCGGACCCCCCTTCACTGGGCTTCAATCAAAGGTGGGTAGGCGATGCCTTAGTAGATCCACCCCTGTGAGCCCACCATTCAGTCTACAGGCTGTGTTACTGAGTAGAAAAAAATATTTTTCTGGAGCTAGATGGAGCATTTCAATCATCACGCCTTACCCACATTAGCAAATTTAGTTTGTTATTTAGTGTCTCTGGGCCTCAGTTTATGCTTCTATATAATGGGGGTAGTAATGTTACAGTGGAGTGATAGGCGTTCAGTAAGATAGTGGGTATACAACACCTAGCATATAATCTGCTCTTAATTAATATTAGTCTTTTGCCATTTCCAAAACCACCTTCAGAGAGTACTTGTCACCTGCTGGCCACTGGACTGTGTACTTTATCTTTGTGGGTTCACTTGTACTTCTCAAACGTCCAGTGAGGTAAGTGATAATATTCTAAATGATAGACGAGGAAATGGAGCCTCAGACATTTGTTACTTATCCAAGGTGACACACCTTAGTAAGCCCCATTGTGAGGATATGAACCCACATTTATCTGTTGAGAAAGTCTGTTTGCAAGCTCTGTTAGCTATAATGTAAGTGGGCTTTAAAATATTTATTTTTGAAATGAGCATTGAAAGAGGAGCCTGTCCAGTGCTCCCGTGAGCAGGACCTGAGAAGATTTCTGGGACAGTGGACAGGAGAGGGGTATCCTGGAAGGAGTACTGGACATACTGTGAGAGTCCAGGTTCCCCATGGGAACAGGGTTCATGGAGTGAGGACAGGGTGCAGATTCCCCAGTCAGAGGAAGGAGAAGGGATGAAGGGGATGATGATAGGAATCTGGAGGCACCCCGAAGGTGCATTTCCTACCCGTGTCATGTTGTCGAGGCTGGTCCTAGTCTCAGGCCGTGGGGGACATTTTCCTCTTAACCTCCTCCTGTTTCTTCTTGGTCCCTCTAAGGGCAAGTGGAAGTGATGCATCTCCTGATAGGCTGTGGAGCCAGGCCCTGCCTGGTAACTGATGTGGGATGGACCCCCGCTCACTTTGCAGCTGAGTGCGGCCACCTGAATGTACTCAGAGCCCTGCATGCCCTGCATGCCGCCATCGACGCCCCTGATTTCTTTGGAGACACACCTAAGAGGATCGCACAGATCTATGGGCACAGAGCCTGTGTGGCCTTCCTGGAGGAGTAAGTTTCTTTTTAATTTTTATTTTATTTTTTTGCTTCCCAACTATAGGAAGGGCAAAGATACAGAAGCTTGTGATCAAGGTCTTTGCCCATTCAGTGGGCTCAGGTCAATGAAAAAAAATGAGAAAATCCAGTCAACTGACTATTGTTTTCATTAATTTTTAAATTGAGTTATTTTCACAGAAATGACTGGCCTCAGGTAAAAAATACATTGATCTGTTGTTTTAGATTATACAAAAATTGTCTCTGATCAGAGAATTGGGACACAGTTTGAAGAAAGGTGATGATCCCAGATTCATGGGCCCCTGCAGCTTTCTAAAAGGTATTCAAGCTGTGTGACCTTGTACAGGTTGTCACCTTCCTGACCCTCCATTACCTAATAAAATGAGGCAGATGAATTAGAATTTGATTTTCAGACCCTTCTACTTTTTCAAGCATCTATGTTCATCTGTGAATCCCCTACTAACACATATATCCAAATAAGAATTTATCTAACATTTTGTTCATTTTTTTTTACTCAGTCGAGACATTGAACATAGTTTAATACCAATTATGTACATAGCAGTAGAGCTCAGAGAGGGATGGAAATAAAATTTAGACATTTCTAGTTTTGTTGGATCAACAAGTAACTCATATAAGAAAAAGTTGAATAATAGTATCTGGGCATTATTTCTTGGAAATTAAGACAAGGTAGATATCAAATCTACTGGGCTGTGCATGATAGAAGAGGAGGGTGGCAGTGAGATGTCTCCTAAGAGCTGGCAAATATAGTTGTAAGAAAGTTAAACTAGGAAAGTCTTTTCCTATAGTGAGATTAGTAATGTGAAGAAGTAACCTAAGAGACTCCTAGGGGCTTTTTACCACTGAGCTATATATCCCTAGTTTTTTTTTGTTTTTTTTTTTAAGTCTGAGACAGGGTCCCACTCAGTTGCTGAGGGCCCTCACTAAGTTGCCCAGGCCAGCCTTGAACTAGTGATCCTCCTGCCTCAGCTGGGATTATAGGCATGTACCACCAAATCCAGCTCAAAAGACTCTCTCTTAAAGATGGTGTCACCCACTTAAAATATCCAAAGTCACAAATTAGGTGATTTGAAGAGCAGAGAGGCAGAACCTGAATCTTTGTTTGAATATCTCTATCTTTTCCCTAGTTTTTTCCATTGCCCTTGTCCTCGGTAACCTCCATGCACTGTATGTGAGACCACAGTTCTCTTCATCTTATCAGTTCCTAGAGCCTTAGGTCTTTGAATTGTCAAGACTCTGTCATTCGACATTTTTCATTCCCAATCTATCATGTGCCTGAAAATGTCCCCAATCTTACTCGGCTGCCAGGACAGTACTTCTACTTTCTTCTCATACACTCTTCATAACTTTCCCACCCCTTTTTCATTCATTCTGTACCATACAATCCAGAATTGCCAATCTCAGGAAAATTTCTGTGCTCTCTACTCCTAGGCTTGGTTGACTAGAGAAAAAAAAAAATCCCAGCAAGAAGTAAATGAGCATCATCAGAAAGATTTTTTTCTCGGCTTGGCTCTCTCTTCCTGTCCTACTACCTCACTGTCAATTCCAAGTCCCCATTACACTCTCTCAGAGGGTATGTCTTCTTGAAACTTTGGGTTTCATGTTTTCCAACCCCTGTATCTACATATATATGTATGTATATATACACACACACATACATATATACACCTATGTACGTATATACCCACATGTGTATATGTATGTATACACATGTATGTATACATACATGTGTGATATATACATGTGTGTTTGTATGCATATATATCAACATATATATGTTGGTATGGGGTTGGAAAAAATATATGTGTCTATGGACATATTCTGTAATGGGAGCTCTAGGTTTTGATTATTTGCTAAGATTTACAGGAGAAGGAAGAACCCTAACTTACATTTCTTTTAGCTGATTAGAATAGTGTATCCCTGCAGATCTTACATATACTTACATCAGTTCCTTCTTGCCTCCCATCCTTTCTTCTGTAAAAAGGGTTACCCCTCCATGGAGATTCTTCATGTCTCTTCTACAAGGCCATTGCTCCTGTATTCTTTGTTGCATTTTTACTCTATCTCCTGCATTTTTTTTAATGTTCCTTCCTTTCACTTCTTTTTAGTCTGTGAACATGTTCAAATAGATCTTATTAAGCAAAAAGCAGAATCCCACTTCTGTTTCTTTTCTTCCCTACACTTCAAAGCTACTTGAAAATTAACTTACATAATTATCTCTACTTCCTCACCTCTCACTCTTCAGATTTCCCCCTGATCCATCTGTTTACAGAGTCAGCTCTGACCCAAGTTATCATGAAGTTCTTGTTTGCTAAGCCAATGGCTTATTCTTAGTTCACATCTTACCTCTACTAATTCCCATTTATTATATTTTGGAAACTCTTCTCCCTTACTTAATCTGATGCTACTCTCTCCTAGCTTCCCCCTCTCTTCTCTGATTATTTCTCATGATTTGCATATGCTTTTTTCAAAAAGAAAAATTAAATGGTTTATTCTTGCATGCCTTTTAGATGCTGAAATTCCTCTGGGTCCTGCCTTTGGCTCTGCTGCACTGACATTCTCTGAGTAATCTCAGCCCCTCCTTAGTGGCCAGAAGGTGGATGAATGTGACACATGGCCCAAGTATAACTGAGATGGAGGAGCAGTGGCTCCCCTCAAATAGGGGGGAGTGTTATTGCCAGGAAAACTGTGCAGGCAGAAACAACAACATCAAATACATGGTGTGTGAATCATCCTATTTCACTGAAAACTTCCCTCTGACAGAGAGTCTAGAGACAGAATCCTGGGTTAAGAGGAAGTTAATTTGATCTGGAATAATAGCTAAGACCTGCAAATGGAGGAGGGAGAAAAAATCTGTTGATTTGGAATGAAGCCACCAAGTTGGATTTGTGCATAGTTTGTGCGCATATGTGAAGAGGTAGATGGACAGTGGCAGGATGAATGCCTGGCTAAGTAGAGTATCCATCTGAGGGAGATGTGGAGGATAAGTGTGCATGGGTAGATCAGTGGGTGGCCATAGTCAGCCAGGCAAGTGATAAATGTGAACTCAGGAGATTGACAAGCAGAAAGAGATGCTTTAATAAAGTTGTTTATGCATTGGAGGAGGTGACAGTGGTGCTGTGTAGGTAGACTTGGAGGCATTTAGACTCTAAGTGAGGAGACCACTTAAGGATTTCTTAGCAGTTCATGTTGTGAGTAGGTGAGCTCCTGGGCTAGGAGGATGCAGAAGAAGGACATAAGACATTTTTAAGATATTTGATAATTTTCTGAACATCCTAGGGATCATTGAGGAAAACTTTAACTTTTGATTCAGGCTGTCTAAGTAGCAAATCACTTATTCAACAGGTAGAGGTAAACCCTACTATGTGTATGTCATTAAGTTAGACACTAAAAAGAACATAAAGATAAATCAGACATAGGACTAGACATCAAGAAGTTTCCTTTCTGGCCAGGTGTAATGGTGCACACCTGTAATCACAGCAGCTTGGAAGGCTAAGGCAGGTAAGACCAAAAGTTCAAAGCCAGTTTCAGCAACTTAGTGAGGCCCTAAGCAACTCAGTGACCCTGTCTCTAAATACAAAATTAAAAAGTTCTGGGGATATGTCTCAGTGGTAAAGTGCCCCTGGGTTCAATCCCTATACCAAAACAACAACAACAATAACAACAACAATAACAAATGTTCCTTTTTGAGTGGGAGAGAAAATAACTGGTTGAACAACTTATTTATATAAATAACACTGAACAAGAGAAAGTGACAAGAGGAGGGATGCTAAGTAATCTGAAGATTTAAAGGTCACTTCCAGCTTGCTGGTGGTAGATTGGGGGATTCGGGGGACAGGAAGGTTCCCTGTGCTCTGATTTGAGAGTTTTTTTTTTTTTTTTTTTGTCCTTCAGTACTATGGATTGATCCCAGGACCTCACATTGTTTAAATTTTAAATAATGAACATGCATTGCTTTAATAATTAGGAAAAAATACAATTAACAGCAAACAAAAAGAAAATAGCCTCTTCAGTAACAGGCCTCTTGCTGGGTGAGCACAATAAGATTTAGCAGTTCCTTCTTTCAGTTTCCTTCTTTGAGTCTATGTATCATCAACTTCTTACTCTGACACATCACTTTCCTCCACCTCCAAGTAGTTTCTTTGGCTTCTGAGACATCCCTAAGTGTGCACTTGGAACCGGGCAAACTAGGCCTCCTTCCAGGCTGTGTGTAGAGCAGGAAGAGAGAGCTTGGTCCCTGGCTCCTGCCCGGAGCTCAGGCCTGTCTGTCTTTGTCTAGGGCGGAGCCTGAGTGCAGGGACCATCGCAGAGCAGCTGAGCAGAATGGGCTGCACCTGGATGAGCGGGACCCAGACTGGGATGCCAAGAAAAGGGAGCTGGAGCTGTCTCTTCCTTCCCCCAGCAAAAATACTAATAAAAAGAAGAAGAGAAATGGAGGCCCAGCCAAGCTTAAATATACCAAGGAGCAGAAAGCGTGAGGGCTGAGCCTGAGGGCTGGATCCTTGTCTGGCGCTGCCAATCTAGAGGCTGTCAGCCTTGTGTTGTCTTTACATAATTTTACTCCAGGAAGCCTACCCCGGCTTCTACCAGAAGTTCATGACCATTTCGAATTTCATTCAATTTGAAAATCTTGCCCAGGTGCTCTCAGCAGGAGCTGTTGTCTCCTAAAACCTGCTGTCCACCAGACCAGGAGGGGACAAACTTTAGCAGGCCAGTTGCTTACACTTTTTTTTTCTCACCACTAATTTGTACCACTCCCCCACCCAACACCCCATTATAGAATTTCAGGGATCAAAGAAAGAGTCCTGAGGAAACTTGATTTTTTCCAGAGCAAAAAAGGAAAAAAAAAAAAAAAAAAGTAAAAACAATACTCTAAAACAAAACAAAACAAAACAAAAAAACTAACATTATCCTTTCAATCTATGAAAAAAAATTGTATTTATTGTCACATAGACTAAGCAATGATGTGAACAACTGTATTTCCCAGTTTCCAGCTTTTTATTTTTATTTTTTCTTTTGTGGGACCTGCAATGCCAGGCAAGTCATTTTTACCCATGATTATGTCCACATAGGAGGAACACTTTGGGCCATAGACTAGCTCAGTGAGAAATAACTGAAATTAGTTCATCCCTCATAACTAATGAAAGGTAATAATGTGAAATAATGGAATGTGATTGTGGATCCACTTTTTCTACTGTAAAATTTAGAAAGTTTAAATACAGATTACATTAGATATTTCCAATAAAAATATGGCATCCAATCTGAGATGTAAAATACACATTGGATTTTAAAAACTTAGTACAAAACATGTAAAATGTCTTATAATTTTTAATACTTATTTGTTGCAATGATAATTTTTTGACATTTAGGATGAAATAAAATTTGTAAAAATTAATTTTACCTTTTGCTTTTCTCTTTGAAAAACATGTGACTTATAGAATGTTTAAAATTACCTATATGGTTTGCATTTTACTTCTATTAACATTTCTATAGAATTTAGAAAACATTTAAAGCTTCTATTAGGAGACTAGTCTGGTATATTTTACCTTAATTTGCTACTCCACATTCTAACTTTATTAATTTTTCTACCTAACTCAGTGTCTTTAGCTGCCAGACATCGCCATTACACACTTTCCAATTCATGCTCCTGGTAATATAAGCCATTTTTGGTTTGGATTTTCTAAAATAAAAAAAAAAAGCTTTAATATCTAATAAGAAAGCCGTTTAGCTATCGAGGATAACTTTCCTACTTATCTTACCCCTGAGCATCAATTCCCTTCTTCTCTGACTTGACAATCCCAGGATGCCCCCTGCTTGCCCTGTTTTTCCTGATTCTCAACTCAGACGAACATTGGAAAACACCTGACTCAAGCTGGACTAAGACAATTCTTCTCCTGGGAACTTGAAAAGAAATTTTCATGAGAGGTTGGACCAGGAACAGACAACTTCAGAAAAATGAAGAGGCCCGTCCTACAAGAGGGCTAAGGAAGTATAGAGAGGTGTTCTAGGAAGAGGAGGAGAGGACTAAGGCAAAAGATGGAGAGAGGTGGATAGTTGAGATAGATGATTGATAGATAGATTAACATCTTTCTACATTCCACTTCTCGCTGCTTACTCAGAGCCTATTAAATGGTATTTTCATGATAAAATTTCTCTTTAACTACAGTACATATTAAATCGATGTTTTTCTTTGCAAATAGACTTTTCCTAATAAGCATGCTATTTTAATATCATGGGCTCATGAGTCAAGCCCACTTAGGTTTGTATCCTAAACATAGGGGGAATGTCCTGTATGCTTTCCAGTTGCTGTGAGGATGAGATGCAGTGACATGTGTAAAATGCTGGCGTTGGCACTAACTGGCCCCATGCAATGAATGGCTAGGGTATTGTCACAGAAGGGAGCTCCCTTGAGAATCTCAAAGGTGTTCGGATATATCATCCTTTATGAGTCCAGTGAAGCTTTCCATTGTCCCATTTTTTTGGCATGGTCAATAGCCTGACCTGCATTGGCTGAAAAGACATGGACCAAACTGTGAAAAAGCCTCCTTGGGTGGCCCTTATTGCAACCCTAACCTCAGGCCCTCTCAGAACTCTCCTTGTGTCCTCCTTTCATACTTATTGAATTGTTAGGAAACATGTTCTTCTCCCACAAATGTTCATACAGTAAATGGGAACAACAGGAAAAGGATGCTAAAATAGCTTGCCTATGTCTATATTGGTGCAATGTCCACACTCTATGAGCAACTTGTGTGTATTTTATCCAATCTGCTTGACATACTTGCAAGACAGGTATCTTTATATCCAATTGACATCACTATCAGAAGTTCTGAGGGGTGGTGACTTACCCAAAACCAAATGGGTTAGATATAGCACTAATCCTTCAGGCACTGGGAACTTGAACAGGTTGCTTAACTCTTCTAGTTTCCTTGTCTGTAAACTGGGAATAACACCAGTGCCTATACCTCAGAGTTGTTGGAAGGATTAAATGAGGCAATTCATTTCAAGTGTTCACTACCCAGAAAGGGGTCATTAAATAGTAGATGGGGTTATTTTTCTCAGTCTTTGGTGTCCCAGATATGTAACAATAATGATTGCTGGGGGTGGGGTTGTGGCTTGGCCGTAGAGCACTTGCCTCCCAAGTGTGAGGCACTGGGTTCAATCCTCAGCACCACATAAAAATAAATAAACAAAAGAAAGGTATTATGTCCATCTACAACTAAAAAAAAATGTTAATAAAAGGAATGACTGCTAAGTTGCATTGGCATTGTCCCAGAGGGAGAAGACAAGGGCACAGGGATTTCTCTGTAGCCCATTAAAGTGCTAAATGAAGGTGCTCACCTGTTTTCCTGCCCCTGAGGTTGAGCCTTTAACTGAGGAGCGTCAAATCTGAAGTTATTTCATAATGACATAAGTTCATCTCTTGAAAGGTAAGTGGACTTTACACATCTACCCTGACTCTGCTACGTACGGGTCCATTTCAATGGGGTCGAATTGAGATTTGCAGCAGTTGGCGGGGGTGGTATTTGTGTTGTCTGTTCTCTCTCATCCTCACAAGTGGTGAGGAGTTAGCAGATTGCATCATGTAGAAAGCTGAGGCAACATCGTGTTATGGGAAAGGCACTTTCCTTTCTTCTTCTTCTTTCTTCTTCTCCCCTTCCTCCTCCTCCTCCTTCTCCTCCTCCTCCTCTCCCTCCTCCTCCTCCTTCTCTTCCTCTTCCTCACCCCTCCTCCTATTTCTTCTTTCTCCTTCTCCTCCTCCTCCTCCTCCTCCTTCTTCTTCTTCTTTTTTTTTTTTTTTTTGCTAATCATCAGATACTATGTGCCTAATACTATGTTTTGCTCTATACTCTTATTTAGTGAGGCCTGAGTAGGCTGCGTGATCCTGAAAGCACTTAACTCAATGTGGAATACTAATTGCCTAGAACGGTAAATGTAAATGTTTTCTAAAAGCAAAGGAAGCAAGCTACCTTAAAAGATGCCTTTGCCCTGGCTTTATTTATTTTTATTTTTTCTTTTTATTTATATATGACAGCGGAATGCATTACAATTTTTGTTACACATATAGAGCACAATTTTTCATATCTCTGATTGTATACACAGTATATTCACACCAATTCATGTCTTCATACCTGTACTTTGGATAATAATGATCCTCACATTCCACCATCATTAATAACCCCATGCCCCCTTTCTTTTCCTCCAACCCCTCTCTGCCCTATCTAGAGTTCGTCTATTCCTCCCATGATCCCCCTCCCTACCCCACTATGAATGAACCTCCTTATATCAAAGAAAACATTTGGCATTTGATTTTTTGGGATTGGCTAACTTCACTTAGCATTATCTTCTCTAACTCCATCCATTTACCTGCAAATGCCATGATTTTGTTCTCTTTTATTACTGAGTAATATTGCATTGCATATATATGCCACATTTTTTTTTATCCCAAAGGACTTTAAAACAGCATACTATAGGGACACAGCCACATCAATATTTATAGAAGCACAATTCACAATAGCTAAACTGTGGAACCAACTTAGATGCCCTTCAATAGATGAATGGATAAAAAAAGTGTCCTGGCTTTATAAATGAGAAATGGAAGCTGTTATGAGCTGAGGCATGTGTCTCTCTCCCCAAAATCAGATGTTGAAATTCTAATTGTCAGTTCCTCAGCCTATACTCTTATTTAGAAAAGCAGTCATTGCAGATGCAATAGTTAAGATGGGTTCATACTGAAGGAGAGTGGGTCCCTAGTCTAATATGATTAATATCCTTATAAGAGACCTAGAGGAAAGACAGTGTGAGGAGATATAGCAAGGAGATGGACATCTATAAACCAAGGAGAGATGCCTGTGTCAGTTCCCTCCCTTGAAGATTTGAGAGGGAACCAACCGTGCTGATACCCTGAGTTCAAACCTGTAACCTCTAAAAGTACAAGTCACCTACTGTGTGGTACTTTGTTATAGCAACCTTAGCAAACTAATTCAGAAGCCATTTAAATAAAAGTATTGGTTACCGAGTCAGAAGTTTTTTTGTCATGTCTCTGAGCACAGTTATAGAGCATATCAGAAGGGCTTGAGTATTTTTTGAATACCTTTGAATATGATGCATTTTGAAAGACAGATTTCAGATTAGAACCCAAAGCTTTTGATTCCTAGTTCAGACAGAGCTACTTCCAAGATAATAAATAGCACTGTGCATGTCCAGTGCATTTTAATATAGAAGAAAAGTTTTTTTTTTTTTGGTTGATAATTGAATTACATGGACTCTTTTCTTGGTCATGGAAGGTTTTTTAAAAATCAATATTTACTGTGGATTCTAAGAATGTTCACTTGGGGTGTGTCTCCATGTAATAAAAGCATCTAGGCAGAAAAATGTAGGCAACACTATTGGTTAGTATTTATGTTTTCAAAGAGGTTGTTGGGATTTTTTTTTAGTAATATCTATTATTTGCTATTGGTTGAGGGAAAGTCCCAGATAGTCTAGTTTCAGCTATAAATGTTATTAAATATTTTTCTTACCAGTTTTCTGACTTTTTTTTGGTTATTTTTGTTGTTTTTCTATTTCCATCTTATATACTCCCTTGGCAGGCAGTGTTCCCTTGAGGGTCCTCGAAGATAAACTTGTTGTGTGAAAGCAAACAAAAACATCTAACAAAAAAAATGGTGCATCCAAATCACATATTTTGCAATTAACTATTCTATAAAAATGAAAATGATTGATGCAGTCCCTCTTCTTTGAATGTTACAACATTGGTTTTTGAGATGATCATACCTTGAGTCTTGAATTCTGTTCCCATCCCCAAACACATTATTAAATGAAGGGAAGATAAATTCAAAAGGTAAAGTAAGTAAAATGTGGATTAAAGAATCTACCAGGAAGGAGATCATTAAAGCAATATTCATCAAGAATAATTTTAAATATATCAGTCTACAGCTTTCAGAGAAAATATAAAATGTTTAAAATAGAGGTAACACAAAAATAAAAATTATAACTAATTATAGAATTTTTATTACCAATACCTATCCCTTAATCTGATCTCATTTCCTAATACTCTTCTTTCTACACTTGCTACCTAGTAATGCCTACAATAAATGCTAAACGTGGTTTCAAACATGCCACTTTGTCCACTCAATAACTCTTTGAGGTAGGTGTTATTGTGATGACACAGGGATTTATAAGGTTAGGTAATCTTCCTGTTCACACAGCTAGCAGGGACCAAAGCAGGAACTTGGATTTAAGCAATGTGGCTTCATATTGTGGCCTCATAGCCACTGTGCCACACACCCTGCCTCTCTGCTCTGGGCCCTGGTTTCCATCTGCTAGGCACCTTCTTTCTTTCCTCCTGCCTCTCCTAATCCTCTTCCTCCCTCAGGGTCTACCTTCAGCAGGAAGCCTTTTCAGAGTACACAGCTCACTCTAGACCTGTTTCTAGATTTATTAAATTTTCAATGATGTAATTGATGTGTTATCACCTTCCTCTACTCTAAGCTTGGTTCTACTTTAGGGTCTCTAAAAAGCAGGGGCTCTGCATAGATTTATTTGGTTTCCCTGTAGGGCTCAGCACAATGCTAGTCACATATACATTTTCTGATCAGGAATGGAGTCACTAAATGTTTTCTAGATTAGGATGAGGAAGGGTCTCTTCCCACTAAAACTGGAAAAAAGAAACTCATGGAATTGAAGCTAGAGTATTTGAGAAATTAAGGATGGTTTTCTCTACAAATTAGAGGAACTTGAGCTTTCTGTCTTTCAATCCTAACCTTTAGAAACTGGTACAAGTTTAATTTTAACCCAAGTTACTGAGCTGGTTGCAGAGTCAAATGATAGAAGCTTCTGTATGCTGAACATTGACTATGTGCCAAGTGTTTTGTATCAATCTCTTCCAAACATCATGCTGACCCAGTGAGCCAAATATTTTTATAGATAAATAAACGGAAGTTTAGTGAAGTTGTCTGTCTACAATGAGGTAATCAATAAGTTACAGATACTAGTGTTTGCAAACCATGCTTTCTGTGCTTGATTCCTTTGGTTTATTCATTTGCAGTTTCCCAGGCTGCCTTTGTATTTAGCCAAGTTTTTTTGTCTTTGATTTTCATCCAAAATGTTCCAGAGAAAATTACTTATGAATACTGATTTCAATTTTCTTCTAAAATGAAAATGACATAATGGTGGCATTCACAGTTGACATGACTGTCTTCTTATAAAATCCCAATGATCTGGAAAAAAAAAGCTGCTATAACTAATTAGGTCACTGGATAGCAAATATGCTTATGAAGATATTGAGTAATATTTCAATATTACTGGTATAAACCAGTTATTCTTACTAGATAAGACTGACTTGACTAACATCAAATTTTGTCTTTGGTCTAGAATTATGTCAGTCTAGTGAGATAACCATGTTCTCTTTATGATAATCTGACTATGTGACTACAAATTTGATACAGTTTCTTATTGTTAAAAATAAGGAACCCTAAAGGTAGTAAAAGGTTAGCAAGGGAATGCTACAAAGAACTCTGTCTCAAATTTGACAACTTTATAGGAAATATAAAAATTTATTGAAAGACACAAATTGTCAAAGTTCACTTTTTTAAAAAAGAAAGAAATAGTTCTGTATTAATTTAAAAAATGAAATTGAGCTTGATGTGGTGATATACATTCATAGTTCCAGCTACTTGGGAGGCTGATGTGGAAGGATCACCCAAATCCAGGAGTTCAAGGCCAACTTTGGGCAGTATCTCAAAATACATAATAAGTAAACAAACAGTTGAATTTGTAATTAAAAAACATTTAAAAAGAAAACTTCATGTACAGGTACTTTTCCTGGCAAAGTCCACCAACCATTCTTCCAGAAAATAGAAGAGGAAGGAATACTTCCCTACACATCTTATGAAGCCAACATTACACTGATAAATAAAACCAGACAAAAATATGGAAAAAAAATTACAAAGTGATATTCTTCATGAACACAGATGCAAAAGTTCTTAACAACCAAAACACCACAAATTAAATTCTGAAGTACATTAAAAGATCCAGCTTACATCATTGCTGGGATAATAATTTTGGTTATCAACTTGACTGGATTAAGAGACATCTAGAAATTTGGTAAAATCTGGGTGTGTCTGTGAAGGTGTTTCCAGAGGTGACTGACAGATGGAGTCAGCAAAATGAGAAGAAAATGTCTGTCCTGTACAGGCTGGGGACTCAAATGGAACAAAAACACAGACGGAAGAGAAAGTTAATGCAAGCGCGTTCTAGACCCTTCTTGAGCAAGTGCATTTGTTATGCTGCCATCACTTGGGAACATCAGACTCCAGACTCCTCAACCTTTGAACACAGACTCAGGCTTGCACTGCAGACTTGTTTCAGCAACTCTTTGGGGGCTTCTGAGCCTTCAGCTTCAGACTGGGGCTGTATCATTGGTACCTCTTGTACTGAGTCTTGGCTTCTTAGACTGATTTCCCTGGCGCTCCAGTCTGCAGACAGCCATTGTGGCAGTATGCAGCTTTTGCTCATGTAAGCTGATTGAATAAATCTCTCGTACACTATATATCATATAAAATATTATATGCCAATTTTCTGGAGAACCTTTACTAACACAATAGCTAAATGGGGAACCCCCACCCAGGAATGCCTGGCTGGTTCAACATTCAATTATCATTATGATCCAATTATTCAATGGTATCAAAATACTAAAGACAAAACCTATGATCATTTCAATAAATGTGAAGAAAGCATTTGAAAAAATTCAATAAAAAATAAAAACACTTAGAAAACTGGAAGAACCTACTTTCTACAAAAAAATCATTTTAAAAGAACTACAGTTGAAATAATTAATGATAAAAAACTGAATATTCTTCTCTTAAGACAGGGAATAAAACAAGTGTTTTCCTCTTGCCATTTCTATTACACCTTATCCAGAAGTTCTAGCTTATGCATGAAGGCAAGAAAAACAAATAAAAAGAATGCAGATTAAAAAGAAAAGAATAAAGCTATCTCTGTTCATAGATGACATGATTGTCCATTCAGAAAATTCCAAATAATATGCAAAGACAGTTAATAGATCTAATAGTGAGTTCAACAAGGCTGCAGGATGTAAGGTCAATATATTTTTTAAAATTTCTATTTCTATATACTAGCAATGAAATATTGGCAATTGGAAAATGTATAAGTGCCATTTATAATAGCACCAAACCACTGAGCATGGTAAATGAATTTGAGCTTGGCGTGGTGATGTACATTCATAGTTCTAGCTACTTGAGAGGCTGATGTGGAGGGATCACCCAAATCTAGGAGTTCAAGGCCAACTTTGGGTAATATCTCAAAATGCATAATAAATAAACAAATAGTTGAATTTGTAATTTAAAAATATTCAAAAAGAAATTACAACAAATGTTGTAATCCCAGCAACTTGGGAGGCTGAAACAGGTGGATCACAAGTTCAAGCCAGCCTTAGCAAGTTAGTGAAGCCCAAAGCAACTTACAGATTTACCCTGTCTCAAAATCAAAAAAAAAAAAAAAAAAAAAAAAAAAAAACGGGGCTGGGGATGTAGTTTAGTGGTAGAGCATCCCTTGGTTCAAGTTCCAGTATTAAATAAAATAACACCAAAATTCTTGGGGATAAATCTAACAAATGTCCATAACATAGTATTAATTTATATCTGATAAAAAATATGAGCAGGATCTTTATGCTGGAAACTGAAATACTGATTAAAGAAATAAAAGATCTAAATAAGTATAGACATGTAATTGTCCACTGATTGGAAGATTCAATACTATTCAAGCATCAGTTCTTCCCAAACTCTTTCATAAATTCATTGGAATTCCAATCAAATTCCACCAGGATTTTTTATATGAATTAACATGCTCCTTCTAAAATTTATAAGAAAGGAACTAAAATTGTCAAGACAATTTAGAAAAAGAAGAACAAATTGAAAGACGTTATCTGATTTCAAGGCTTACAGTAATATAGACAAAAATATAAAAATGTAGATGAAAGGGATAGCACAGAAAGTCAAGAAAAAGACCCACACAAATCATAACCAATAAGTTTTTGATAAAGATGATAAGGAAAATCAATAAAGGAAAAAAATTCCCAACAAATAGTGCAGGAATAATTAGACATCATATTCAAAGAAATGAACTTTCATCTGTACTTGCACCAAATATAAAAATTAACACAAAATATAGACTTGAAAATAAAACACAGAACTTTGAAACTTCTAGAAGAAAATAAAAGAGAAACTCTTCTGGCCTTGGTATAAGGAAAGATGTCGTAAGTATGACAGCAAAAGTATGATTTGTAATTAAAAATGAGAACTAGGAGCTTCTGCTATTCAAAAGACACTGTTCAGGGAATTAAAAAAAAAACAAATCACAAACTTGGAGAGAGCTTTTGAGAACCATATATCTGATTTTAATGAAGTATATTCATAATGTATTTTTAAAGTAAAGTTCAAAACCACAATAGGGTGTGGTGTTGCACACCTATAATCCCTACTTGGGAGGGTGAGACAGGAGGATTGCAAGTTCAAGGCCAACCTGGGCAATTTAGTGAGACTTTGTCTCAAAATAAAAGACATAGCTCAGTGGTAAAGTGCTACAGGGTTAAATTCCTAACCAAATATTTATAAAATAATTCAATTTACAAAATTGGTAAAAAAATTGAACAGATGATTCATCAAAGAAAATACTCAGATGGAAAATAAGTACATGAAAAGATGCCTGACCTCATTAGCCATAGGGAAATGCAAATTTAAATCACAACAAGAAATTCTACACATTCTTTTGGAATGAAAGAAAGAAAAACAAAACAAACAGACACACACTCACACACACATACACACACACACACACACAAGCCTGACAATACCAAGGGCTGAAGAGAAGTCAAAGTACTGGAATTTTTGCTTGCTGGTGGGAATGCAAAATGGTGCAGCTGCTTTGGAAACAGTTTGAGAATTTCTTATAAAGTTTAGTATTTACTTATTATATGATGTGGCAATCCCAATCCCAGATATATTCCTAAAATAAAAACTTATATTCATATAAAGCTTGTATGTGAATATTTATTGAGGTTTTATCCATAATTGCCAAAAACTGGGAACAATTCAAATGTCCTCAACTTGTGAATGGATGAACAAACTTGGTAAATAAATGCAATGAGATATTACTTAGTTATAAAAAAAGAGGGTGTGGGGGTGGGGGAATGAAGTGCTAGTACTCCATAACACGCCTGAGTCTCCAGTGTATCATGCTGCAGGTAATGAGATCAGACTCAAAAGGCTACATATGTATGAACTGGATGACACTCTGGGAAATATACAGTTGTACGGACAGAGGACGGACCAGTTGTTGACAGGGACTAGTGATAGAGGAGGGATTGGCTTAAAAGGGGCACTGGTAAGTGCTCAGGAGAAGCAACTGTTCTGTATTTTGTGAAGTGTGCCGTAAACATTTTTTAATAAGGGGAAGGAATCAATGGTTACTGAGCTCAAAGCTTTTCAAAACATTGATTCCTTGAGGATTGAGTGTGGAAAAAAGATATACATATATCACAGGATGGAGAAATTTTGGGGTGATACTAGGATGGTTTAGTGGATACCCTAATTGGCTGTGTATTAAAATCACCTCTGGAATTTAAAAAAATACTGATTCATGAATTTTACCTCAGATCATAATTCCATAATTCAAGGTCAGATCCCAGGAATTTTTATGTTTTTAATATTGTCTAAGTTGTGGTACCCATCTGGGTTTAGAATCCTGGGCATGTAATTGCTAAAGTCCTTTTCAATATAAACATCCTTATGAATGCATAGATGTATATTCACTTCACTGGGCAAAAAAATAAATAAATATTTATCAGTCCTAAGTGAAATTTAGCGTTTCCTTCAACTATGAATGTGAATAACAAAACTCAGCTGTATTATTAGTTCCTGTGAATTTGCTGCACACAGACATCTCAGATATTTTTTTGTTATATTAACATGATATTTCAGATTATGGTTTTTCAGATCATGAAATGTTTTGATTATGTCTCATATCTTGAAGTATCATTTATAATGATCAAAATTGGAAATTATGGTAACCACTGAAATTATTCCAAAATCTAGTTATTTAACAGAAGAACAGAGAAACAAAAATGTTTATTTTAAATTTTTTATTTTTATTTTTTAGTTATACATGACAGTAGAATGTATTTTGATATCTCATACATACATGGAGTATAACTTCCCATTCTTGTGGCGTTACACTGACCGAGAAAAAAAATGTTGTGACACAAACTGTTATTTTCATATTTTGATAATTGTATTTTAATAAATTAGTGTCCTTTGTAATCTTTTACATTTTGATTTCTTTTTAAATATTTTTCTTAGAAGGAGCTCCATATGTTCCACCACATGCCCTAAAGAACCCAGGTACAATACATTTAAGCATTTCCATGACAAGGCTTCCTGATTTGAAGTCTTATGACTCCCATAATTGCAGACACATATATATTTAAATGGAAGTAGAGGATGAAAACTCTCTAAATGCAAGTGGTGACTGGGTTTTGGATCATCGAAGGTGTCTGTAGTTACTAACACCCCTCTCTCACTCAGTTTGGCGAGGGAATGAATGCATTCAGTGGTGTGAGCCCTGAGGCAGGTTGAGGACAGCAGGGCTTGGGTCTTGAGGGATGCACTGGGCAATGTGAGCAATCCCATGTCACTCATTCTCCACTCATCATGACCAAACTTCCTTTCCTCCCACTGGTTCAGTACACAGCACATAAAACAAAGGCAAACAAAAAGTCAAGGTTGTCAGCTGAATTCAAAGGCAAACAAATATTATGCAGTACAAATGAGTAGACACTGAAACGGAGGCACAAAACAAGACAGTAAATATTAAGCTCTATGGGAGAGGAACCACATAATTTCTCTCTTTTAAAAACACAGTGCTTAGAATTCTGGTTCTAGCAAAGGGAATAAATGGAAAGTTACTTTTGTTTCATTTTTTTTTCTAAGAGATGTTAATGACCTAAGAATAAAATTCCCAGTGCAGGGATGAAAAGGAAGACTGGTCAAGGTGAAGGCATAAAGACTATATTTTGGAGAAGTGCCATGTCAGAAGGCATCAGAGCACAGTGGGCAGAGAGCCAGGGCTTTTGCCCAAGTTAGAGATGGGGTGCAGCACTTCCCAGTTCAGTGACCTTGAGGAAATCTCTAACTTTTGTGAGCCTCAGTTTCTTTTTCTGTAAGCTGGGTTGATGCCAGTTTTATTAATGCTTATGAAATTTTCTCCGGGGAGAAAGTATTGAGAGAGTCGGATGGGAGAAAGCATTCTCCAAATTCATCAAAACCAAAGGCTCCACAAAAAAGACAGATTGAGAAAGGATTAGATAGATGGCTAGATATATTTGAAGCCAAGTAGTGAGAACTGATAGAAAATAGGCATAAGGTTGTTCTTGTAAAATTCTTCCAATTTCCTGTGTTCAAAAGTTTTCTAGATACAGTCTCATATGAAAAATCTGCAGGCTTTTCTATAGCAATAATTTGCCTTTGAAAATGTCTCTAGTGTTTACAAGCCCAGGAAGTGAGGAACAGTTCTCTTATCCTCTGCTATGCAGTTGGAGTTCAGTATCCAGTTTAGAGTATAAAGAATTGGGAAAATCCTAGCAAATCTGTTTCCAGAATTTGAACTTGAGCAATTTGATTGGTTTGCCTTTTCTTCAGTTTCCTCCTTAGTGAATGGTGATAGCTATACCTGCCTCTTAGATCTAAGCATGATATACCTGGTACCCAGGATTAGTAAATTACAGTGACTGCTGTCCTTATTCCCAGAGTCAAAAGGACCTTAAAGTTCATCTAGCAGAAATCCCTCATTTACAAGTGGGCAATCAGGTGCCCAGAGAAGAAAACCAATTTCCCCAGGGACACAGCTGAATGGTAGTAGAACGAGGATCTGTATTCAGGGCTTCAGTGTTCCCTTCCAGGAGGCTATCCATCTTACCATTCTGCCTCCTGAAGCTGTTTCTTCAATTTTATAAAATTACATAGACCAACCAGGTGTCATCAATAATTTCTATGCAAAAAGGCAATCAGGTGTCATCAATAATTTCTGTGCAAAAGAGCAAATTCCAGCAAAATCTAGCTTTTGGAGCTTGTTGTCCTGATGGCTTTGCTGCCCTGTTCTCAGCTTTGGGTACTCCTAAATTCAATAGGGTCAAAGAAATTTGAAGTAACCTGACTTAAATTTTCTAGGTATCTTGGATCTAAAAAGCACAGAATTTTTAGGAAATACACTGGCAGATTGGCAGCCCCAGCAAGCCATTTATTGTCCCATCTCATTTGAGAAGATTAGGACAAAGAAGCAGTTCTCCTCCAGAATGACCCGGTCCCAAGGCCATCCTGTTCCTATGTGTATTCCTCCTTATTGGGCTGGGAAACTACAAATCTTGCCAAATTCACAAAAGAGAAATCAGAAACCTTCTCCTATTAGGAACCATGGGACTGTTTAGCAATTTTGCACCACTGATAGGGGACAGATGTGAGTAATGGGAACACAGGGTTAAAGGAATAATTCTAAAAAATGGGCCCACTGTGCTGATCCACATGCTTTCTTGTCCAAGAAGCATTTTCCCTGAAGCCCTGCCTGGCTTAAGCAGACAGGATATGTCACATGCCTCAGTAAACTACCTGTTATCAGCAGGAGAAATGCAGGCCCAACATAATGCCAATAAGAGGACACAAGTTACCCTGAAGGAGGAGGCTTTTGTGACACTTTCACAGACCAGATCTTGGAATTCATGGGAGATAAGGATAATTCCCCCTAACCATAAAATGTGTAAGAACAGGTTCCAATTAGAACCAGTCAGCATGGACCAAAGTGACCTAAAATGGTCATGGCAGTGGGGACTTGAAAGTCTGATGTCATCCTGCTGTCAGTCAAAAGTCAAGAGATGAACCTGGGTGGAACTCTTTGGAAATTTCCCTGAGACCCCCAATAAGACTGGAGGGCAAGAGAGGCATGTGGTCCTTCTCCTCTCTGTCCCATTCTCTCCCTTGAGAGTGTCTTCTTCTCCCTTTTCCCATCCCTTCTAATAACTCATTGCCTGTTACTCCGAGTTGTATATCTGAAATCTTTCTGACTTGATCACAAGAATTGGGGATTAAAGGGAGGTTTACCGCCACAGTTTCCCAGAAGATCCCAGTCCTCTAACAATACAAACCCATAATTTGAGAATATCTTCTGCTCTCTACATTGGCTATCTGATATTAACCTGAGCACACTGGGACTCTTCTCTGGCCTTATCTAATATGCACATCAACTGTGCTGTCTCTAAGTAAATTGAGTCATAAATATTTCTTTTCTTTATTATTTTTTTTCAGCACTGGGGATTGAACCAAAGGGCACTCCACTACTAAGATATGTTTTCAGCCCTATTTGCTTTCTTTGTTTTTGAGACAGGGTCTTACTAGGTTGCCCAAGAACTTGCCATTCTCCTGCCTCAGCCTCCGAAGAAGCTATAATCACAGGCATGTACTACCACATCCAGACGAAGGTTTCTTTTTGAAGATTCAATATGGGAATTCTCACAACTATGTAACTCTGGGCCTCCTTATCAATTGCTGTGAAAGTTGATGATTATAGACCCTTAAAGAATCTAAGATGGCATAATGCCTTCCTCTGAGAAATCAAGATTACAGGTGAAACAGTGAAATTAAAGGTCTGAATATTATTGATTTTGTGAAAACCTAAAACTACATAAGATTTTGGGGTCTTTCCTACCATCAAAGAACTCGCTGGAATTGGTTGGCAAGGAGTCAGCAAAGACAAAATTTTTTAAAAACGGTTTTATTGAAATATAATTTACATGCCATAAAATGGTCTCGTTTTCTGTGTACAATTCAGTGATTTTTAGTAAACACACATAGTTGTGCAACCATCACCACAATCCAGTTTTAGCTCAGTTTCATCAGCATTAAAGGAATCCTACCTGGCCATTAGCAGTCAATTCCCATTCCCACTCCCAGCCCCTGACACCCACTGATGTATTTCCTGTCTCTATAGAATTACTTTCTCTGGACATTACCTGCACGCAGATAGAGATAACAATATCTCCACTATTCATTACTCAATAAATCACTTAACAAATGTGTATTAAGCAAGTGATGTGTGTCAGACACTATGTTAGGTGTTAGGGTCTTATCCTAAATTGAGCAAAACAGACTAGGACCCCATCCAGCTGGGAAGGCAAGAAATTAAAAAGTCAAAAGCAATAAAGAGGGGCCTGGGAGAGGGGAGGCCTGGGGCTTTCAGAGAGTCCTTACCTGGAGCACATATGTAGTCTGAAGGAGTCGGGGGAGGCTTCTTGGAGGAAGTTAACATCTGAACAGAAACCTGAAGGGTGAGTTGGGATTAAGCAAGAGAAGAGACAGGAAGAGCACACTCCAGGCCAGGGGATGCACGCCATGGTATGTAGAGGGCCCTCCAACAGCTGTAAAGTAGGGTTGGTTGTGACACAGTGTTATTGTGCATGTAGTGGAACAGGGCAAAAATGTAATCAGGGAAACCAACTAAGGAAATTGCTGTGTAACCCAGGCGAGACTTGCCACTAGGAGGCAGCATAGCCCAAGAGTTAAAAGCTTGGATTCCCAAACCAGACTGCGGGGTCTAAGAGGTGTTCAACCTTGGAAAAATTACTTTACCAATCTAAAATTCCTTCTCATTTGTGAATTGAAGAGAGTCATAGTGCTCTGCTCAAGGGTTGTCACTATCAGAATTAAATGACAGAGGCTTGTATGGCATTTTACATAATGCTGGGTACAAGGACTTGAGCCATCAGGGAGCAGGAGCGCGCTAAAGCCCCTCCATCTCTTGCTCTGCTTAATATACATTACTGAGCATCTGCAGTGTGTTAAGTGCTGTCATTCTCCCTGCTCTCAGGCCATTTTAATGGAGCAGGATAAATCTTAGCCTTCTGGGACCATAGACTCGTTGACCATCTGATGCCACTTAGATCACATGTCAGAGTCACAGATGTGCTTGGAGGGAGAGTAGAGAACTCAGTCATAGAGTGAGCAGACAGATGCTCAGGATGTGCCCCATCAGCCCTTTCCATGGACCTTGATTATGTTCAATGACAGTTGAGCATTCATGGAGGGAACCCTTTTGCTGGGGTGGCTCCTGTCAGCTGATTATTTCTCTCAATAGCTATGGATGTGCCCACTCTTCTGGAAAGTTGCTCTGGCTTTATTCATCACTATATGCTTCTGTCTGCTTGCCAGGAAAGCATTCTCTGTGTTGCCCTTCACTACATCTTGGTAGCTCAGCTTTATTTACTTCATGAGCTCTCTTTGGCTAGATAAATATTACGGATCCATTGGTTTTATCTCAATTTTTCCTCCATAGAAGCAGCATGTTACTGTAGCATGACTCACATATATCAAATGTACAGAGTTTAAACGAACAGTTTAATATATGCACCTATGACACTTCACAACCTTAATGGGGTTAGAACATTCCCACAGCCCAAGAGAGCTCCCCGTGTCCCTTTCCAGTCAGACTGGACCAATGCAGTCCCTCTTCCTCTCCTGCCCTGTCCCCCTGTCTGCAACTTCTGTTCTGATTTCTGTCACCAGAGATTCGTTTGGCCTATTTTTGAACTTCATGTAAAAAAATCATTATTATGCATTCTTTTATATGGAATTTCTTTCACTCAACACATTTTGAGATTTATGTTATTAACTGTGTCAATAGCTTATTCCCTATATGAATTATACCACGATTTGTTCATGAGTTCATCATTTCATGGACACTGTGTTGCTTCCAGTGTGAGGCCATTACAATTAAAGCTGTGATGAACATTGTGTGCACACCTTTCTGTTTACACATATTTTCATTTCTCTCTGGCAAACATTGAGGAGTGATATTGCGTAGTAACTAGGTAGACAAATGTTAAGGTTTATGAGTTTTGTTTCTAATTGAGTTGCCATGCCTGGGAAGGCAGGAGAGTCCTGGCTAAAGGACTTACTGGCTCTGAGTCTTAGAAGTAAAACCTATGTGGTGAGAGAGATAAACACGGCAATAAAGTGGATGGAGTGGCGGAGAAGAGGAAGATAATGACGATAGCTATGTTAAAGCTTCTGCTTTTGCAGTGCTTAACATGGACAGCACATTCCATTTTACTTTATTAAATCCTTACAACATCACTGAGAAGTATTATTATCCTCATTTTAAAGTTGAAGAAACATCAGTTAACTTTCTCAAGGTCACTCCAACCCATACTGAAAGCCAATTTCTTTCCTACTGGCTCTATGACCTCATTTAAGAAGTCCTTGTGGTTGTCACCTTTCACCTTGTTTCCTGATGCCATAGCCAAACTTCAGGGTAGCTACTTTGCCTTTTATGTGACTTTTTGTGTCCCAGTGTCCACTTACTTGGCTGCTGCCATCTCAGATGCTGACCTAACGTCCACCTGCACTGGGTCCCTTGGAGTATCAGTTGGTTTGGTTTGCCCCCACCCCTGCCTGCTCCACTGAATCTGCCTACTCCTTTCTCTTCCCTTCCCTTATTCCTATCAACTTGGCTCCACCCCTTCATCATCTCCACCATCTCCATTGACAACCTCCATTATAATTTACCTAAGACCCTAAATGTGAATTCTTAAATTCACTTTTCTCAAAGCTTAGCAGACTCTTTCCTCAAAACTGCTCATTTGTTCTCCAAAATGTTTTGTTGTTTTTGTAAATAATTGTGGAAAAAGTAATTTTATACAGAAAATATTTGACTCTATAGCCTTACTCTGATAAAAACACATGTAGCATAAAAGGTATGGTGCTGTTGAGAGAAAGTATGTGGCTACTTTTTATCTGTTTGATATGAACTTCAAGATGAAAAACTGGATTTTTAAATGATTTGATTTTTCCTTCATCCCCTACAAATATCTAATTATAAGTAGGATAATTGACACACATTCTGACCCCTGATTTTTTTTTTTACCAATAAATTCCTGCTTAGTAATAGTACCCTAAATTTAGGTCATATTTCAAATCATTTATATATTCCTTAAATTGTCCTCCAAAAGCCCCTCTGAGGCTCAACATGCAGATGTAATAGGAAGCATGGCTACTAACTAGGCAATTGGTAAGTTAAGAAAATGGGAGGTCACTGTGTGCCAAATGCAATCTCAAATCCATACAGATTTTACACATTATCACTTTGATATCCTGTATAAAATAACTAATTCACCCCATGTGTGAAGTTACTCTTTAAAAAAAACTTGAAATCAATTTGTAGTAAAATTTATCCTTTGAAATATCTAAGTAAAGTTATAAATGATGTTTAAATTATAATCCTGTGCGGGCAGTGATTTCCCTGAAGAGAACAACTTTATGAGGCCACAGCTATTAATATTCCTTGTGCTGGAGAGTGGTGCCCCCTGGTGGAAGATACAATACCAAAAAAAAAAAAATCAGATCTACACTGGAAGCTTATAACAGTTCCTGCTTAGTATAAATAGCAATCACCAATGTGCAAACTAAATCCAAAATTGAATTTAAAAAACAAATGAAATCTTAGTAGATAAGGTTTTCAATATGAAACTGTATTATATGTAAAAATATAAATTATAATATAAAAATATAAAATTTGAAAATGACATCACTTCACAGATTTTAAAAAAACCAATGTTCAAAGATTTAAGTAACTTACCCTCAAGTCATAAAACAAATCTGAGATCCTGCTAAGAATTTTAGAACTTCTGGGAAAGCAACATTAGTATGCTGGCTGTCTACAATAGACCACAGAAAGATCTGTCATGAGCAATACCTACATGTGGTGTGGCAAAGAAAAAATTCTTCATGATATCTCACCATTGTGTGTTCCTTAGACACGCTTGCTGTGTCTCACCCTCCAAAAGAGTGAATTGGTGGGAAGTTAGATAGGGGGCTGATGGCAACAAGGAAGGGGCTGCCAGGAAAGGTGTGAAGGAGTTGGGGTAGAGATTTAGAACTGAGGGTGAATCCATAGCACTGTCTCAGGTGTTGCTGAAGAGGAAGAGGCTGGCTTGAGGCAACTTAGTGCAGGGTAATTGATAGAGGGAATACAAAAACAAGAGCAGGTTTGAATGAATAAATGATGTTCCAAAAAGTTAGTAGCTCTGTTTTTCAGGATTAGGCGACATGATCTGAAGTCTTGTAGGGTGTGTGTCTGCATGGATATTTCATTGACAGCCAGGAGATTATAGAAAGTTTATGCCTGACTGTGTTCATGAGATTCAAAAAACAGAACAAAACTCAAGTAAATCCACAAATAAATAAAAAGACCAAGAGCATAACAAAGTCTTTGTTCTTCTGTCTTTTGTGTGTGTGTATGTGTGTGTGTGTGTGTGTGTGTGTGTAAGTAATGTCATAATACCCCAATGTTAAGATGTAATTATCATAACATAGTTCTAAATCATATAATAATTGCATTTAGCTTTGATTATGACTACTTATGGATCCCAGCCTCCTTGTCTGAGAATTATTTATAGTATTATTGCAGCGATGGGCACCAGCTTAGGCTTAATTGGTCTCCTTATGCTGTCTAGGTTATTAGACAAGGGTAATGTTCTGAAAACTTTAGGTGTCCCTTTGAAGAGAGAATTCCACAATAGATTTCTTGGTTTAAAAGTATTATTCTTTCTAGGACTTTCAGGATTTTATAGGTTTCCAAGAACAGAAGTAAAAGAGAAGGCATTGGAAAATTAGACAAATATACTCTAATTGTAGATTTTCAGGAACTGAGACAAGTGATAAAGGACATGTCTTGGGATCTGGAAGAATTGAGTAAAGTGTCTTAAATCACACTGACAGGTAGTCACCAACTTGTGCTCCTTGTAGAGTCAGGAGAATAAAACAAGTAGAACACAGGCTGTGGATTCAGAAAGAGGAGTGTTTGAAAACTGGTATTATGGTTTGGATGTGAGATGTCCCCCAAAAGCTCAGGTGTGAGACAGTGCATGAACATTTAGAGGTTCATTCATAAATGATTGAGTTATGAGAGCCTTAACCCAATCAGTAAATTAATCCCTTGGTGGGATTAACTGAGTGGTAACTGAAGGCATGGAGGGTATAGCTGGAGGAGGAGGGCATTAGGGTCATGGCTTTCGGGTATCTATTTTGTATCTGGCTAGTGGAGTCTCTCTGCTTCCTGATCATCATGTGAGCTACTTCCCTCTGCCACACTCTTTCTTCATGATGTTCTGCTTCACCTTGAGCCCCGAGGTATGGAGCTGGCTGTCTGTGGACTGAAACCTCTGAAACCGTGAGTCCTTAAATGAATATTTTTTTCCTCCTTAAAATTGTTCTTGTCAGATCTTCTAGTCACAGCAGTAAAAAAGCTGACTAAAACAGCTGGCTGCCAGTGACTTGGGGTCTTGTATAAGAGGTCAGGCTTTCTCAGTCAGAGTTTCTTAGCTGTATATAGATGCTGCTGCTGCTGATACCCAAGATGTTAGCTAGTCTACTCAGACAGCTACATCTGAAAACCACTGGGAGGCTACATGACAGCAATTAGTTTTCTTACTGTTCAAAGGCTGCTAAGTCTGAGATCAAGATGTCAGCAACTCTGATTTCTGATGATGATTTTCTTTCCTTCTTCCTGGCTTGTAGATGATTGCCTTCCCCCCTTCTCACATGACCTTTCGTGTGTGTGTGTGTGTGTGTTGAGAGAAAAGGAGAATGTTCTATGGTATCTCTTCTTATAAGTACACTAATTCTATTGAATCAGGGCCCACGTTTATGAGCTCATTTAACCTTGAACATCATTAGATCTCCTAATAAAACCTCCCTGGAGATTAAGACTTCAACATAGTCATTTTAGGAGGACACAAAATTTAGTCCATAACAAACATCCAAGGGCTTTAGTGAAGATTAAGTGATAAAATGGTGTTGAATAGCTGGCTGCATTCTGGTTGTAGCACAGTGATAACAAAGGTTGACCTCCTTTGCCCCTTAAGGCACTTGCTGTGTCTGTCACATGTCTATCCTACTTGAAGGGTCTGCTATAGGAAACTTACATTTGGTCATTCTTGCAAACTGTTCTTGCTTGTATCATAGCATTTAACAAAGACTGGAAGCAAATTGGTTTGTCCATGTCATTAGTCTAACTATTCCTCACTTTTGTGTTGCCTTTGGCTGAAGGAATTTTCTCTGAGATGCTTTCAGAGGGTGGGAGAATTGGGGATGTTTTGCAGTATAATTACTTAAAAAAAAAAACAACTCAGTACATTGTGCCTCCCCTCCTTTGAATTTGTTCTAAGGTCCAATCTGAGATACATTTCAATTGCAAATTCAGAGATTTGCATTTACTGTAGCATTTGCCTGTGATAAGTAAAATCTATTCTCACAACACAGAAAAATTCAGCATATCCATTTAATAGAACTTGAGGAAGCCACTGAAAGGCAAGCTGTTGAAGAACATCTATCAACATGGGGAAACCTTTATAGCCAGGCTATAATCCTAATGTATGAGTGGTAAAAATTTGCTCCCAGGATGTGGGCTCTCTGTTCATCTCATAGATTGTTTCTTTTTCTGTGAAGAAACTTTTTAGTTTGATTCCATCCCATTTATTGATTCCTGGTTTTAATTCTTGCGCTATAGGGGTCTTATTAAGGAAGTTGGGGCCTAATCCCACATGATGAAGATTAGGGCCTCCTTTTTCTTCTATTAGATGCAGAGTCTCTGGTTTAATTCCTAGGACCCCTCACACATCAGATAGAGCACTAATCTTTAGGGTATATAAAAAACTCAAAAAGCTAAGCACCGAAAAAACAAATAACCCAATCAATAAATGGGCCAAGGACCTGAACAGACACTTCTCAGAAGAGGATATACAATTAATCAACAAATATATGAAAAAATGCTCATCATTTCTAGCAATCAGAGAAATGCAAATCAAAACTACTCTAAGATATCATCTCACTCCAGTCAGAAAGGCAGCTATTATGAAGACAAACAACAATAAGTGTTGGAGAGGATGTGGGGGAAAAGGTACACTCATACATTGCTGATAGGACTGCAAATTGGTACAGCCAATATGGAAAGCAGTATGGAGATTCCTTGGAAATCTTGGAATGGAACCACTATTTGACCCAGCTATCCCTCTCCTCGGACTATACCCAAAGGACTTAAAAACAGCCTACTACAGGGACACAGCCATATCAATGTTTATAGCAGCACAATTCACGATAGCTAAACTGTAGAGCCAACCTAGATGCCCTTCAGTGGATGAATGGATAAAAAAAATGTGGCATATATACACAATGAAATTTTACTCAGCATTAAAAGAGAATAAAATCATGGCATTTGCAGGCAAATGGATGCCATTGGAGAAGATAATGCTAAGTGAAGTTAGCAATCCCAAAAAACCAAATGCTAAATGTTTTCTTTGATATAAGGAGGCTGACTCATAGTGGGGTAGGGACGGGAGCATGGGAGGATTAGATGAATTCTAGATAGGAAAGAAGGGTAGGAGGGAAAAGGAGGGGGCAGGGGATTAGCAAGAGCGGTGGAATGTGATGGATATCATTACCCAAAGTACATGTATGAAGAATCGAATTGGGTGTCAACTTACTTTATATATAAACAGAGATATGAAAAATTGTGGTATAATTATGTAATAAGAATTGTATTGCAAAAGAAAAAAAAACAAAGTACATGTATAAAGACGTGAATTGGCATGAATATACTCTATATACAAAGATATGAAAAATAATTCTAATGCATTCTGCTGTCGTGTATTTGAAAAAATAAAATCAATAAAACTAGAAAAATAATTCTAATGTAATTAGTGTATATATATTTTTTAAATCATGAAGGGAAAATCTGGTACATATACCAAGATGTTAGCAGTAGTTATTTTGGGTAGTGGTATTAAAGATAGCATTTTACTGCTTTGTTTTCTAAACTCTAAAACTATGGATAGTGAATAGAGAAACTTTAAACATTATTTTTTAAAAAGCTAAGACATCTGAAGCAGTGCTTTTTGTGAAATTCTCTATCAACCTGTTGGGGAGACTGAGCACTGATGAGTATTCTTGAGAAGGATAGGAAAATTTGTGACATTCCAATTCATTTAAATGGATAAATACATAATACAACATGCATTTTCAATGATAAAAATGTCATTTATAAACGATAAAATATGTCAACAATGACATTCCTAGAGATTTTCTTCTTCTTCATATATATTTATATATTTTTTTAATTTTAAAGATGTTTTAGAATTTTATAATATTCCATAATACACCCATTTTAGTATTGAAAACATTTTCTCCCTGCCCAGTAAATGAAGAGGCTGAATTCTCAAGAAAAGTCAAATTTAAAAGCCTTGAGAACAGGGATGTACATTATTCTCTGTTTCCCTCTCAGCACACATCCCCAGCTCAAGTGCATGTGGTGGCTAGATAAATACTGGCTGGGTGGTTAATATGGTGAGATAGACCATCTAATGGATTATCTGTGTTACTTATGTTCCTTGTTAGTGTGGATGGTTTTGAAATTGGTGGCATATTGAACTGCAAAATAAATATAATCAAATAAAAATTGGTGGTGGTGAATTGCTTTCAGACTTCTTTCTCCCCCCTCTTTAGGAAACCTGTCAGTGTTTAGGAGATAAATTGTTGGATGAGAATCAGGGAGCTTTTTTAACCACAAAGCTACTCATCAATAGTTCATTTTGTTTGCAACCAGGCACTGTGGATTGCCCTCAGCATCTAGCCATGTAGGGTACATGAACTTATTAATTCATCAGGGGTTGTGTGGTCATTGGCAAAGACCTTCAAAGGATGTTATTTCCATCTGCTCAGCCACTTGATGGTCCAAAGCCAGAGCACATGGGTGGGTCTTCTCTGAAACATGCTGACCCAGGATTACGAGGCTCTGTCTTGGTCTGTGAGGCTGCCCTGTGTTACAAGTAGATCAAAGACTCAAATGTTATGAAACCTTTCAAGTGAAGTTCACTGGTGGCCTCTGGGAATCAGGATAGAACAGACCCCAGTGAGGGAACAGCAATGAAGTTACTCATTTATATGGTACCTGATATGTTACAAAGCCTTTCACCTGCACTTTTAAAATTCTCTTAATCTTGTGATAAGGGAAGCAGAACAGATCTCATGAACCTATTCTTTTTATTTATTTATTGGTATGTGGTGCTGAGAATCGAACCCAGTGCCTCACACACGCTAGCCACTGAGCTACAATCCCAGCCCCTCATGAACCTGTTTTAAAAAAGAAGAAAACAAAACATGGATTCAGTATTTTGCCCAATGCCATCTGCTATGCTAGAGGAAGAATCGGGATTGTGGTCCCCAGGCTTCCTAAATTTTTTTAAGTCAACTTCATTGGAGTGTAACTTACAATCAAATTACCTAGTTTTAAGCAATCAATTCCATGATTTTCAACCACATTATATAGTTGCGTAACCACCAATACAACCAAGATGCAGGACAATTCTATCATGCCTAAAAGTTTCCTATGCTTTAGTGGTCAGTCAACTTCCACTTCCAGCTCCAGGGCTCTAGCAACACTGGTCTGGATTCTATCACTGTAGTTTTGCCTTTTCTAGTATTGAACAGATAGGTACCACATAGTAGATTGAATCTCAATAGCATAATGTTATTGAGATTTATCTATGTTGTTACATGAATCAATAGTTCAATGCTTTTTATTGCTGATTACTGTTCCATGGTGAGCGTATTTTATATGTACTGTATCCTAATAGGAATTCGACTGTGACCTGTAAATATATCATAATTTGTTCATCTTTACTTCGGGATCCACTAAAATGCTGATGGATAGTATGCTTCCTGTGATGTTTGCTTCTAAGCTCCATGAAGGTAGGAGCACCATGCCAACTCTGTTTGCCCCATGCCTAACGTGACATCTGGCACAAGAAGGCACTCAATAAAAATATTATGGTGGTGCATGCCTGTAATCCCAGAGGTTCGGGAGGCTGAGGCAGGAGGATTATAAATTCAAAGCTAGCCTCAGCAACAGCAAGGTGCTAAGCAATTCAAGTGAGACCCTGTCTCTAAATAAAATACAAAATAGGGCTGGGGATGTGGCTCAGTGTTTGTGTGTCCCTGAGTTCAATCCCTAGTACCCCCCAAAAATTTATATTATGGATGAATGCACAAATGAATGAATGTTCCCATATAGCATGCAATCTGTGGACTAGTGAATCAGGTGAGAATGGAGACTGACCTGGGAAGAGAAACACATTTACTAATTCCTCTATTTAGATGAGTTGTGAGCACTGTACTTAACTTCTTCAAGTTCAGTCTTTCATATGAATACAATAATTCTTACCTTATGTGATATGAGAATTAAGAGAACCTATGTAGAAAAATTTATGCAGTCCTGCCATGTAATAGGTGTTGTTATAATAATTGCTATTATTTAAAAAAGAAATACCATTCAAGGTAAAGAACTTTGTAGGGGGTTGACAAACAGCTATTACCAGAAATTATACAGGAAAACCAAGGTATGACTTGTTTCCTTCCTTTCCTGATTTGTAAAGCAATTCAACCCATCAATTCACCCAACAATCAGTCATCAGTGACCAACATTCTTGCTTGCATGTTTGTGCAAAATTGTCCTCCTTAGTGTGTGACATGTGGCATTATTTTAGAAAGTGGCTGCTACTGTAGTTTTCCTATTCCCATCCTTGGAAATTAGAAGGTGAACTTACTTTTAAAATTTTGATTCAGCATGGGAATATAAACTGATCTGCTACTAATACAAGAAGTCTCCTTTACTAGTCTATTAACTAATTGATAACCCTGAGAATTTCCAATAGTGCCTGTTTTAGTCAGCTTTTTCACTGCTGTGACTGAAGTACCTAACCAGCACAATTGTAGAGGAGAAAAAGTTTATTAGAAGGCTCACAGTTTCAGGAGTCTTAGTCCATAGAAGGCCAGCTCCATTTTCTCAGGGCTCCGGGCGAGGCTGAACATCATGGCAGGAGAGGGTGGCAGAGGGAAGCATCTTACATCATGGTGACCAGGAAGCAGATAGAGTGACTCCACTCACCAGATACAAATATATATCCCATAGCCATGCCCCAATTCCCACCTCCTCCAGCCACACCTACCAATTCAGTTAATCCCATCAGGATTAGGGTGAGGCTATAACCCAACAATTTCTCCCCCAAATCTTCTTGCATTGTCTCACATGTGAGCTTTTGGGGGACACCTCACATCCAAACCATAAAAATGCCTCACCCCATAGGGCCTCCAATTACCTTCCCCTTGTTACTTTAACTCAGATTCCTTGAGATGGCAGATAACACAGTTGGCTCTGAACAGTCTTTGGCCACTGGCCACTTGCATATAAAAATCAATGGTATGCAAACCACTGCAGTTATTGAAGAGAGGTAGTATTACAAATCCCATTGTTTTTAAGAGGACGGATCCATCTTCCTGTTCTCTGAATCAAATCACATGTGCAACTTCCCCATCATCTTGTTCCATTTAAAAGATCTCAGAAGGAATGACTTTTTCCTAGGACAAAGAAAAATCTTCAAACCAAGCCCCGATCATTCTTTCTCCAACACCACCTCTCTCTGAAGGATTTCATCAGTCAGAGGCCCCCACACCCCACAACCCCCCGGGGTCATGGCACCATTCTCTGTGACTAACACCATCTCCCTCCTTAAAACACTTTAGGATCCAAGAATCCTCAAATGACCAGGAACATCTTTATATTTAACAATTAAGTGTCCCTTTGGCAACTCATACTTGTTTCCTTATACCCAAACTTCTGGGGCAGTAGAAAACAGACCTCTTCCTCGGAATCACATTTCTGAGAACAGCCCCGTCCAGCTGTGCCTCCCTTCACTCAACAGTCCCCACATGTTTCCTCTTTGCTCCCAGATGCTGTGGTCCAGCTGGGCTGTCTGGACAGTGACAACCCTTCATTAGCAGAAGTTGGAGACCCTTCCAGAGCCTTGTGGTTTTCAGCTGAGTGGCTTCAATCCAAATACTTTACCAGGGTTGAATAATAAATTGGAAGATAATTAGCAACAAATGAAATAAACTGATTGTCTGATTTCTTCCCACACCATGCCAGGAGGGTGACAATGTGTTCTTTGTGTCCTATAAAGGAGAAAAAGCTGAGATCAAACTCACTGAATGCCCACATGGAGTTGGAGGGCAGTGTATCAAGGACCTAAAGCAGTGCCCAGGTGAATAAATCCTCCCTGGGTCTCCAACCCTGCCTGCTGGGAATGGTGTTTGCATAGCCCTAAATAGTTACCTACAGGGGTCTCAAAATTTCCACACAGGAATAACCCCCAAGCTTATTAAAATTGCAGGTTCTAAAAGGGTGAAGAAGGGCTGTTCCTAGGGTCACTCTGAAGTGGATTTCTGTGTTGACAGTCTCTCCGAATCTTCATATCTGGTATGTCCCCAGTAAGAAACTACAGGCTGTTATGATCTTTTGATTTTCTTATAAAAGGGAACCAGAGGGAAGCTATCCAATAACCATAAGCACAAATTCCATAGAGCCCTGTCCATCAAAGTATGTTCCACAGACTATCTGTACCAGCATCACAGCAGGTGCTTATTAAAAAGGCAGATTCCTGGGTCTCAGCCTCTGACTTGAATCAGAATTTCCAAATTCCACACTCAGGAATCTGTACTTTAACAAGTTTTTCAAGGAAATTTGAAGGACTCTGTAACTTGGAATCTATCTCCCTAGAGGCTAAATCTTCTTAGTAAGCTATTAGAGATGGAATCCTGCACATTGGGACCCTGCATTGCTGCAGCTTGATTGTGGAAGCTTCGGCTGCCAGGGGCCAGATTTAGGTAGAGAAAGCTGCTTTTCGATGGTATTTTAGGAGCATTTGGCTTAGATTTGTGTGACTCTGGGAAAGTTTCTTAAACTTTCTGAGCCTCAGTTTCTTAGTCTGAAAAATGGGGATTATGTAGTTCCTACTTGATAGAATTATTGTAAGGACTACACTTCCAGTCCTTAGAACAGGGCCTGGCCCACTGTACTATGCACCGGTTGATTGCCACTGCTTCTGCTTCCATTAAAATTTTGACCACTACCTCAATCTCTACCATCTAGGGAGTTAACTTTCTAAAGCCCAGGACTATGACCATTTTCCAGGTTTTATAAATAAAGTTCTACTGGAATACAATCATACTTACAACTACACATATTGTGTAGGGCTGCTTTCTGGGGACAACAGGAGAGTTAAATAGTCACAGCAGGGATCATATAGCTTTGCAGCTTGAAATATCTGGTCTCTCTCTCTTCTTCTCCCTCTCCCTCTCCCTCTCCCTCCTCCCTCTCTCTCTCTTTTTTTTCTTTCAGTATTGCAGACTGAACCCATGGTACTCTACCACTCAGGTACATCCCCAGCCCTTTTAATTTTTAATTTTGAGTCACAGTCTTGATAAATTGTTGAGGCTGGTCTCCGACTACAATCTCCTGCCTCCACTTCCCCAGTTGCTGGGATTACAGGCATCAGCCACTACACCTGGGGAAGTATTTTCTCTTTGACCCTTCACAGAAAAAGTTTGCTGACTCTCTCTTTACACACAGTGAAGCCCTGGTTAATATGTGGATCTCCCTGGGAGGAATTACAAGGTCGGTTGTGTTAGTAGTTAACTGCCAGCTGGCTGAGTGCCACCCACTGGACTGGCATCTATTGCAAGAACTTGGTGAGAGGAGAAACAGGGCAGAAAACATCTTCTAGAAGGGCTTGAGAGTCTTCTGGTTCAGCTCCCAGAGGACTCGCCCTGGACTTCTATGAGACTGAAGAGTCTGACAAAAGCACAGGTAGGGGTTTGTCATTTTCCACCGGTGATGGCTTTCCTCCCGCCACCCTGCTTCACAGGCTTCTTCAGTTAGTTGTTTGTAAAATGTCCTGATATCAAAGCAAGTCACTCCACCCAACACCTTCAGAGAAAATCATGTTTTGCCATTTTTTTTCACCCAATATAACTAGTTGTTTACTATGTGCCAGACACTGGGACAGATATTAAAAATAAGCATGGACATTGCCCACAGGGTACATAATCTGCATTTGAACTGCAAAATCATAAGCCCTTCAAACCACGGACTTATGGCTCCAGCCTCATTCACTTAACATCCCAAACAACGAGGAAGTGCCTAGGATTGCAAATAACTGGTAACTAATTAACACCTGCAATCAAGATCATAAAAAGAAAATCACCAGGGCCAGTTGTGTCAACTGAGCTCTGATCACTGGCGGTCTCCCTGGAAGGAATGTACTATGTTCTTCTTGCCTGCCTTCCATCAGGAGGCAAGTGTGTGGACACAATGAGCTGTAGTTTATGGAGTGCTTCCTATGTTGCTCGTACCTGTGGTTTACATATGCAATCTCACCAAATTCTGTATCAGCTCCATGAAGCAGGAACCACTACCCATCTTAAACATAGAAAGCAGATGCTCAAAATCACCATGGAGATTGTCAACGGTGGAGGTGTAATTTCAATTCCTCTTCATCTGACTCCAACATTATCTTTAATCCTTATAGCACAGTGTTTACATATTTTTATGAAGGAAGGGAAAGATCTGGCTGGAAGCCAGGGAAGGTAGAGAGACCTGAATAGCCCCACTATTGCCCATTTGAAATCCAGACACCTAAGATTTAACAGAGTGCCTTGTCAAGCAACAGCATTGCCCTATTCCATTCCATTCCATTCCATTTCTTCTTTCTTTCTTTCCTCCTTCCTTCCTTCCTTCCTTCCTTCCTTCCTTCCTTCCTTCCTTCTCTCTCTCTCTCTCTCTCTCTCTCTTTTTCTTTCTTTCATACTGGGATTGAATTCAGGGGTGCCCTAGCACTGAGCTACATCCTCAGCTCTTTTTATTGTTTCAATCTTGAGACAGATCTTGCTAAGTTGCCTAGGCTGGCCTCGAACAGGAATCCTCTTGTCTCAGCCTCCGGAGGAATGGGAGTACCTTCCTGGCTACCTTAGCCTTTAGAAAACAAACTTCTACTTCCTGGCTTCCAAAATTAGCAAATATTCACTTTCATCATAATTGCTTCAGAATTTGAAAAAAAAATAATGTATTTAAGAGATAAAAGTCAGCTATGTTTTTTGCTCCCTGATACTTAGAGCCAATTATTCTTGTTAAGTTGATGTTCATCCTGTCCCTCCTCACCCATTTTTAAAATCTTATGGATTCATTTGCTGACTTAAGCTATTTTAGCTGTTGAGCAAGTTCTGGTTCTTTTGGAAAGCATATCTAATTCCAGCAATTAGAGATGGTAGGGGATGGCTTTCTATTCCCTTTTACACAGATGGCTTTGATAAAATAAAAGTTGGTCACAGGCATTTTCTGCCCATCGGAAACTGATCCCCAGCTGACAGCCTCCTGTTTTATGTCTCTGCCTCTTGGAATGTTCCTGTGGCAGGAAATGTTCTTCTATTGGGCAGCAGATCTGAGATGGAGAGATGCAGGCTCTAGACCTAGAAGAGTGCTCTAATATCAAAGATTCTTACACCTTGTGAATGCAACAACAGGAGAGCCTGGATATCCAGGAAGTACTGTGCTGGAGGAGATGGAGCCCACTGTGCACCTCTTCCCAACACTTCATTCAGTGACTTAGTGTTTTAGCTTGAACTCGACCATGATGAGAATATTTACACCATGGAAATCAACAACTATTACAATTGAAGGCTAGTTTCTTAGAGAGCTGATTGTTAAATATTCACCTGTGACTAACTGAATATATCCTGTAGTTTATTTTCTATTCTAGCATAAACACAAAAAGGTACTATAAGGAAGATATTGTGGGAACTTTTCATTGTATTTAACTAGAAGTGGAACTTGTAGCCTATAAGTTTTATGTGCTTCAACTTCATTAGGTAGCATCAAATGCCCACCTGTATCCTACCTGCAGTGCTGAGATCTCCTATTTCCTCCTATTCTTGGTGACACTTAGTATTGTCAGCCTTCTCAATTTATGCTAGTCTGAGGTTGGGTTTGCATTTCACTGTTATTTGAATTTACATTTTTCTGATTACTTGTGAGGTTGAAAATCATTTTTTATTTTATTGAGTTTTCTTCTTTGTGAATTTCCTATTCATATTTTTCCCATTTTTCTCTTAGATCATATGCCTCTTTTTTCCCCCTTGTTGACTCATAGGAAATCCTTAAATTTCATGGATATTTATGAATTATTCTGGAATTAGTTTAGAATATGTCTAGAATTAGTCTAGAATTATATGTCATGAATATCTGATTATATGCAATATAAATATCTTCTCTCATTTGTGGCTTCTCTATTAATTGTGTTGTGTATTTGTCATAAAGAAGATTAAATTGTGATATAGTCAAACTTATTATTTTTCTTTTATGATTTCTAAGCCTCTTTCTTTTTAAAATAATCTTTTCTAGCCTCCAAGTTAAAGGAATATTTCCTATGTTTTCTTTTTCAAAGTTTAATCTTATATCTATGCTTTAATTTATCTATAGTTTATATTTGCAAATAGTGTGGGGGTGAGAATTTAATTTATTCCTCATGGAAATGCTATTTTTTCCAACATTATTATTAAACAGACAAAATTTTCCCCATTGATATTTTGGTTCCTCTCACATATGAAAACCCCATATAAACTTGCATCTTTTTTGATTCTTTCTATTGCACTCAGCAATCTTTTGTGCAATATTGCACTTTCTAATAATCATAACTTTGTAAAAATTCTTGATATTTATGTTTTAGCAATTCCTTTCTCTTTATTCTTTCTTTTCAGATTTTTCTTATCTATTCTGGGACATTTACTATTTTATGTAAAGTTCTAAACATTTTGTCAATTTGGAAAATTCTTCTGAAAACTCTGTTAAGATTTTTACTGAAATGACATGGAATTTATAGACTAATTTCAGACCAATCCATGAATATTTCATATATGTGTACACACACACACACACACACACACACACTGAGACAAAGGGAGAGAAAATATGAACAGAGAGGATTATATTATTTTATATTCTTCAATAATTGCTTTATAGCAGTTCCATAAAATTTTAATTCATCTTTTATGCTATAATGATTTAGGTGCCTTACCTATTGCCCATCATATATACTGAATGATTTTCATTCTACTATAAACTTTATGGTGTATAGAAATATATGCTGCGAACTTAGTATTATTTTTCCAAACTTTTCCCAGTCTCTAGTGCATAAGCTTTTCAAGTAGACTTAGTCTCTGCTCTTGAAAGGTCAATGACATTATCTTTGTCTACCTTTTTTAAAACTACAGGATATAAGGAAGGGTTAAAGTTTCTAATATGACAATCAGGGCAAAGTCCAAAAGGTATTTATGACAAGGTGTCTTTGCTAAAATCAGCTCATTTGCAGCAATGGTCTGGGTTGGATCCACTTGTGTTCTCTCTTTTACCTTGTTTTTTGCCCACATAGCAGCTGTATCGGTAAGTACAGCTCTGCTCCTCAGAGTATTTTGAAATGCCACTCTAGTAAAAATTATCAATTTTCCCTATGTTTATTTCCTTTCAGATTAAGCATCTTCCGAAAGGAGATGGTAAGAATCAATTCAAATACACAATGTTTCTGAAATTTCTCTCTCTTGTTCAGCAAAATTAATGATTTTTTTCTACTTTTAACAAGTACCAGATGCAGAATTTCATGAAGAGAAGGACATTTCAGAAATCAACTTAGGTGGGTACAATTTTCTAGATTGTTAATTTCTTGAAATAATTTAAAACCTAGTGATAAGATTGCTGAAAAGCTCTTACCTTCATAATACTTCATTGCATACTTTTTTGGGGGGATATATTTCTTGGTACTTAATTGAGATTTATAGTTTCTGAAAAATGGCAATATAGCAAGAAAAAGATTAGATTTTCTAGGGGGGTTTGCGAGTCTCACATAACAATTTTCTGTTTGTAAATATATCATATTGCCAGTTTTTATTGAAAAAAATAAGGGAAAATAAGAATGGGTGATTATTCTGCTTGCTAAAGACAATTATAAGGTATAAGATCAGGATTTATTTACTGGGGAAAAGACCCTGCCTTACTTATTGCCCATCATATATACTGAGCATTTGGTTGGGACCCAGAGCAGCATGTCAGTGGATTTCTGTTTAGACAACCTGCTCACAGGTACATTTACCTGTGAGCATTACATTGGAGAAATCCATGGTCTCATCCACTACTGGGAGGAGAGAAGAGCTGAGGAGCTGTCTCTTTTCCCTGTGTCCTTCTTCTGAAATGAGAGGAAAGCCTTTACATTTCAGGGTCTTCAGCCAGGAGTGATGGAAGTGGAGACATTCATGATCATAAGCACCTTAGAGTTTGCCACAGCTTTCTATCTAATGACTTCTCGGTCCAATCTTGAAGTGGAGTAGATGTCTTCCTTTAGCAGGAAGATGGGAAGCTCCTCCCAGTGAGGCTGACTCACCCCAGATCATAGGTTACAGTAATGAGGCTCTCCTCCAGGTCTTCTGACTCATATCTCAATATCTCAGTGCTAGCTGATGACAAATACAAAAACCCAGACCTAAGAGTTAAATCTCTCTGGCTTTGTTCCATTCACAGAGAAGGCAACTGGTTGATATTTAATTGAAACAGCTTGAGAATGTCTGCATGGGCAAGGTAGAAAGAGCTTAGGAAAGTAAATGAATGAATGAATGTAAACAGTTCTGAGGAGCTACTCTAAAACAGGGCTAGGATTAGAATTAGAAGTTTCTCAATCTCATCCTTATTTATCTAGTAAAAGTTAATTATTTTACCTCTGCACCATTTTTTTTTCTGGTCACCACCTCTGAACTCTGACCCCAATGAAGAAACCTCTCTATTATGTATCCCTCCTTTTTTTAGACCATTCCAGTGAAGCCTCTAGGACTGATTAGCTTAGCCATGTGGCTAGATTCTAACCTCACAGATGGGTTGGGACAACCCCACAGAGAAAGTTGTCAGCTTTTGCTTCCTTCTTTCCAAGACCTGCAACCTTGATTGAACCTTTCTATTCTGCATCACAGACCGACTCCTCTAAGTCTGTCATTTCAGGAAAGATAGCTCCTCCTCTTGGATTTCAGGCTCAGAACCTCAGTTTTCCCTAATCTTGTTTTTTTTTTTTTTTTTCCCATACCTTACAATCTTCCAGCAAATGCCGCCATGCATACTTTCGGATTGGATGCCAGCTGACATATTTCCACCCTGTCATTGCTCCACCTGGTCCAAGTCCCCTCACAGCTGGCTTGCCCTTTCCCCGACCTCATGGCTGCTCCTCCTTTTCTGCTTTCATCCCATCTAGACCACTCCACACGACAGGGACAGAGCTCTCCTCTTAATAGTTTTCAGGTCATGTCTCTGGTCCAACCTACTAAGGACTTCTCTTCCAACACACAATGACAGCCTTACAACCTTGATTCCCAAAGCATGGTCCACAGGCCAATATCACCCGCATGGCTTAAGAGCTTCCTCAGCAAAGCAGTGCTTCGGAGCTCCACCAACTGAATCAGCATCTCCATTTTGATAGACCTCAGGTGATTCCAGGTGATCTGATCCTGCCCCATTTCTTACTACTCTTCCCCTTTCTTACGTGAGCTTTCCAGGCACGATGACCATGTAGCCATTCCACCATGAAAGCATCTGTCCAGTGTGTCCTCCCCCAACTTGCAGCATTGGCATTTTAGGAAACACATTAGAAATGAAAACTCTTGGGCCCTTCCCAGCCTTAGCTGCTGCCTCTACCTCCAACATGCTTCCTTTACTCCCTCCATCAGGTTTCTGTTCAAATACCACATCCTCAGGGAGGTCTTTCCTGACTACCTTTGTAAAATGGCAACCATCTTTCACCTTAGAACTCTTTCTCCCTTACCCTGTTTTTTTAAAATCATATATATATTTTTTTACCATTTGCCTTACTCTACATTTGTTTATTCATGTGCCTCCCCTTTCCCTCATTTAAGAATGTCATCATCTTAATGGCTTTGTTCTATTCTCTGCAGTATCCCTTAGCATCTAGAAAAAAGCCTGAGATATACTAGGCACTTAATCAGTATGTGTTACCATGAACCAATTGGGTAGATTGAGGCTTGCTTTCCCTGAGTGTGTACTTCCACGGAAAGTGCTTCCCAACCCCCAACTCTGGCTATGCTGAGCAAGCACTGGACCCAGGTTTGAGTGAGCTTGTTCACATTATTCTGGAAGAGCTCTCCTCTCAATTTATTCCCAATCTAGGCCAGGTGCCAGGAAATGCATATATTTGCTCATGTCAAGCCTAGGTAAGAGCAGGATGGACCAGCACAAAGTGCCCTTACTAAAAAGATAACTCAGAACCTGGAGCCGACTGACAATGAGGCAGTGGAGTCCTTGCTGTTTGTTAGTTTTTGTTTATACTGTTATCATAGGAATAGATCAGGATAACAACATTAAAACAAATCTAGGAAATGTGTGCATAAGGAGGGGGACAAGGCAAGCATGTCTCCTCTTACCTAACACTCCATGGTGTCATTTGAGAGATTGAACCCAACTTTTAAAGGACCATAGGCTTTGCCACGTGGGCCTTTGGCTACTGCTTGAGATTGTGAGTGCCTGCTGATTATTCTCTGGCTTGGCTTCCCAGCTGTAAAACAGGGGCTGCCCTCAGATTAAAGTACAACCCACTGATCCTGTCTGAAGTTGTTTGCATTTTCTTGGGAATGCTGCTTGTCTCTTGAGGGTTATGATAAGAAGTGACATTCTTTTAAACCCTCAAAAAGTTTTCCCATAAGGATATTGCCCTTTAAGAATCCTATTTTCAGAAACAATTTGAGGCCAGGATTAAGCAATAGCTGCAGAGTCTATTCTGCTAAGCATCTGGCAGTGGGTGTTTGGAGATGGTTTTGAACAGATCTGTCTGCAATCCCCTGTGGCCTTCTTTATTTCAAGGGCAGAAATTTAGGCTTCATTTTGGAGGATGCCATCATTTTATCATGGGAGAAAGCAAAACCAGCCTATTGACCTAGGGACAAGGCAGGAAAGTACAACAGCACAAGGGACCCTGGATGAGAAGTCAGGAGAGTCAGTGCTCATTTGGTCACCGACCAACAAGAAGTTTGTTACTTCTTGTCTTTGGGTTCCATTTCTTCCTTTGATGAGAGGTTCAGAGTCACTGATCAATGAGATTCCTTCTAATTCACCCCCAGGCTTTTTAGACAAAGTCTTTTTCCAAAATTGAAAAGAGAACATAATAATACGTTATATTTTCCTGGCTATTCACGTATATCAGAGGGAATTTTTCAAAAAGAGTTTAACCACATAAAGATTAAAATTAAAGTTATATAATGGCAAAGATGAATTTTAATGTGGGAGATACCTTTTAATAATGTTCATTCACATTTTTTTTTAATTTTTAAAATCCACCTCTAGCTGCAGGCTTGGACCTATTTCAAGGGGACATCTTGCTGCAGGTGAGTACCTCCCATTGACACAATAATGTGCTCCAGGACTGCTACACCACAGTGATATGGGTAAACCTGTGCTCTATGGCCAGCCCTGGGGTGGATTCTAATTGTTAGGCACATCCACAAGGACTTACACTGTGGTTGATAGTGACAAAAAAAAAATAGGAAAACGAAGCAAACAGCAGAAGAGTGTATAATTATTAAATGGCCTATCTATCCAATTTTCCTATAAGCCAAGAATAAGAGAAAAAGAAATGCACCAAGGTATGTATTCAGCTGTCCATTTTGGGTGATTGTAGCTTTCCTTTATTTTGTTCTTAATAATTTCTCGAATTTTCCAGATTATCTCTAGGGACTTTCTATTACTTTTATAACAAGAAGACAAATGTCATTAAATTGTTTGAATCACTTGATAGATTCTATATGGTGTAAGAATTTAGTGAAAGAGAAGGTCAATGTTACTTTGAGCACCAGGCTTCCCAGGTATCTTTGCTTGTGTTTTCACAGAACTCCAGGAATGCCCTCAGAGACCCAGACTCCAGGTGGAAGTTCCCTATTCCTTACATCCTGGCTGACAATCTGGGTAATACACGTTGCTCTTCATTCGGAGCATCTGGTTTAACTTTTCTTTCTCTCCTTCTTCCTACTCAATGACTTCAGTGTGTGTGTGTATATGGTGGGGTGTGTGTCACCATCAATGTATAGGAGAATATCCCAGCTCTGACAATTCTCATGGGAAGAAAGACATGACGTTTCATCAAAACCAGGGCTGCTTACCCAGTTTGAGATGGAGTGTCAAAGAACAATTTTAAAATTGCAGCACACATTAAAATATTAATAAAACCAAAAGCAACATAAATGAAAGCACACTGAGATAAAATTTGTCATCCTGGTCATGAAAAATTTGTACTTGAATAGTTTTTAGGTGGTATGAGGATACTATTTTGCCAGAGAAATATGTCATGTGTTTGAGAAATAAAGTGTATATTTCACTTGTTCATGGTCCTTTTACACATTAATAATATCTTTTTTCTCTCTCTTAAGATAATGATCTGCATTTTACTCATTGTTAAAAATCATAATTAGAAATAAGTAAGAGAAGCTAAGAGTGACTGACAGCTGAACATCCAGCTGAATTCATGCTTGCAAGACCCATTCTTCCTAGATAAACACCATTGTCCTAATTTGTTGGGAAATTGAGTTGTTTTCCCCAATGTTTGCCAGCATACTTGCAAATTCGTACGATGCCAATATTTATTGGAACATGATTTGAGAAACACCAACTTTCAAAGGGATTCTTTCCCATTACAATTGTTCCTCTTATTTGTCACATCTGTACCACCTTGTCAAGTGCCAGGCTCTGCATCTCCACCTGGAATTTTGTGGAGTCCTCACCATGCATCTGTGATGTCTAAGTCAGTGTTTCTCAGAATCTCAGGTGCATTAGACCCACCTGAGAACCTTGGTAACATGCAGAGTAGGTCAAGGTGAGGCCTGATATCCTGGGTGTCTGATGGTCTCCTAAGTAATTCTGACACTGTCAGTCCCATGCAGACACTTACTTGAGTGACAGAGTCTCATTAGCTGCCAGGGAGGGAAGAAATAATAGAGACAGGAAATAAGCCTGAAATAAGACAGTGGCGTGGCACTAACGTTATAGCAGTACTTCTCAAGCAGTATCTCTTGAAAATCACCTTTAATGTTAAAAAAAATCAAAACAGTTTGCCTGCTTCCTAGCCCCTTCTCTTTATCCTCCCAGCCCCTGGTAATCCCTCCTCTATCTTACCTCCCTGCTAAATAATTAATTCTTTTTAAAATTTCACTACTCAGTAATATTTCCTTGTATTAATATATGATAAATTATTTGTTTTCCTGTTGATGAACATTTGGTTGGTTTTTTAAGTTTGTTTTTTATTTGTTCCAATTAGTTATACATTTCAGCAGAATGCATTTCGACTCATTGTACACAAATGGAACACAACTTTTCATTTCTCTGATTATACATGATGCAGAGCCACACCATTTGTGCAATCATACATGTACATAGGGTAATAACATCCATCACTCCACCATCTTTCCCACTCCCATACCCCCTCCGCTCCTCTCATTCCCCTCTGCCTATCCTAAGTTCCTCCATTCTTCCCTTGCCACTGCCTCCACATTATGGATCATAATTCACATATCAGAGAAAATATTTTGGCCTTTGGTTTTTGGGGGATTGGCTTATTTCGCTTAGCATGATATTCTCCAGCTCCATCTATTTACCTGAAAATGCCATAATTTCATTCTTTTTAAGGTTGAGTAATATTCCATTATGTATATATACCACAGCTGCTTTATCCATTCATCTATTGAAGGGCATCTAGGTTGGTTCTACAGTTTTGCTATTGTGAATTGAGCTTCTATCAACATTGATGTGGCTGCGTCACTGTAGTATGCTATTTTTAAGTCCTTTAGGTATAGACTAAAGAGTGGGATAGCTGGGTCAAATGGTGCTGGAAATACTACTTTCCAGAGTGATTGCACAAATTTGCGGTCCCACCAGCAATGTGTGAGAGTACCTTTCCCCCCACATCCTTGCCAATACTTATTGTTGCTTTGCTTGTATTCTTGATAATTGTCATTCTGGCTGGAGTGAGAAGAAATATTAGAGTACTTTTGATTTGCATTTCTCTAATTGCTAGAGAATGTTGGACAAGGTTCTTAAAGCACAAGAAATCTTGTTAAGGAAGTGAGGGCCTAATCCGACATGGTGGAGATTGGGCCTATTTTTTCTTCTCTTGGGCACAGGGTCTCTGGTCTAATTCCTAGGTCTTTGATCCACTTTGAGTTGAGATTTGTGTAGAGTGAGAGATAGGGGTTTAATTTCACTTTGCTGCATATGGATTTTCAGTTTTCCCAGCACCATTTGTTGAACAGGCTATCCTTTATCCAATGTATTTTTTAGCACCTTTGTCTAGTATGAGATAACTGTATTTATGTGGGTGTGTGTCTGAGTCTTCTATTCTGTACCATTGGTCTACATGTCTATTTTGGTGCCAATACTATGCCATTTTTGTTACTATTGCTCTGTAGTATAGTTTAAGGTCTGATATTATGATGCCTCCTCTTTCATTCTTCTTGCTAAGGATTGCTTTGGCTATTCTGGGTCTCCTATTTTTCCAAATGAATTTCATGATTGCTCTTACTATTTCTATGAGGAATATGGTTGGGATTTTAATTGGAATTGCATTAAATCTGCAAAACACTTTTGGTAGCATGGTTATTTTGACAATATTAATTCTGTCTATCCAAGAACATGGGAGATCTTTCCATCTTCTAAGGTCTTCTTCAATTTCTTTCTTTAGTATTCAGTTTGTTTTATATTTGCGGTTATTATGAAGAAAACTGCTCTGATCATTGTTACACAAGTCTGTGTGGATATACTTTTTTTAATTTGGGGGAAAATACTTAGGAATAGAATTGCTTAGTAATATGGTAAGTGAATGTTAAATTTTATAAGGAAATGCCAGTTTTCCAAAGTGGCTGTGCCATATTACATCCCTGCTAAGAACGCATTTAAGAGAGAAGATGGCCGCTGCGTACGGGGGTTGCTGAAGTGCTGAGCGTGGTGCTCAAAGCAGTGGCTTTAATAGAGATTTCGCACAGTCTCTTAGAGCTTTCACCGTTAATCTGTAGCGGACCACTTTGCCAAGGAGCAGGAAGAACAAAGAAATCAAAAAAGAGACGCTTGGATGCTCAGAGCCGCGGGAGCTTTGCTCCCATCTGCTTCCTCTTTCACTTTGCTCCGGGCGGAGAAGCTGAATGTGTAATAAGCAGTGAATTGTAAGCTCAGTGCGCCCCGCCTTTTTTTTTCTTTCTTTTTTTTTTTTTTTTTTT
>NW_025999982.1:13938887-14174420 GCF_001458135.2 Marmota marmota marmota
TAAACAAGGAGAAATATGAATTACAGTGGATGGGGTAGAGAGAGAAGATGGGAGGGGAGGGAGGGGGGATGGTAGAGGATAGGAAAGGTAGCAGAATACAACAGTTACTAATAGGGCATTATGTAAAAATGTGGATGTGTAACCGATGTGATTCTGCAATCTGTATTTGGGGTAAAATTGGGAGTTCATAACCAACTTGAATCTAATGTATGAAATATGATATGTCAAGAGCTTTATAATGTTTTTCAACAACCAATAAAAAGAAAAAATTAAAAAAAAAATACTCACAAACAAAAGGAGCAATTAGATCAGTGCTGAATTTAGATATGTATTGTTGGAGATACGTACTGTAACTAATCATTGCTTTAACAATGCAACAAAACACTTCATATTTTTTTTATAAATTAGTCTAAATAAAAGCTTACGTTCACATTCTAAAAAATAAATAAATAAATAAATAAAAAATAAAACTTAACCTCTCAAAAAAAAAAAAAATAAGAATGCATTTAAGTGTTCTATCTGTTCCACATTCTCACTAAAATTGGTAGTGCTAATTTTTTAGATTATAGCTATTTAATTATTGTGAAATGGAGTCTTGTGATTTGAATTTGCACTTCCTTAATGACAACTGATATTTTACACATTCTCATATGGTATTGACTATTTGTGTATTTAATTTTATGAGGTGTCTAACTTTTATGATTTTGTTTTTTATTGTCTATATTATTTGTAGAATAATTTTATATATTATGAAGTCCTTTATCATACGTACAGTGAATATTTTCTCCTACTTTGTGGTGTATCTTTTTAAGCAGTGTGTTTTACAGGGCAAAAGTTTTAATTCTGATAAAGTCTGGTTTATCAAGTTTTAAACTTATACTTTGTATTTTTATATTCTAAACATTGTTGCTTAACTTGAAGTCATAATCATATTCTCCAATATTTTATAGTTTCAACTTATGTCTATAATTAAAATTATCATGTTTTCTAATCCCTAAACATTAGTTAGGTCTATTTAATTTCTCTCATCAATGTTTTATAAATTTCAGTGTAGAGATATTATGTGTCTTTGGTTAAATTTATTTTTAGACATTTCATTTTTTTGATGCTACTAAAATAGTAAAATAGTATTTCAAATTTTTTATTCAAATTTTTCTTATATAAAAATACAATGGATTTTTAATAATGACTTTGTATCTTTCTAACTTTCTAGATTTATTCATTAGTTCTTTTTATAAAAATTTGTATTTGTTCTTTTTAGATATACATGACTGTAGAATATATTTGGACATTCTATACATACATGGAGTATAACTTCCCATTCTTGTGGTTGTACATGATGTGGAGTTACACTGGTCAGTGTATTCATATATGAACATAGTAATGTATTAATTAGTTCTAATGTTTGCTGATTTTTATTAGTTCTAATTTTTGCTCCTTAGATTTCTTGGAATTTTCCATGAAAACATTTTATACAAATACATACACTATCATCATCATCGTCGTCATCATTTTCTATTGTTGTTTTTTTTCTGTTGTTGTTATTATTATTATTATTATTATTATTATCATTATGATGATGCTGGGGATTGATCCCAGGGCCTCATGCATGCTAGGCAAGCACTCTACCACGGAGCTACATTTTGATTTAGAATTATCTTTTTTCCAAGTCTTCTATTCATCTGACCTCTACCCCCTTTTTCCTGACTTTGTTTAATCACAGTTTTAACATTTCATCTTAATTCTCCTGTTGGCTTATTAGCTCAAACTCTTTGTATTAGCGCTCTCTCTCCCTCTCTCTCTCTCTCTCTCTATATATATATATATATATATATATATATATATATAATGTACAGCTCTAGGGGTTACAGCATTCGTTCTCTATATGTGATAGTCTCCTTAGATGGAATGTTATGCCATTTTGCATGAAATACAAGCATTTTACAATAGTATAATACCATTTATACCCATACCTTTTGTGTTATATATTTTTGTCTATATACTTTATTAGTCTGACCATTTTTGCTTCACATTGTTGTTTTTTAGAATATTTAATAGAAATTATAGTCTTCACATTTACCTTCATAGAGCAACTTCTGGTGCTCTTAATTCCCCTATACATCTCAGTTCCTATCTATGTCATTTCTCTTCAGTCTGAAGAACTTTCTTTAGCATTTCTTGAAGAGCAGATGTATTGGTGACAAATTCTCTTCTAATTTTCATCCGAAAATAGGCTTTATTTTGCAGGATATTTTTATTGGAAATAGAATTTGGATTCGTAGTCTCCATTTTTTAATTTCAGCATTTTAAGTTTGCAATCCATTTTGTCTTTCTTTTTTCCTACATTTTATTGTAAGAAATTTAAATATGAAAAAAACATAAAAGCATTTTACAATGGATATTTACAAACTCACCACCTAGATTACAGAATTAACATTTTGTGTTTTGCTTTATCTCTTCTGTCCCTCCTATCCATCCCTCGATATCCAAGCCATTCTAATTTTGATGGATTTAAAAGTAAATTTCAAAGGCCTGGGTATAACTCAGTGATAGAGTGTGTGCTTAGAATACTTAAAACCCTGGGTTCAATCTCAAGCATCTGAATACATACATACATACATACATACATTGTAGTTTAGTGGTAGAGAGCTTGTGCAATACACCAGTCCCTAAGTTTGAGCCCCAGTACCACAAAAATAACTAAATTAAATTAATAAGATTAAAAATACATAAATAATTTTCATGCACTAGTATATGTTCTGTCAAATATCTCAGCCTACATATTGTTAACTCAAGCTCAATATTTGTTAATGGTTCTATTTAATGTAAAATGTACATAGGGTAAAAAAATATATAAATTTAAGTATATAGTTTAATGAGTTCTTAAAGGATTATACACCTCTGAAACCTAAATTTCTTTCAAGAGATGGAACATTGTTCTCTCATGTCCTTCCCACTTACCTCACCTTACTGAACAAAAACTGTTCTATATTTGTCCTTTTGACTCCTAGATTTTCATATTCTAGACTTTTATATAAATGGATTCATATGTTTTGGTATCACATTACTTTGACTAACAATTTTTTTTTTACTCAATAGAATGTTCTTGAGATTCCTCAGTGTTGCATGCATCAGCAACTTGTTCCTTTTTATTACTGAGTGCCATTTATTGTATGATTTAGTTTATCACAGTTCTTGTAACTATTTAGGGTTGATTTCCATGTTTTGGCTACTATGAATAAAGCTATTAAACTCCAACTCCACAAACAAAATAAAACAAAAAACAAAACAAAAGACAAGAAAAATCTACTAGAAACATTTGTTCACGTGCTTTTAAAAAATATGTTTGTATCTTCAGAATAAATACCTAAGAGCAGAATTAGTGGACTTAACCATAGCTGTAAGATTAGTGTTAGCCTCTTTCTATGAGCTTGTACCATTGTACATATCCACAAACAATGTATGAGAGTTCTAATCACTCCACAACCTCACTAACATTTGCATTGACCTTCTTTTTAATTTTGGCCATTATAGTAGGCCAAAATTATAGTGGGACATGTAACACTGTTTTATGAATTGTTTATAATAGCAAGTGGTGCTATTTTATTAATTTGTATTTCCATGATGGCTCATGATGTCTCCTTCTTTCAGTTACTTATTGGTCATTTCTCTATCTTCCCTTGTGAAATATTTGTTCAAATGGTTTAGCTATTAAAAAATTAGTTTCCTTTCAATTTATTGTTGTGTTGTAGAAATATTTATGTATTTTAGATATGTCTTTTGTCCAATATATTTATATATTTGGCAAGCATTTTGCCCGTTACATTGTCTTTGGTCTCAAATGTTTTTGTTGAGAAATCAGCCATCTCCATATTATGGTTCCCCTGTATGTAATGTGTTCATTTTTTCTCTAGATGCTCTTTATTTTTGTTTTTGTAACAGTTTCACTATATGCTTTTGTTGATTTTCTTTGTATTTATCCTACTTGGGTTCACCAAGCTTCTTAGATCTGTAAGGTAATTTCAAAATTACCAAATATTAGTAATTTTGGGCCATTATTTTGCTCAAATAATATTCATTTTTAAGAATATTTTCTCTCTGATTCTTACCACTTGTAGTCTTTTGTTAAACTCATCAAGTAAATTTTCTATTCTGGATATAATGCTGATAGAATTTTCATTTGTTCTTTCTTCTCATTTACTTTTTTGCTGAGATTCTTTGTATATTGCTTTTTTTTTCTTTAATTCCTTGAACAAATATATAATAATGATTTTCTTTGGATTTGTTTCTCTATTGACTGCTATTACTATATTTATGGATTATATTTTCCTGTTTCTTCGCAGTTCCAGTAATTTTTAGTTCTATATTAGAAAGTTGTAGATGTTACATTGTAGAGATGCTACATTCTATGTTAATTTTTGTTAGAGCAGTTAAATTACTGTATGATCATCTGGGATTTGTAGAGGATTTGTTTTGGTCTTATCCTTTGTTGAAAGCAAATCCCTAAGAGCTGGAACACTGTCTTTACTCTTAAGCTATGGCCTCGCCCAGGTTTTAGTGGATTGCCCAAGGGTTTTCACAGCCTGTCTATTTTGGCTTTGCTCAAACTCCAAATTCTTTTTGTACTGTGGTGGGCATCCCTGAATTAGGTGTTCAACCTGATCAACTTTCCACTAAGCTGTGCTCAGCCCTCTCCCATTTATGCTGAGTTCATGAGTCAGACAGGATTAGAGGGTCACTTATATACAGATTTGGGGGACCACTTTCCCTCCTCATCAACCATGACTTTCCTTTTCCATACTACCTTCCTTGATTTTCAGCCACTCAGGCTGGAACTCAGTCTCAAACTCTTCCCTGTGATATGTCGAGAAAATACAACAGCAGATATGCTTGAGTTCTCTTTTCCTTGCACTGAAAGAATTGGGAAGCATCCTCAAACAAAAAGCTGTATAAGTGTGAATCTTACCCAGTGAAATTTCCTTTCATGGTTAGAAGTTTTCTCAGTTTTCTTGTTTGGTCCTTTTTCAGTGTATGCAAAGTTTTTTTTAATTTTTCAAAGTTTCTAACTGTTATCTGTGGGAGGTGTAGTCAGATTCCACCTCCTCTATCATTACAACCTACGAAACTCAAAGGATTCTTACATGAAATATAATTAACCTTCCTTTGCTCGTGTTTCACTGTGTATAGTCATTAGTGCCTGAAGCTAATTCTTATATTATTTGATCCAGACTTAGGAGAACTAGTGGTTTCAAAACTAATGTGTTGTTCAAGATAAAACCATGTAAAACTTACAATGTCCACACATTCTGCTGGGAATGAGGGACACAGAAAAAGATACGCTCCTTTTTTTCAAGGACCTAACAGCATACTAAGTGGAACAGATCATCTCTGTAAAAACAGCTCATGAAAATCTGGTGTGGCTCCCACATTGAGAGGAGGAGCACCCAGGGTTGGAAAGACGGAGGCTTCAACTGGCTTTGCTTTCTTTTTTTGTCCCCCTGCTCAATGTTGTTGGGATAATTTTCACAAAAATATCAGAGTTGACAAGTTTGCTTATTTAGGTGTTCAGAGGGAAGAAAAGGTATGATTTTGATATTAACTGCTCACAGAACCCCCAGTATTTGGCTTCAGGAAAACAAAAGCAGTACTCCAGATAGCTTGCCTTCAGTATTAGCAAACAAATTTTTGTTTTTACACTTTATTCGGGTATCCTGGATATATCTCTTCATATTATAGATAACTAAGTAAAAATAGGTAAATGTGTATGCAATTTACCTATTAGGTAGGTTTAATGAATGCTCTTGTTATTGTTATTTGTGTTGTTTCCACAAGTTATTTATTGACTATCCAATGACTATTTTGTTTTAATTTTATAAATTATTATTTTAATGGTACTAATAATGGGGTACAATACAACAATTTGATACATGTATACAACATGTAATGATCAAATCAGAATATTTAACATTTCCATTTAGTTAAAGATTTTAACAAGATTTTTGACTAACATAATAATTGTACATGTTATGAGGTACAAAATGATATTTCAATATATGTAGATAATGGATAGTGATCAAATCGGGGTACTTAATATTTCTATCTCCATAGCATTACTTGTATTTGAAGTCTTCAAGCTACTCTCTTCTTGTTCTTTATAAAATATGTAAAAGGTTATTGTGAATTATGATCACCCACTGTGCTGTGGAACCCTAGAACTTTTTGCTTCCATCTGTGTTTTGATACTCTTTATTCAGCCTCTCTCTATTTTCCCTCCAACTCTCCCTTCCCAGCCTCTAATAATTACTGATCTACATTCAAATTGACTCTTTTTTAGTACCCACATGAGAAAGAGAAAATGCAGTGTTTGTCTTTTGATGTCTGACTTATTTCACTAAGCACAAATTTGCTGCACATGTTTGGATATTTCTTCTTATGGCTGAATCACATTTCATTATGGATACACACCACGTTTTCTGTATCTGTTCATCTATTGGTGGGCATCTAGGTTCATTCCATGTCTTTGCTAATGTGAACAGAGCAGCAAGGGAATTGAGGTATTTCTTTGATTGCTGATATCATTTCCTTTAGAAATACACCTAGAAATGAGATGGATGGATCATTTGATAGATTTGCTTCTAGTTTTTTGAGCAACCTCTGTGCAGTTCTTCATAGTAGCTCTGCTAATTTACCTTCCCAACAATGTGTAAGAATCCATTTTCTCCAGAATTTGCTATTTTTTCTCTTTCCTGTAATAGTCATTTTAACTGGGGTGAGATGATATCTCATTGTGGTTTTGATTTGCATTTTGGCTGAGATGTTGAACATTTTTTTCATAAACATGTCAATTATTTGGATGTTTTCTTTTTTAATTAATTAATTAATTTTAACTAGGTATACATGGCAGTAGAATTCGTTTTGATTCATTGTTCACAATTGCAGCACAACTTCACATTTCTATGGTTGTACACCATGTACTGTCACACCATATGTGCGATCATACATATACCTAGGGTAAAGATGTCCATCTCATTCCACCATCTTTTGTGCCCCCATATCCCTCCCCTTGCCTTCCTCCCCTTTGCCCAAAGTTCCTGCATTTTTCCCATGCCCCCTCCACCAATTTCTTTTTTGTGGTGCTGGAGATTAAACCCAGGGCCTTGTGCATGTGAGGCAAGCACTCTACCAACTGAGCTATATCCCCAGCCCAAGTATTTGTTTATAACATTTGCCTATTTAAAAATTGGATTATTTGTGTTTTTTTGTTGTTGGATTTTTTGAGTTCTTTATATATTCTGGCTATTAATGCTTTATCAGATGACTTTTTTCCCATTCTGGAGCTTGTCTCTTCCCTCTATTCATTGCTTTCTTTGTTGCACAGAAGCTTCTTAATTTATTTATGCTTTTGTTGCTCTTGCTTTTAAGGTCTTATTTTTTTTAAAGAGAGAGAGAGACAGAGAGAGAATTTTTTTAATATTTATTTTTTAGTTTTCGGCAGACACAACATCTTTGTTTGTATGTGGTGCTGAGGATCAAACCTGGGTCACACACATGCCAGGCAAGCGTGCTACCGCTTGAGCCACATCCCCAGCCCAAGGTCTTATTTTTTTAAATATATATATTTTTAATCATATCCTATACTGATATGTTGAAGTGTTTCCTTTATGTTTTCTTCTAGTAGTTTCATAATTTCAAGTCTTTTATTTAGGTCTTTGATCCATCTTTTTGTTGATTTTTGTACCAGGTAAGAGATAAAAATTACATTTCACTTTTTCACATATGAATATTCCATTTTCCCAGTGTTGTTTATTGAAGAAACTGTATTTTCTCCAATGAGTGTTTTTGGTTCAATGGTACAAAATACAATGCCCATGAATAACCCTATGACTTACAGCCAACTGATTCCTGGCAAAGGCAATTATAATTATTTCTTTAATGATTTTGATATGATCTCTTCAGAGCGATGCTGTGGAATCTCCAGCATGATAGCTTACTAAATGAAACAAGGGTCAAAAATCCATGACATAATTACCTGGTAAACTGCCAAGAATGATAAATTCTTTAAGTGAATGCATAAAATGAAATGTGCAAGAAATATAATTCAATTTTATATGACTTGGTTTAATTTTTAACTGTGAGCTCAACCTTCACTGAGTTGATGGGAAGAAGAAACTGCACACAATGTAAAACCCAATCTCAGTTCCCTGGAGTATCTTTCCTCTTCACCCATCCTTGTCCGGCAATGCCCAGGTGTGAGCCTCTGGGGTGAAAGGGAAGCATTTGATCTTTGGTCAGCATCTACCATTCTTGCTCCTCTGGTGCATTAGGCTTCTGCTGCTTGAGTTCCAATAGAAATATCTACTATGTGACTCTCCTGAGGCAATGTACTAAAAAAATCTCTACTCCAGTGGGGGAAAGGAAAAGAGAAAATGGGCAAGTTATTTTATTAAGCCACATATACGTATGTGTCCCTATTCTGTAATCATATTTACATTGTACATTTTAAAGTATGTACATAAGGTTTATGTCCACAACTAATTTTGCAGTTTTAGTTTCTAAGTAAATTGTTTACTACTAAAAATATATATAATGTGCTGGGTGCAATGGCACATGCCTGTAATCCTAGTGGCTCAGGAGGCTAAGGCAGGAGGATTGCAAGTCAGAGACGAGCCTCAGCAAATTAGTGAGACCCTGTTTTAAAGTAAAAAATAAAAAGGCTCGGGTGTGGCTCAGTAGTTAAGTGCCCTTGGGTTCAGTCCTTAGCACCAAAATGTCATGGGGCAGACTGCTCAGAAAATGTACCAAGTCCATTTTGTCCAAATTGGAGATCTTTTTTTCTTTTTAAATATTTATTTATTTATTTTTAGTTGTAGTTGGATACAATACCTTCATTTATTTATTTTTATGTGGTGTCGAGGATCCAACCCAGGACCCCACACGCACTAGGCGAGTGCTCTTCCGCTGGGCCACAACCCCAGCCCCAAATTGGAGAGTCTTTATTTAGCTGGCTGGCCAGTGACTTCTCCCCACAGTACCCATAACTGTCTCTGCAAGGAACAGCCTGGAGCCTAAGCATTTCAGGGTTTTTAAAGGCAAAAACCACATCAGGGGTGATGTAACTACAAGCAAGCAGGGGTACAGAAGCTGAACTGAGCAGTTAGCAAAACAATGCAATGGATACATTGGCATTTCCCATGGGACTTTCCAGGTTAGCATAGCAGCAAGCAAGCAGAAAGGAAGTGGGTCAAAATGACCCTAGTTGAGTACAAGTTAGAGAATGGTTACTAACGGCTAGACAACCAATTTCTGACAGGGTACATTGCCCAAAAAAATGGGAACCAAAAAGAGAACAATTTTACACTGTATCAGAATTGCCATTTTGTGTTGCCAAGCATGCTATGCCAAGCAACTATTGATAGGTACAGAGGGAGAGTGTTCCCATGGGAGAAGCATTTTTTATATGACATGGATTCTTGGGGTAAAATGGAGTCTGTTTGGTCATTACCCATATAGCTTGGCCCATAACAAAAACAAACAAATAAATAAATAATATATGAAAAATAAATTTTATATGTATGTGCATATATATATATAATTTATATATATATATATATATATATATATATATATATATATATATATATATATATATATATATATATGAAATAACCCTCTGTGAATTTCATGTAGTGGCATGGTTTTCTATAAGCTATAAATTATGTCTATTATCCAAGGTCTAAATAATGCTCATTCATTTTTTTAAACTGTTTTTTGCAGATCTAAATGCCAAAGGAGCCATTCTCTATGCCTTTGAAATGTTCCGCCTCAAGTCCTGTGTGGATTTCAAGCCCTATGAAGGAGAAAGCTCATACATCATATTTCAAAAATTTAGTGGGTTAGTATGAGATATTACAGAGTGTGAAATATCATGCATTCTCTGGTTTATAAAAAATGACACAACTATTTTTTAAGGGCTAACAGAAGAAATTCCAAGGAAACTAAAAGCCACATCAAATCTTTCACTGTGAATTTTTAAATTTTATGACATTCTAATGTGCTAAACAGAGAATGAATTGTTTGGATTATGTCTGGGCCCCAGATAATTTTTTCTTTTCCTAGGTTTATGTCATTTTTAAAAATTATAGGGCTTTTTTTTAAAGTCAAGTTTATTGAGTTATAAATTATACCTTTCTAATGGTACTTTTCTAAATTGTAATACTCTCTTAACTGCATCTCTGAAAAGTTCTAGATGTAAATTTGCTCTTTGTAGGATGTACTTCTAAGAACAAATTACTGTTATATCAAGAAAGGAGGTCTCCATCCTCAGTTGTGTGTATGTTGACCACCAACCCGGTCTTGATGCAGTTGGAAAGCAAAGCCATCACCAGGAAGACACTGCCAGTTTGTGTCTTCAAGCCACCTGAAACCATTTCCTTGCTGTGGTGCCTATCACTGCCTGCAGATTTTGTCCTCACAGATTATCTGGTTCTGGCCTTGGGGTTTTTTTAAGGAAAGTTGGCACATCATTTAGCTCTTAAGAAAAAAATATGCAAAACATTAGCAGTAAACTAAATAACAAAATGCTGATGATCACTTAGCTACAAGTTAAATACCTAGCTTACCCAAGAAGTTATTTTCTTAGCTCATTCTTTTATTTTAAAATAAAAGGTTAGCATAGCAGCAATCAAGCACCTACTATGCACCAAGAAGTGTTCTAATCTGTAGGTAAAAGAAGTGTGAGGTGCAGTCTTAGAATTCAGAAGTTGGCAGGGGAGGGTCGTAAGGACATAAGAGTTTCAGGGCAATTGGGGAGTGCCCTACCTGGTGGCAGGATGGAATTGGGACCTCCAACAGTATGGGGTGAAGTACTGGGATGGCTGAGGAGGGTGTCAGGGACATGAAGGGAGAAGGAGATAGAGGCAGAAGACAGAGAAGGACTAATAGTGGTGGGAAGAGAAAGAAGAGGAAGAGGAAGAAGGGGAAGGACGAGGAGAAATAAGAAGAGAGCAAAGAGAATCTGCCTTACTTGAAGGACTCATTAAACTTTGTATGAAAAAAGAGCCATGAGTGAGGGAGCAAGGGAAGTTTATTTTTTGAGGTTTTTACAGGTCATATAAATGGAAATAGCAATAGTATTTGGACAGTCCCTTCTCATGTGAAGGGAAAACATTTATATATACAAGTATATCTCAGGACTTTCCAGAACCACACAGTTTAGAGGTTCTCTGCTTTTGACTACTTCATCTTGTCTTGGTAACTTCTGCACTTCAAGAAACTACTGAAGTCTTTAGTTATTTATTGCAAACTTCAGGGGGAAAATTAGCTTTCTCAACACTTTTATTTCCATTCTTTACTACTCTTGCATCACTTTTTTTTTTCATAGAGAGTAACTTATTAAAGAAAATTAAAGTAGTATGATTATTTCCCAAAAGTTCTTTTCTCAGTTAAATTCTCTTGGCTTATTTCTAACCATTGACTTGGTCCCCAGATGTGACTAAGGGGGTGGTCACCTTTGAGAGACATTCTTTATAAAAGCTCAATCTAGTGGACTCTCATTGCCTAGGGCCCTTGATACATTTAAGTTGGGAAGGGGAAGAGGAGAGTCTGGGGAAGGAGAGGAGGAGAGTCTGGGGAAGGGAGTAGTCCACAATGTTCCCAAACTCTTCAGGGCATTGGTCCCCTGAGGCTGGAAGCCAACTGGGCTCTTTCAGAACACAAGCTCAAATGGTCATGGTATGGCAGAATTTATGGAATTTTTTTTCAAGTTACACCTTTCTGTTGTTTGGGATGGGGTATTAGTATGAAATTTTGTTGGGGAGGATATGGAAAAGAGTGGGGGAAGAAATGATTAATGTTCCTCCTGGTTTGGTGATACTTTGCAGAGTAAAGCCTGGTTTGGTAATAAAATGCTATCATCTAAGAGTCAAGATTATCATGGTTATATTTGTACAACTTGGTAATTTTACTATAAATCATGGAATTGCACACTTAGGGAAGTTTATGGTATATAAATCATATCTTATATAATTAGAAAATAAATAAATGAGATACATTTTGAATAGAACGCATATCCATTCACGCTTGAGTGTATTTGTCACTATTTTGGGGAGAACAAAGGCAGACAATAGTTCTGTCACCAGAGTACTTAAAATCCACAGGTAACATTCAAAACTGTTAGCAATTTTCTCATTCTGCTCAGCATTGACCATTGTTTCACAGTTTAAAGCCAACAAAGAGATAATGTGTGGGAAGCTTTGGGTTTGCTGATAGACAGGGGAAATTAGATTTATGAAAAAATATTTTAAAAAATTGGGAAAAAGAGGACTAGAGGCTCTGCCACAAGGAATTTAGGGAAACTTCCAGAAGTTTCTGAGCCCAGCAATTTCTGAGGGAAGTTCTAGGCCCTCCCTGTCTGGGGCCACCAGGAGTAAGTTAGGCAGCCTTCTGGTACTGCCATATGCCATAGTCCTGCACAAGGGATGGCTTAATTGACTTGCTTTTTAAATGAGGTTCTATTCATAATCATGAAATTTACACCTGCTCATTATAGGGAATTTGGAAATTTATTGAAGTATAAAAGGAAATTTAAATTCACCACAGCCATCACTCAGAAACAACTTAATATTCTGGTCTGAAGGTAATAATGTTATTTTTGGAGTTCCCTTGTGGGTTTATGAAGGCGAGAAAGAATACTGACTTTTATTTCTTTCCACCTTGGTGCATTATTAGGATTAACTTGCCTCTAAATGTGTACCAGGAATTTTTATTTTAACACTTGATCTTAGTCAAAAGGCTGAGAAGTGATAGGATCATTGCTTTTAAAGCTGCATAATAGTCCCTACAGGGGAATATGTTTGAATGATTAGTATATGAAACCTCTAAATGGTTTATTTTTTTAGGTCCATTTATAAATTTTTGTTTTTAATTGATACATGCTTTAGTAAATGTGCATATTGTGTAATGAACTGGACAACAGGTACAAAGTTTTGGTTACATAAGCTGAATTAATTCTGGTGTTCTAATAATCATGGGATGGTGATTACAGCTAACTATATTGTAATGAATATTTCTGAACAACTGGAAGGAGCACAATAAAAGTTCTCACTATAAATAAATGTTATTTTTAAAGAATCAGAACTAACTTTCTTCTCTTTTGTGTTCTGAAATCCTCTGAATTATAGCCACTTAAGAATTCTCTAGGAAAAATATCTCCTTTTCTCCTCTTTATAGGTGCTGGTCCTCAGTGGGTGACCAACATGTGGGACAGAACCTGTCCATTGGCCAGGGCTGTGACTATAAGGCCATTGTTGAACATGAGATCCTGCATGCTTTGGGATTTTACCATGAGCAGTCAAGGACTGACCGGGATGATTATGTGAACATCTGGTGGGATGAAATTACGTCAGGTGTGTATGACCCCAATGGGTTGGGTGGAGGTTGCTCTTGCCTTTACAGCTTGTGAGGAACATTTCTGAAATGGCAAGGGCAGCGCTGTGTGGACAGGAGTTTCAACCTCCCTGGTGGAAAACAGACCTTGAAGAGGTGGTGACTTCTTGGGCTTTCCTTGGGCTATACAGATGTGATCATAACTCTTCCTGGAAAAGGTCTCACGGGATGGTGTGCATTGGTTAACTCTGTGGGGGCTAACAAAGTTAACCAGAAGTCTCCACTTTGTATTAGTGTTTTTCTTAGCACACTATCTAGAACTCTACCTTCTTTCTTTTTTTTTTTTTACCATTTTTTAAAAAAATGGTGCCTTATAGCTGTACATAATGGCAGGATTTGTTGCTACACATTCGTTCATGTACAGAATATAACAACAGAATTTGGTCAGTATGACTCCCTAGTATTTCTCTGTTCCTTCCCTTCCACCCACACCCTGGTTCCTTTGTTCTACTGATCTCCCTTTGATTTTTGTGAGAGACCCTCCTCCCATCTTTCTTCTTCTTTTCCTTTCTAGCTTCCACATATAAAGGAAAACATATGACCCTTGTTCTTCTGAGTTTGGCTTGTTGCAGTTGACACAGTGATCTCAAATTCCATTCATTTTCCTGCAAATGATAATTTCATTTTTTTCTTTGTGTCTGAATAAAACTGTGTGTATATATGCCACGTTTTCCTTATAGATTCATCTGTTGATGGACACCTAGGCTGGTTCCGTAGTTTGGACGTCGTGAGTTGTACTATTATAAACATGGATATGCATGTATCACTGTACAGTCATAACTTTAATTCTTCAGGAATGGTATAGTTGGATCATATGATGGTTCCATTCCTAGTTTTCTGAGAAATCTCCATACTGATTTCCACAGTGGTTGTACTAATTTACAATCCCACCAACATTATTGAGTGAAATAAATTAGACTTCTGAGGATACTAGGGTTACTTTTTCTGTTTGTGATGTCTGTGGCTCTCGAAGGCCCAATAAGTGTGAGTTGACTTCAGGATGACCCTGGGACACACACCAGAATATTTTTTTGTGATTTATGAAATCAATGATAAACATTTAAATACCAAACTACAGTACCAAAAATGAATACTTTTATCTGTTATTTATACCTCCAATTGTGTTAATTCTGGCTTATTATTTGAATTCTGGTTAATCAAAATGTAGTGGTCTTTTCTTCCTCTTTCCTATGCATTCCTCCTTTTCTGTGCCTTCCCACACTGCCCAAAAGATACCAGTTTTATCTTACATACTATGCAGTTATGTTATTTTAACAATCTTAATATTCCTTAGTTTTGTTAGAATTCCTTGACTACTGCTTTCCTTGTTTGAGACAACTAAGTTGAATTTTTTTAAGTGCACCAAAATGTTATTTATTGAACAGTTTCTTAACGTGCTTTAAAAAATAGTAAATTTCTGAAGATACTTAGATTTTTAAGTAGGGATTAGTTCAGGGAGTGAAAAACATTATTTGGGCAGTAAATAATTAATGAAACTTGAATGCATCAGAAATGCCTTAACTATTACTGCACATGGCTTTCATGAACAAATAATTACTCTGTGTAAATCAGTTTTAATTAGATCCCAATTTCATATGTGGGCTCATACATCGCAGGGCATCTATAATTTTATTTTTAGAGGTATGGAATAAGTGATTGAGTTTTAAAATTAAATATGAATCCAATAAAGATTTCTGGCAGAATCAGCTCGATTTGGAGTAAGGTTGTCAATGATCCTCAAATGAAGTAGGAGAATGATGGCTAATGCTCCCCCCACCCCCAGTCCCTCATATTTTGGTAATTCCATGAGTGTGGAGTGCTGGGGAAGGGAAGAGTGCAGGAAGTTATCCCTGAAATGCATGAGGACCTTTTCAGCATCGTAGCCCAGGAGGAGGTAGATCTGGAAATGGTAACCTCCCATGGTGGTCCCACCAGGGTAGACGGTCCGATACAAGTGACCTCTTCCTCCGCTCATGGACTGGAGATGGGCATAACCAGCTAGGAATTCAGCAGCCTACCTGTCCCCACCTCTATCCAGTTTGGGTGAAGAAATTTCTATTGAAAGCCTTTGATGTCTTCCAATATAAATAAAGCAAATCTGGGCTCCTTCTTTGTTGAAAGTTGAACCCATCTAGTCAGCTTTGCCTGTATCTGCCCCCTCTTTGAAACTGCTTTCTGTGTTCTGTGGTCATTTTGCTGTTTGATTTTTCTTAGCTTTTGTTTCTCAGCCAGCCCATCCCACTGAAGGGAAACCCATTCCCTAATCTGCGCTGCACATGGGCGAAAGAGGAGAACTATGTAATTTGTGCAAGCCTAGAAGGTCACTATGACTAAACCTTCAGACATACTCCAAGCCATCCTACCTGCCCACTGAGCCGGAGATCAAGTAGTATTCTTTGCCTCCCAGTTTAATCTAGGAAAGTGTTTGAGTGTATTCACCCAGAGATGAAATCACAGATGAGACTTCATGTATTCAACTCCCAGTGGTAATTGTATTATAACTGGGTGTTCCTGGTATGTAGAAGGGAAAGAGGAATGAAGGCAAGGGCCAAGGAGTAAATCTTGATTGTGAGTATCAGGGTACTTTTAGACTTTGTCTGTGTTTGCCTGTAGTCCTGCATTTCTTACCGTCTTGTACATGTACTTGGCTTTGCTGAAAATTCCATGAGAAGTCAGAAAACATCCCTGTGTGTAAGTCTTGAAGAAGACACTGTTTAATGTTTTTAAGATAGTTTTAGAATCAAATGAGGTCCCCTTAATCAGGGTGAGCCAACACATTTGCTAGTGTAATTTGCAGATTTGCTTAGCTCTGCTTATATATGGGCTGCTCAACATTTATTTGCTTATCTCTTATCTATGTTTTCATCGGGTACAATTCCATATATCTAAATTGCCTACAATCACTGGTGAGCTTGTCTCAAATGAGATATCAAATTCCACAAGATTATAAATGAAGGCAATATTATTTCTCATGGTAATTTATGACCTTTATTGCATGTCATCGCTGGTGCTGCAATCTTATTATTTAAGAGGACACTTTCCTGGCAATGCAGTTTCTGTCCCCAAGTCAATCCCATTTTTGAGTAAGAATTGTTGGTTCCCTTCTGCTAAGGAAAAAACTCAATTTCTAAAGTCCAGTAGGGTTTGGTAAACTGTAGCCCATGGGCCACTTGCTTTTATAAATAAAGCTTTATGAAAACACTTTATGAAACACCCATTGGTTTACAGATTGTTGATGGCTGCTTTTGTGACTTAGTGGCAGAGGTGAGTAGGAGAGACAGAGAAAATATGGTTTGCAAAGCCCAAAATATTTCCTGCATGACTCTTTATAGAAATCGTTTGCTGACCTCTGGTTTACAGAATCCCTCTGTCTTCAAGGCTTTTATTTGTGAGTTTCCTGAGGGTCAACCTATGCCCTGTGCACCGTCAGGGGCTGCTGACTTTCTAGCACAGTTCCCAACAGGTTGGAGGCACAACAAAAATGTGTTGAATAAATTTTAAATAATTATTAAAACCATTTGTTAATAAAGCATTCTGATAAGAATTTTTGAATAATAAAAATAAGATAATCTATTCTCATTTGATGATTTTATGGGAAGTTAAAGAAACCATCCAGCAAGTGCCAACCAGAGTCAATATGAGATCTCAGACTGAAGTCGTGATCCTCACCACCACCTGATGCTCTTTACAATCCTATCACCTCATATACCTCCTAGCACCAAGAGCTCTAGAAAGAGTTACTTTCCCACTTACCCAACTGAGCCATTTATTTCTTTCAGTACCGTGCCACCTTTGCAAATACTTTGATTCCTCTCAAATAATTTCTCACCAAATCCCTGCAGGTTGGGGGAATGAAATATCAGTATTCCAATTTTGCTGTTAAAATGAGGTCTTGCTCAAAGAGGTCCATGGGCTTCAGCAAAAGCATTTGGAAGGTCCCTCCAGCACCTGCTGGAGCACCATCTGTTTGCACCTGGTTTCTCCAGGCCACATGTTCCTCTGGGTGATCTTCGAAGGGTGTTTCCTTCTATAATTGCTCAGAACAATTGGATGAGGAGCTATAGAAGGAGAAGAACACAAGGATACAAAGTTACGGTGAGAAGAGTTATGAGCATTCTCATTTGGTTTTCCTATCATTCCCCCAAATGGAAATTAAAAATATGTGAACCTTTCGCATGACTGCAGCTAGAGGAGTAAATTTTTGATGACTAATCAATTGAAGAACGTCTCACCAGTATTCAGCTTTTCACTTTTAGTTCCGTATCTCCCTCATGTTACTCTCAGAAAAATATTTGTCTTTCCAATTTTTGTAGGAAAAAAATTCTTCCTATTTTATTTTTCTCTCCTTAAAGCTATTTCTGGACCCAAGGGAGTAGATCTTAATTGACAAGAAACCCCTTTCTTACCAGCTGCTTGCCTTTTCTTCTGGCCCCACAGATTTCTTTTTCCTAACCAATGAAGAGCTGGCCAGATACAGCAATGCGCAGACTTGGTGGCTGACGTACTTGGCTACCAGGAAGATGTGTCTTGAACATAATCAATGTGAACATTTTCCTGAATTCAAAAACTCTTTTTCTCTCCTGCCTTTTGGAATACTTGCCTCAGATTATCTGTTTTTCTTTCTCTTTCTGAAGAGATGCCTCATCCTGATGCCTCCCCCAACATGTATAATGCAACTTTGCATTAAATATATACATATATTTAGTAAATTTGTAAGTATTTATATATATTTTAGCATGAGTATTCTGTGGTTGTTCCAATAATTTCATTCATATTATTACATAACTTTTTAATGTTATATATTAATTGATTTGTATTAATAATAAATGTATTAATTTACACATCATATTAATTTTAAAATATGAATATAAATTGAAATCAAAGATTATTTCCCTTTTGGGGGTTTACGAATATCTAGTCAAATAGAAAAGGTTGGAGGAAATATCATGACTGGTCAGGACCTGTGGATTCTCTCCCTCACAGGTCACCAGCACAACTTTAATATCTACGATGACAACTTCATCACAGACCTCAACACACCCTATGATTACGAGTCTATAATGCATTATGGACCTTTCTCATTTAATAAGAATGACAGTATTCCTACCATTACGACCAAGATCCCCGAGTTTAACTCCATCATTGGGCAGCGCCTGGATTTCAGTACCATTGATTTAGAGAGACTGAACCGAATGTACAACTGCAGTGAGTATCGCTGGGTCTGAGGACTAGGATCGCTAGTTTTCACAGACGTTCCCTTGGCCTTAGTTTGCTTTACTTTTCTGGAAGGTTCTGGTTAGGGAACAGGGATAAACTATATAATCTTAGGTGCTTTATCTCTTGACTAGAAAAGTTTATAACATCTACCTACCTCATAGAAAATTAAGTTCATTGATTTAAGAAAATCAGTATTTGTGTTTTGTAAAATTAAAGTATTGGACAAATGTAAAGAGTTGTTATCATCTAACTTCGTTAGCTTCCTTTTGAAGGGTGTTTAGTTATGTAAAGGTCAAGAGAGACAATGGGCTTGAAAGTATTTTGTATCCTGCAAGATTCTTTACCAATGCTATTTTTAAAGTAATCCTTTGGGATGGGTGTTTTCTAAGATGACCCCACTAGTCTTCACAGGCGTGGTCTTTAATTCTGTTTTTTAAAAAATGTGTATAAAATACCTACCAAGTGCAAAGCCCAGGGTTATGAGTATCTTGTTCTTGAGCTGAAGGAGTTCATAGTTGGCATTTACATAGCAGAGAATGATTACAGGTCTTTTCACTTGGGCTCTGCAAGATAGATAGGTTTGGGTCTATGTTGACAAGTTCTAAGATCTAAATGACAATGATGGGATTTCCATGAGAAAAAGTCAAGAAAATAGAAGGTTCGGATCTGGTTGTATTTGAACAGTGAAGTTTTAGTGGTTTAAGACATTAGTTATTTGGAATGAAGATGCTTTACGTTTTTAACCAGATGACAAAAATGTCATCTGCAGCCACAACTCATACCTTTTTGGACCACTGCACTTTTGAGATGACAAACATCTGTGGGATGATTCAGGGCACCCGAGATGATGCTGACTGGGTCCATGAGGATGGCACTCAGGATGGACAAGTGGATCACACCTTGGTGGGACAATGCACAGGTCAGTGAAAGTGGAAACCTGGTGATTGAGATGGTTCAATTAGGTAATGGCAGCCAGCATGTTTTGCCTTAATTAGAATGTTTGTTATCAAACCTGAGAATCTAAAAAAGAACATTTCTCATATCTTAATTACTAACTCAATAAAAAGAGTCCAGATAGGTTGGGGTTGTTGCTCATAGCTCAGGGACAGAGTGCTTGCCTATCATGCACAAAGCCTTGGATTTAGTCCCCAGTACTGACAAGATAAATGAGTAAATAAATAATCAATAAAAATTTTTAAAAATTCATGCTCTGAACATGCAAAAGAAAGATGTATTTTAACAATAATGAAACTGATATGGACATAAGATTGATAAGATATGACCTTGTAAATAAGGGTAATGTCTCCATAGCCGAGTACTCCAATAAAAATATAACATTAGCCAACATACATGATGTTAAATTTTCTAATAGTCACATAAAATGTAAAAGGAAACAGGTGAAATTCATTTTAATATTTTATTTAAGCAGGTGTATCCAAAATATTAGCATTTAAACAGGTAACCCATATGAAAATGATTGTGATGCTTTGCTTTTTTTTTTAATATGAAGTGTCTGAAATATGGCATGTATTTTACCATTACAGAACACCTCAGTTTGGACCATCCACAATTCAAGCTTTCAGTAGCCACCTGTGTTTCGTGGTCACCATATTGCATAGCACAGTTTCAGGTGGTTCCTATATATAGTTCTTGTAGCAAAACAACCATACAGTCAGACAGACCTGGGTTTGAAATCTGGTTCTACCACTTACTAATTGTGACCACAAGAAATTGCTATTGTGTGTGATTTTATTTTATTTTTGAAAAAGTCTTTGAATTTGTACAACTCTGAACATCAAGCTATTAATACTTCACAGAGGGTGAAAAAAGATAATCCATATGGAGTACCCAGCTACAGACCAGCAGCTTCACTCTTAATTTTTTCATTTACTGTTTACATTTCTGTTTTTGTACCTTCTTATTATGTGCCTATCATGAAATCATCTCAACCCCTGGAAGCAGGTGGGGTTATAGATTATAATTAATTTTTCAAAGACTGGACCTAGATGCACCATTCTATAGGTCTTCTGGCTGTTGTGGATTCACTGAGTCCCTCCTGTCTGAGAGCTGGTTAGATTTCTTTCAGAAGGGACCCAGCTTGTGTCCCAGATGCTAGGCCACCTGGGATTATGTCTGAAGTCAGAGCCACTGTCATTCTTCCTCTCTGGCCTTGGAAGAGGGTGAAAGTTTCTTTCCCACACAAGCTTTTCACACCTATCATCCCAAGTATCCAAAGGGTGATGATCCAAGTCTGATGTTCTCTCCAAGTTGCTGTGGTAGACTCTTCCACCCCCCCGCTGTAGGGCTCACTGCTAGGCTAATACACATCTAGACAGAGCCATGATCTTCATTTGAGAAGATCATTCATCTTCCACATTCTGCTGGAAGAATGTTCTACTACCCAAGTAGGAAAGGAAAGGACCACACCCCAGAAGAAATACAAGGAAAAATCTTATCAGGGTAACTTTACCATCCATAATGCTTCCTCTTGGGTAGCATTTAAGGGACTCAGTTCCACTGCTAAAGAGCACTTTTACTAGATGCATTGACTTCAAAGGATTCCTTAAGATAGAACCCACCTCCTATTTGCAATGTAGACAAAAGAAAGAACACCTGGTTAGTGGCAGAGTTGGGCACACATTTAGACCTCCTGAACCCCAGGTTTGAGTTATTGACTCTCACTTTATACTCTTTAGTCCATAGGGGCAGGAATTCCTGATCAAGGACCACCTGAAAAACTTATTAGCTCTGTGAGCACTACTTTTCTTTAACTCGAGCATTCAGTATTTTATGATGCAGAGGTCTCAGACCAAAGTTCAAGTATTGAAAAGAACATACCAGAAAATCCAGTTTTCTTGGATGTAATATTAAAGTCATTAAGTTGGGGTTTTGTTTTGTTTGTTTTTGTGGTCCTGGGATAGAACTCACGGCCTTGCACATACTAGGCAAGCAGTGCACCATGCAGTCATATCCTCAGCCCCCATGAAGTTATTTTTAAGCCTTTTGGAGAGCTTATTTAAGCCATCAATGCTTGCTGCCAACACAAAAAGTACATGCTGTATGTGTGAGGCAGGATGAGGCAGGGAGCATGGCCATAGGACTCAGGACTATGCTATATAGTCACTTGATTTTTATTTTGTGAAATGTTTTGATTGGAGCCCTGTGATAAGCAGTTGAGTGCAGAAATATAGTTTAAAATACCTCTTTATATGCAAGAAGTTTTCATTGTGCTGGACTTTGAAAATTGTGCTATTTTTTTTCCCAAACAACAGTTGTTTACCTGTTTATTTTTAGGAGAAAGAGTTTTGAGGCATCTGAGTTAGGCAAACTCCAGCTTGGGCACTAATATGAATCTTTTCACCTTCTTTTCCACTGTTCTTCCAACGCTTTCATTTAACTACAGGTGAAATCCTCATGTAGTCCTTATGATATCTTGGATGCACTGTTCTATTGGACAGTAAAGTTGCTTTTACACCTGATAATATACCCAGTTATTAAGCAAGAAGCAGGGGAATTTGAACCCTTCTCATCTTGAATACTTAAAATTCAAATCCTAAACCTACAGTTCCTTGTACAACCAAGAGGCTAACTTAAAATGAATCTCTAGTTTAAACAATGATGTCAATGAGAAAAATAGAACAGGTCTTATAGAGAACGCATCCCATCAAACTTTGGTTGAAGCTTGTGTTTCTTTAAGTCAGAGTTATACACTTAACACCCTTTGGAACAAAGGTAATCAAAAGAGAAAAAAAGGAAAGAAAAGGAATGTCATAAAAATAGAAGAGAGTCAGGAGAGCAAAGGAATGGGGGTGGAAGGTGTGGGTGGGAAGGGCAGGAAAAGGGGGAATGAGATAGACCAAATTATACTCTGTGCATGTATGACTATATCACAATGAATCCCATTATTTTGCATAACTGTAATGCACCAATAAAATAAAAAAGAGAAAGAGACAGTGCATAACTGTGGCTTTAAAGTTTGCTGTGGTGGCACATACCTGTAATCCCAATGACTTGGGAAGATTGAGGCCAGTCGCAGCAACTTAGTGAGGCCCACAGCAACTTAGCAAGACCTTGTCACAAAGTAAAAAATAAAAAGGACTGGGAATGTAGCTCAGTGGTTAAGCACCTCTGGGTTCAATCCCTGACACACACACACACACACACACACACACACACACACACACCTATGCCAAGAACTGTGGCTTTAGCCAGTGACTGTGTCTACTGAATATGGAGAATACTGAATACTGACAAATGACCTTCTTTTTGTTTTCCTCAGAAGAGTTCTAGCCTTTTTGTTTCCTGTCTCACTTTGCCTGGGTGAGGCACCTGTGTGTGGGAAGCCAGAGATGGAGTGCTGGGCTGCTCTCTCCACAGGTGCAGGCTTCTTCATGCACTTCAACACCAGCTCAGGGGAAGCAGAAGAGGCAGCCCTGCTGGAGTCTCGGATTCTTTACCCCAAGAGGAATCATCAGTGCCTGCAGTTTTATTATAAAATGACAGGAAGCCCTTTGGATAGACTGGTGGTCTGGGTCAGAAGGGACGACAGCACTGGCAATGTGCGCAAGTTGGTCAAGATGAAGACCTTTAAAGGTACTTGGAGGCATCCCCACAAGGAACACTTGGCTTAAAACCTGGGACTTCACTCCTCTTCCTTCCTCTTCCCTTACCTTCTCAACCCTTCTAACCTCTCCCTCCTTTCTCCCCTTCCCCCTCTTCCTCTACTTCCTCCTCCCAAGAGCTTACCATGTTGCCTGGCAAGTTTCACTAGATGAATGTGGTTACCACAGAATTGTTTAACTATGCTATTTAAAAGGCATATGTACCTTCAGTTTTCACTAGTGCTTTGGGGGAAGCCAGGACCACAAGAAAGAAAATGGAAGATCGGAAGGTAGAGATGGGAAGGTAAATGGGATGCAGGATTTGATGTTGCTGGACAGAGAGTAGTTCAATTATTGACCATAAGTGTTTTTGCACCTGTTCTGGAAAAACAAACAATATCATTATTTAATATATGGAAGTAACTTGAAATCTGCTTGTAAAGTTGGTGGGAACATAAGCCATGTCTGTGAATTTTACTATAATCATCTGCATGTTCTAAAATAACACAAAGTGTTACTTTGTGTATTTCTGTAAGTGGGTCAGCATGAAAACCTTAAACTGCTAAGGTGGGCAGTAGGATCATCTGGCTATAAATCCAGACCCAGGCTTCTAAATCTACATACTTTCATTCTTTTGTTGTGGCAGTTAATATGTTCATACCAGAAACAGAGACAAGCTTTCCTGTTTTGTTTTCCCATTCAACAAAGAATTTCTCAATTAAGATGAACTGGGGAAAGGAAACCTTATTTGCATACCTTGGAAAAGGCTGCTGCTCTTGGAGGAAGGAAGGCTCCTAGAGATCATTCAGAAGAATAGATGCCCAAACCACCTCTAATCAAGCCCTTCTGTGTCCCATCTAGGAATTTTACAGAAAATGGTTTTAAGGGGTTCATTTTTCTGGCTGAAATTTATCATAGCAGGTGTAATGCAAAGATGTTAACTAGATGACCTTTAAGAGTTGAGAATTTGTTACATTACCAAAGTCTAAATATTTAATAAAAAATAAGCTAGAATATTTATATCAGTGGGAACTAATATCACTCGCTTTCATCTAAAACTGAAAATGTGACCCTTGTAAGCACAGAATCAATCAAGCAACCATTCCATGCTTTACAAGTTCTCTAGAAGCATGATATAAATTGATTTTTAAAGTAGTCTGTTCAGATACTGTCTTGTTAATGAAACTTTTCTAAAATGCTAGTTGAATATTGCTTGGTATTTATAGGGTTTTCAATGTAAGATAGTTACAATTGTCTTTGAATAGCTTTTCATATTTGTGATATATATTTTTTAACCAAAATGCTTACATACAAAATGTGTCTATATTTATACCTATGTATATAGCATATGTTCTATAATCCATAAAGCTAATATACAAACTTATATGCAAAAAGCTTGCATAAAAATATGAGTATGTGTGAGTGCACACACACGCGCACACACACACACACACACACACACACACACACACACTGAGGGCAGCCCCTAATAATAAATAACAATTCTGAACTAACAAAGATGAAATTTCTCTTGAGCAATTCTAGCATCTTTATCCCCTGATTCAGGAGAGTCCTGTGGAAGCACTTAGATAAAACTTGAATGATTTTATCAATGACAGTCCCTCCCCAGATGGCATAGCCTCTCAGGACTTTCTCTCAGTACCACAGTCCCATGTTTCAACCTCATTATAACAACATATATTATGAAAAAACAAGGCAATTACTCATTAACAAGAAAGGAATTTTTATTCTCTTGTCAGAATTCCCAGCATCTATAACCCTGCTGGGTAAATAGTACAAATCCTGTGCCTCTGTCCATAATCTGGGCTTTCTGTCATCCATTACCTTTCCAGTCCACATGTCCTCCACCTGGCTGTAGTGCTGGACCCAGAAGATGGCAGTTAGGTCCATTTGTGTTACCCATGTGGTCTGTGCACCTTGTCCACCTTTCTCCTACATATCCATGTCACCTAACCATACAAGCTCCATTCCAGAAATAGAACATTGGTAGATCTTTCTCTTGTAATTGTTCTTAGGATGACCTGAGGAAAAAAGGAGATAAGAGGAATCTTCAACTTTGGAAGAAATAGACCTCTATAAGGAGATTTTTGGTCAGAAGACACAGGAAAAGGAACAAAGATAACTAAAAGGCCCTTTCCTCAATGTCATTTCAGATTAAATTCCTTGGCACCTATCTGAGCTCATTTTATTCAACAAGATTTCTACTTATGTAGCTTTTCCTTTCTTTCTTTTTTGTCTGTTAACCCAGTGGTAAGGTCTACCTTAGGCAAAATATCAAAGTCAAGGCTTACTTTTGGAAATTCTGAGTTGCTCTGACCTAGCAGTTTCCTCTTCCTGGTATCCTCAGGCTTCTTTCGGCGTTCTTATGCTGTTTGGCATAGGATCCCACATTGTGGAATAGTCCCCTCACCCTCTTAGGCTCAGCGCATAATTAAACATTTCCACTTCTGGTTCAGTTCAGGGAAAAAAATATCAAGTAGACCCAATCATCCCTAGAATGTGGGTATTTGGATAAAAGTGACTGTCTTTGGATGATCTGGATCTCCCTAAGATACTATGAAGAAGAGAAAAAAAAATATAGCCTTCCAGATTTTGCCAACAAGTCAAATGTTGGGCCTTATGGAATTATCATTATTTGACTTTGAAAATGTCTGTTTCATATGGTACAGCCTAACATATGGACATTTTAATGCTAACACGAGGGAATGGAGTTCAGTTACAACAACAAACCCAGGAAGAAATACAGAACCTGTGAAATTACATGGTGGTGGATGTTTTAGACAGCTTTATCATTGCTTCAACCAAAACACCTGACAAGAACAATTTAGAGGAGGAAAAGTTTATTTGGGGGACTCCTGGTTTCAGAGGTCTCAGACTATAGAGGGCCGACTTCATTCCTTGGGGCTCTACGTGAGGCAGAACATCATGGCAGAGGTAAGCAGCTCAGGATACTGCAAGGCAGAAGCAGTGAGAGAGCTCCTCTCAAAAAGGGCAAAATATATACCCCAAAGTCACACCCCCAGGGACCCAGCTCCTCCAGCCACACCCCATCTACTTACAGTTACCACTGAGTTAATCCCCATCATGGATTAATGCCCTGATTAGGTTAAGGCTATCATAACCCAAACAATTCACCTCCAAATCTTCGTGCTTTGTCTCAGACATGAGCTTTTGGGGGACACCATGTTTCTAAACCATAACAGTGGAAAACAAACTCATGATTAAGATTTAATGATGATTTTAAAATAGATCATAGTTGTCCTTTTCTTAAGCTATTTTCCCTTACTAGAAAGCTAATGAGTCTGTAATGGTGCCATTTTATAGGGTTGCTGTTAGAAGATTGAATGAGATGTCACATGCCTGGCACAGTGCAAGACTCGTAGTGAGTACTCACTACACGTCATCCACCATTGTCATGAACCTTATTTTTCTGTCCTCAGGAGATTCCGACCATTATTGGAAAATTGGCCATGTGACACTGAAAGAGGAAAAGAAATTTCGCTATCTCTTCCAGGGTGCAAAGGGTGACCCTCAGAACTCAAATGGGGGCATTTACCTGGATGACATCACTCTGACAGAAACACCCTGCCCCACAGGGGTTTGGACAGTGCGGAATATCTCCCAGGTGCTTCAGAACACAGTTAAAGGGGACAAGCTTCAAAGCCCTCGATTCTACAATTCAGAGGGATACGGTTTTGGGGTGACCTTATACCCCCATGGAAGAATAACCTCCAGTAGCTCTGACTACTTGGGAATCACTTTCCACCTGTGCAGTGGGGAGAATGACGCCATCCTGGAATGGCCGGTGATTAACAGACAGGCCATAATAACGATACTCGACCAGGAAACGGATGTCACAAAAAGGATGTCCTTAAACCGGTTGTTAACCACCTCTGAGTCCCATACATCTTCAGGTAGGTGGTTTGAGTATAAATAGGGACTCTCAGTCTGGAAGGGCTAACAAACATGATTCTTGTCTATACAAGAAAGAACAACATTCTCTCACGTTTTTTCCCCCTTGGGCATATCAACAACATAGTTACATTGAATATTTATGTTAAGACTTTCAGTGTCACATTCTCCTCCTTGTCTTTCTTAAATTCACTCACCAGGCATCTACTGAGGGCCTGCAATGTTCCAAACTCTGTGCTAGGTACTTGGATTACAAGGAGTCATGTGGTTCCTGCCATATTGAGCTCTCTAATGGAGAAGGCATATATTGCTAATCATTTATCAAATATTCAGAATTCGTAGGCTCTGTGCTGAGCTAATGGACTGACTTCAAAATTATTACTGAATGTGATTACATCCATGAAATAAACCTACATCAATAAAAGAATGGGAAAACTATTTTTTTTTTTTCAAATGAAGGGCCGTAGTAAGCCTTAGAACAAAGCAGCTGTAGCCATCTCTCTCTTCATTCAGGAAGTCGCTTAGTGGTGGACAATTGTCCTTTCAGAGCTATAGTTTTCTGCCCCCCTCATCTCCTGATTCTGAATTTTTGTTCTGGAAAGAGTAAATAACCTGATTCGTTCCCACATATTTTTTTTTCCTGACGAATAAAGTCCCATATGCTTATGAAAGACAAATTGTAAAGTAAAATACATAAGACAATGTGATAATACATTACTTATCATTTTGCAGCAATAAATGACTCTATAATCTGGGACAGACCCTCCCTGGTGGGATTCTATGATAAGGACTGTGATTGTTTTAGAAGCATCGACTTTGGCTGGTCTAAGGCCATCTCCTACCAAATGCTGACAAGGAAGAGTTTCCTTAAAAACGATGACCTCATCATTTTTGTGGACTTTGAAGGTATTTGTGCTGCTCTTCTTCTGTCAATCATCCTTGCTCTGTGTGCTCCACTGCTTTCACACTGATTTTGAAGCATTTCTATGGAAGGTGAGGGGATCTTCTTTGAGGATGAGGCCAAAATTTTTTAAAAAGATGTTTTGCAAGATGCCACAGGTTACTCAATTGGTCAAGGACACATGTCTTCACTTATTTTTATCTTTAAATATATTTTTAATTTACACATAACATTGTACATCTTTGTGGGGGTACTGTGTACTGTTTTAATACATTGTACTATGAGCAGACCAGGGTAAGTATGTTGCCTGCTCAAACATTTATCATTTCTTTGTGGTGAAAGACTACATTTTTAACTGTCCTTGGGAGAACCCAAAATTTCATCTTTTTGTTAATTTATCAAATCTGACAGTTGGCTGATTTCCATTTACTTATGCTTCTTCTTACAAGCTTAATAAATGAATATGTGAAAAGACCACTTTAAAATAAAAATTGTTGCCCTCATGAGACATCAGCTGGATTCAAAGCCACTTTTACATGTCCCTAGGGTGATGTTCACAAGGGATAGGAGTGACCCAGAGAACTTTCTCCATAGTAGATTGTTAATCATTGTCACTGATTAATTCTGGGTCTTCCTCACCTGTCTATTTCCTGAAGATCTTACCCACCTGAACCATACGGAAGTTCCAACCAAAGAGAAAAGGTCGATCTCTCAAGGCCTCATCCTCCAAAACCAGGAGCAGCAAACCCCAGTAGAAGGTTCAGAAAAGGCCATGTTAGAGGAAACCTTACCTGAGAGCCGGGACCAGGAGCAGCCCAGCCGACGGAAGCGTTCAGTGGAGAACACAGGCCCCTTGGAGGACCACAACTGGCCACAGTACTTCAGAGATCCGTGTGACCCAAACCCTTGCCAAAATGAAGGAATCTGTGTGAATGTGAAGGGCATGGCGAGCTGCAGGTAGGCTCAGTGGCCAGGAGGCAGTGGTATCAGCTGGCCTGCTCCCACTGTCACTTGATGTTTGCAGGTTAGGGCGATGACTGTGTGAGATGGACAACCAGAGTGGTTTTCCTTGACTCCAGAAGTGTGGGCCCTGGTTTAGTGGACTCACCACCAGGACGGAGGAGTCCCCAAGTCCCTTGTGTCTTAATTGTCATTCTTTACTCACCTGTGGTGCATTGTTGACAATATCCAGGGTGTTACTGGAATCTCTAACTCTACCATAGTTCTCACAAATGACCCAGGGGTTTTAGCCTAAGAACTTTCTACTCCCTGACCTGCTCCAGTGGACTCAAGAGCAAGCTTAAATCTTCTCTATCTATAGAGAAGATTTATTATTATTATTATTATTATTATTATTATTATTATTTCTGTAGTTTATCTGTTCTGATGTACTATTATTATATTTTCAATAACAGGAATGAGAATATCTGATTTGCTTTTACTGCTTGCCCTGTGCCACAGGCTCTCCCAAGCATTATACCTGCATGATCTAAACTGATCCTCACTGCCACCTGTGACCTGTGACGCAAGGGCTCTTCTTATCCTCCTTCAGTGCATTGGGAAGTTGAAGCTCAGAAAGATTAAATGATTTGTCTAAAATGGCTCAGATGATAAATGCTGGAGCTGGGACCTGCATCAAGTTCTGTCTGCACGATTTGCTCTATTTGATAGTTCTTTTTATAATGTTCATTTGTGTCAGAAACCTAAGAAGTATTTCATAAAAGGACGTGTGTAATGACAGAAGCTTCAGTTGCATTTGACAGAGCGGTAGCAGATTTAGGAGTCATTCAGATTGCCTTGAAACATCTACATTTCCTCTGAGTTCTATCTCCACTTGGTTTCTTCTTTTTTAAAATTTTCATTTTGAAATAATTTTAAACTATGGGTACACTGAAAAAATACTACAGAGTTCCCCTATGTCCTTCAAAAGACTTTCCTTAATTTTGGCATCTTACATAACCATGGATGACAAACAAAGCCAAGAAATAAATATAGATATAAAATTATTAACTAGGCAGTGGACTTTATTCATATTTCCCAGGTTTTTCCACAATGTCCTTTTTCTACTCCAGGATCCACTTCAGAATCACATGTTATGTGGTTCTTTTTCTTTTCTTTTCTTTTTTTTAATTTTATGTTTCCTAAGTCTCCTTAGTCTGGGACAATCCTTAGTCTTTAATTGTCTTTCATTCCCTTGCGACTTTTGAAGAGCGCTGGTGGGATATTTTGTAAATTTTTCCCTAATTTGGGTTTACCCCATGGTTTCCCATGATTAGCTTGAGATTGTTTTGGACAAGAGAGGACAGAAGTGATATGTCCCTTTGTCGTCACTGGTGACGTAAGCCTTCATTGCCTGGCCAAGGGGGTGTTCCCCTGGCTTTCCTGCTTGACAGTTGCGGATCTTCTCTCTGCAACGAGTATGCATGTTGGGAGAGATGCTCTGAGATCATGCAGACACCCTGCTTTTCCTCAGATCCTTGCCCACAAATTTCAGCACCCCCTTGGGGGATCCTGCCCATGGCTGTCACCACTGTGGTCTCCTAATGATTCCTGTTTCGTCTACTTCCTCCACAGTCACTAGTTGGGATTTTTCTATCATGAATCACCATCCTCTCCCCCATTCATTTATTAATGCAATCACTTGTTTATGACACTAAGGAATCATAAATATTTTACTCCATGGGTGACATTTCAGTAATTCCATTATTTATTTTGTTGCTCATATGGCTCCAGCTTTGCTCTCTGGGAGCTCTTCCAGGATGGCTCCTGTGTGCTTTCAGCATCACCCATAATTTCACGAACACAGTGTTATTTTCTGGTACCAGAGGATGGTCCAGTTTCATCTTTTATTCTCCCTGCACCAGCTGCAGAATCTATCACTTTTCTAAGGAGCCCTCTGGTTCCTGTATTTTTTTGGGGGGCTACCAGGGATTGAATCCAGTAGTGCTTAACCACTGAGTCACATCCCCAGTCCCTTTAAAAAAAATTAATTTAGAGGTAGAGTCTCACTGAGTTGCTTAGGGCCTCAATAAGTTGCTGAGGCTGGCTTTTGAACTCATGATCCTCCTACCTCTGCCTCCCAAGCCTCTGGGATTACAGGAGTGCACCCCCACACCTGGCCCTCTGTTTCCTTTTACTGCAGAATGCCCACCTTGCTTCTCGAGGGCTTCATGGCCATGGGTCTGCACTCTGCACCTCTTTACTTGATAGGTCCTTGGATGCCAGGTTCTGATAGGTGACTCCACTCATGTGTCAACCTCCCATCAGTCAAAGTATTTCCCACAAACCTTCATCTGTGGATGAAGCTCTTCAAAGAGCTTTAATTCTATTCAGAGAGAATATAATTAAACTGTATTTGGAGGATACTGGGTTAGAAAAACAGTTGAACAAATTTGCTATTAGTGATTTTTAAGTATATTGTCAGGCTAGAGATGAAGCCTATAAAGGTAAAATAACTTCAGGATTAATAAAAGGGGGTCTTGACTTCTGACTGCCTCATCCTGCTCTGTTGAGTAGCCTTTGCAGCAGAGATGCTGTTTGAAACAGAGTCTGGAACGGCCATGATGGAAGGGACAAAATGCTACCCTCGATGCCTTGCTTCTGGAATAGTTGATCTTTATATCAAATAACATTTTATACACCCTGCACCCAAAATAACAGGGTAAGGTTATTATGTGCCAACTGTGTATGGACCACCTTGGCAGGTACAGTACCCTCATAATTTCATGTGGGCTTCCGGACAACCTTAAGAGATAAGTAGTAGGACACTACCCTTACAATGATACCATCTGAAAGTTTTGAAGTTCTGACCAGTGCAGTGAGTCAGGCTCTATCTGGGGAATCTCCCCTGAAGTTCACGGTCAGAGCCAGTGTCAGGTCCCATGTTCTTGAGTGTGCCAGACCTTCCTCCTGAATTCTTGGTGGCCAGGATTATTGGACCTGGGGGTCTACCTCTCAGGATTAAGCTTCTTGTGTAAAACACATACTAACCACGCAATGTTGAGCAAGTTAGCAAACATTTCTGAGGTTAAATGAGGATGGTGAGAGGAGCCTGATAACAATCTCTACCTCTCCCACTGCCTTGAGAGTTTAAGTTCAATGATTTGCATAAGGTGCTTGGAATGGAGGCAGGCATGTGGTTCTGCTCTAGGCTGGTTGCTGCTGTCATGTCTAGGGTGGTGCTTGATGCTAGGAGGCACCTGAGGCCCAGGTAGTTGCCACACTCCCCTTGTGTCCTGTTCTCCCAGGTGCATCTCTGGACATGCCTTCTTCTACACGGGGGAGCGATGTCAGGCCATGCAGGTGCACGGCAGCGCCCTGGGTCTGATGATTGGTGGCATGGCTACTGTGATCTTCGTGACCATCACCATCATCTCCATCATGATGTTTCAAAGGCCAAGGCAGTGACCCATCTGCTGATGCCAGCCAGACTGCAGGAGCCCCTTCCTCTGCTCAGAACATCCTTCACCACCAGTGTGGTTTGGAGCAGTTTTTATCTGCCTTGCTTTGAAGGGGCCTCTGAGAACCAAGACCTCTAACCTCATGTGTGACCCTTGTCATTTTTCTGCCCCCCCCACATGGTTCTGTTACCCTACTGTGTGCTCCTAATGTATCTAGTGTGTCCAATGACAACACTCATCATGTTTAATTATAAATCACTTGCTTAACTGACCATCTTTCCCATACAGAGTGAGCTCCCATGGGGCAGAGGCATGTTATCCTCATTGACCGAGCTAGCTCCAGGGCCCAGAAGTGTGCCTGGCTGGTACATTGTGGGAACTCACTAAGTGTCAAATGAATACACCAATAAATGAATGAATAACCGAGGTTGATTCTCATTTCTTTGACTTGACATTCTCATTTCAAATCAGTACATATGATGAAATCCACATGTGTGTATTAGAATAAAATACTAATTTTTCATCAGTTATGATAGTATAATTACTCTTTTTATGTCTTCTTGAAGGATTTCTTAGTGATAGAGCATTTGTCCAGCATGCATAAAGCTCTGGGTTTCATCCCCAGCAACACACACACACACACACACACACACACACACACACACACTGTGGGAAGCCCTAAAGAGAACAGCGCCTCATCAATCTTTTTCTTTCTCTAACTCTAAGAAAATTGTTTTAATAAATTCAGTAAATATATAGTTAATATTTTCTATGTGTCCAGCTTTGTATATATGTATGTGTATTGGGGGCTGAGGATGTTCTTTTTTAGATCTTTTTAAAAAATAAAAGTATAGTTTACATGCCTTTCATGTATAAAATCATCATATTAACAAACTGAAGGTATTAGGTAGGAGAGAACTTTAAATAATTTTTAGATATACTTTCCATAGTTCCTGAGGAGATAAAATCTAGTTGGGGCAAGAAAGTTCCAAGTTAGATCTAGTAAAAAGAAAAGCTGAGTTTCTCAACACCAATCAACAAAGAACTACCTTTAAAGCTTAATAAAAGATTTCAAGGAGCCTGAGAGGTCCAGGATTCAGGTTACCAGGCTTCCCAAGCATGGACTTTAAGATAATTCTGTTGAGTTTTAAATGTACTGGAAACAAATATGAAAAATTTAGAAGAATCTCTTTAATGCATAGGTGAGAAAACAGTATGTAGTGGGTGACAAAAGGAGCCCAAAGACAGTGACTCTCAAACTCCAGTTGCAACAATCTTCCCTGCAGCTCTGGGTAAATTACAGATGTCAGGGCCCTACCCCAGAGTGTCTAGTTTGGTTGGTCTGAGGTGGGGTCTAAGAATCTGTATTTCTAACAGGTTCCAGGAGCTGCTAATGCTGTTGACCTGCCCACCACACTCTGAGATTCACTGCTTGAACAGGTGGAAATGGGTCTAGAGGCCAGGTGTTCTGATTCAGGCTTGGTTGACCACCTAATAAGCTGTGCCATTTTTGTGAGAAATCACTCAAGCTCTTGTCCATCTTGGTTTGCCAATCTGTCAAGTGGAAATAAGAAGTGACTACCTCTGCCACTCCCAGGGTTGGATAGGAATACAATGAAAGCATCCCTGGTTGGGATTTGCTGGTCTAGTTGGATCAGCCAGTGGAATTGTCTATTAAGTGAGGGAGATCCCAGGACCAGACAGATTCTAGCCCAAGTTTTACCCCCAAAGCAAGTTCACAATGCCTGTTAGAGTTTTGTACTCATAGTTATTTTGGTAATTCTATATCATCCATGCAAAGATTATTTATAGCACCCTTTTATACTAATAATGAACCTTCTGGTATGATGTGACAGAGCAAGATTTGAAGTTTTGCCACAGATGTTTCTGACTTTTGATTAGGATCCTTCAAATGCTAACTAAGCGTTGGAGTGCATATTCCTCATCAGAGTCCTCTGAGTTCTGTTTAACCAGCTCCAGGGTGTGGATCACAGTTGCACTGTACACAGGGTAATGTCCACCTTGACTCATCGACAAGCAAATTACCATCCGCAACTTTGTTCTTGAGCCCCTCCCTTCTGGTGAATTATACCATCCATCTTATGGCTTGACAGAGTCTCAGGCACCCTATGTCCAGTTTTCATACTTGAGTAAACAGAAGAGATCCTAGAGAGAACAGCGCCTCATACAGGTCACAGAACCACTGTGACCATAGCAGAATCTATTATTTTTGCTTGGCTGCAGAAAAGCCTAATAAAATCAGTGGTTTGGAGGAGTGCTATGAAATATAGGATAATTTACATCAAGCAGTATGTAAAGATTTTTTTTGCTTGTTTTTCTTTATTCCAGATACCATTTAATTTCCAGGTAGTCACCTAACCATGGGTTTATGAACATTGCAAAACAACTTTCCTGTGTTAGTTTTAATACATTCATAATATGTGTTCCCCAAATCTCTAAGCAACATGAATCTTCAAAAGATGTATCATATTTATCCTATGGCTATGAGTACTATTTAGCAAGTTACACACAACCCTAGTAGGTGTGGGATGGGAGACAGCAGGGCCAGATGCTGGTGACCTCTGATGAGCACTTACGGGAAAGAAAATGACACAAAAGATTTGACATGGGTAGAGCAGCCCACGAAGGTGAGAGAGAGAGGGAGGGAGAGACATGGCCTCATCTGGGTTGTGGCTTCCCTCAGGGTCTAGACAAATCTAGGACAATTTGACCCATTTGTGGCTCTCCAGCCCCATGGAAATCAGCAGTAACATTTTAAGATTTTTATCTAGTCAAGAGAATAAAAGGAGAGTCTAAAAGAAGGATCACAAGAAGGGTCTGTGGACACAGTGGAAGGCAGGGGAGAGAGATAGCCCCAGGCAAAAATGGCGGACAGCAGACATATCCCTTTTATTTTTTAGGAGTAGAATCCCCAAGTTGAGTTGGTCAAATGTCTCCCCAGAATATAGCATGCATTCTCCTACTTCCTTTGCAAATAGGTGGGGCCATGTGACCAAGTTTGGCCAATGGAATGGAAACAGAAATGCTGCCTATCAACTTCCAGAAACATTTCTTACAAGAGTCTCAGCATATACCACCTCAGTCCCTTCCTCTGTCCTAATGACTGGTAGGGGTATGTGATGGCCAGAGTGGGAGCTGTCATCAGGGGCCATGAGGTGACTCTGGGAAAAGCAGATTTTATATATATATATATATATATATATATATATATATATATATATATATTTTTTTTTTTTTTTTCTTTGAACTCCTAAGAACTACATGGAGATATGATGTCTTAAAAGATTTAGGCTGCTTAGCTGCAGATATTTGCACTACAGAAGTAAACCTCTATTTTAAGTCACTGTTATTTTAAATCTTTATTACTCACAGAGAATGTAATCCTAACTGAGATGATGGTTTCTGCAGTTTACACATGACTCAGACTAAGCCAGTCACAGAGCCCTACATGGCCATATGTACACATACATACAGGGAAGCAAAGAGTCATTCTTCCTTATTCATCTCTGTCTATGGATCCATAGGCCTCTGGGATGTCTTTCCTCATAGATCTGTCTTGGAATGAAATAAAGAGACAAAGGGAGACAAACCCACAAAAGAAAGAGCAGGAACACTAAGCACCCTACTTGAGCCCCTGAATCCAGCTGTACCTGAAGGTACACCCATCTAGCCCAATTTAGCATCTTCCCCAGTTATAGGAGCTAGTAAGTATCCATTTTTGCTTAAACTCATTTTAGATATGGTTTTGTTGCCTGCAACCAAGGAAACCTTAACCAACACCACAGCTACCCACACAATTCGTCATCTGTGAAGACAGGAAAGAATGAAATTAGTGTGAGGATTAAAAGAAATTGTGTAATATGTAAACTCTCCAAAGCTGACAGATGCAGATAGGGGAAGCTAACCAGGCTCACTCTGTTGTTCTGTGACTTATTCTCTCATTCTGGCTTCGTAATGAGCATACTTTAAACTCAAACCTCAGTCAAGTCATTCTTTAGGATGTCAGGCAACTTCGGGATTATTTTCAAAGACTCTTAACCAGGAATTAGGTGCACAAATGTGAACAGTATATGTATTTTGATTCTGAGGAGATAATTTGTCTAAATATGGGGTTTTTTTGCGTGTATATATTTTATTTATATATGCACAGTTTTTAAATATATACACAGAATGATACAAAGCAATCATAACCAACTTTATTTAGCAAAAAAAATATGTGCCAGTTATTATTCTATAAGCTTTATAAGAATTTCCTAGCAATCTGTAAAGCTTGTACTGTAATTATCCCCTTTTACATTGTGGAAATTGAGTCACAAGAGAATCACTTTACCAAGGTCTCAAACTAAGAAGAGATGGACCCACTATTGGGAAGCACACAATCTCCAGAGCCCATGTTCTTAACCATCCTAATATATTCACTAAACGGCCTGTCAATCAATGCTGAAGAGCTACATCTCCCCATGCAAGGTGAAGCAAAGAATTCAGATGATTCAAGTTTCAAATCTGCTGCTGATTTAGTTTGCATATCACAAGGAAAATCATGACTTAGTCAAACTAATCAAGACAGATGTCTTAATTCTCCACTTGATGTGTTTAAATGCAGCTTCAACATCACACTTCATTTCTGGGAAATGATATTTTTCTCCTCTGTGACATCCAATACTCTAGAATACTTGATAGATCTGTGATAAGAATAAAAATAATGTAACTGGTGGTTGGAACCTCAGGGGAAAATCATCTAAATGAAGACTAAAAATTAAAATGACAAATAGAGTCAAAGTGATCATTTGGGGAGTTGACTAGGTGGCTAATTTGAGATCTACTTTTAATAAAGGAACACAGCAAGAATCCTTGGTTGTTTGTCAGAGACTAATAAAGGAAGCAGGCAGATTGTAAAGTTTGCCCAAAACACAGCTCACCTGCCTCTCTGAGAAATGACAAGTGAGATTAACCTTAGAAAAGCCTTAACTCCTCCTCCTGTTCTGCCTTCATAGTTCTCCCTGTCTCATTTTGTGGTCTGGAGACTCTTCCCTCTGTGGAAGCTACTTTTGACAAAGTAAAAGCATCAGGTTGCATGGAGAAGCCATAGAGTGAGGTGGTAAGACACGCATACTCCATTATCACTTCTAGATTCTGAACATTTCTGTGCTTACCTTTTTTTTTTTTCCACTTGTAATGTGTGGCTGTAGGATTTAAAGGATATTTCACACATAAAAATCTTTAAAAAGCACTGGGTACATAGTAAAAGCTCAATAAATGTTAGTTAACATTTGTTGTTAACCACTGTTATCAATCATTTTTTTTTTTAGAGAAAATTTAAGTTGCCGTGTACCACTTATACCCAGAGGTATTTGCATATTAAGGTTTGATTCTTTTTGAAATTTTGTGTTCTGTTAAAGGAATCCCAAGGCACATGACATTCTCCCACTCTGGGAAGATATCTGCCTCATTACATAAGGTCAGCTAGTGGCCTCTGCTCCAAGGACCAGCCCTCTCAGCAGCTGGCCATATTTATTTCTCTTGGACCTTCTCAGATGGCACTTTGGCAATTCATGCCCAGAGGCTGCACTAGAAACTTACCGTCTGGCCTCAGCTGCAGGCTGGGCTGTCATACAACCCTGGACAGCTGCAGATTCAACATGGATTGCCTGTGAAAATCCTTTCCAACCATGGAATTCAATGGACAAATTAGAAAAGGGAATAGAATCATTCAAGTCAATGTTTTTGTGGCTGCATGATGGAAAAAGTCTTTAGGTCCTATGAACCATGGAAGTTACCCACTTTCCTTCCTCAGACTCTTCTGGCAGCCCATTTAGTATGATGGGACCAGGATTAGGTTATTTCTGGGGACACTTTTAGCTTTGCTGTTGGTTCCATAAATCAGAGAGTGGAGAAGGAGGAAAGAGCACGAGGGAGGTATTCCACCTAGCATTCCTCAGAAATGTATTCCAGCCTGAAAATTCAGTGTGGACAATGAAAGTACATGACTGGAATGTCCCCTATTTGTTTCTGATTTCCTTTTCCTCTGCAAGAATCATAACATAAAAGTGTTAGGAGATGGAGAGTGAGAATTACTTTTTGGATTTCACTACCCAATAAGTCCTGACCGTTTATCTTGTTCAGATGATCCAAGTAACTTAATTGTATGTTGCCCACAGCATATAGCATTCCCAGACCGGACTTCTGCTTCTTCAATGTTCTTTCTACCTGAGCATGGACCACAGAGGAGGCGCCTCCACTATTGTCCACCAGGTGGCGATAAAGCCTCAAGAGAAGCAGGCTGGTTGTTGGGCTGCCCAGTGATAGAGCCAGCTGTCACTCATTAGCCCAGCTGGAGATTCCTGTCAAGACTATTTCAACCAAGATAGCTAGGAGAGAGCTCCTGGGGGCATGGGAAAATGTTCCCAGTTCCAGGAAAACAAACAAACAAACAAAAACAAAAACAAAACAAAACACAGCAAATGGATGCACAGTTTTCCTCAATTAATCAAAATCAAACATCTCTTTCCACAGCCAAGGTCAGGTTGGCAGGATGTAGAACAGAGGATGGTACTAAGAGGGCAGGGCCAAAAGTCATTCTTGGATTTTGTTGCTTAATGCCATCAGTGGGGTGTAACAGCTATCTTCCCAAGACTTGTCCAATCAGTTCCTGTTGCCTTTCAGGCTGAGAATAAGCCCCACCCCACTTTTTCTGGGTTGTATTTAGTCTTTAATGGTTACCAGCATACTTTGCTTGGCTCTGCGTTAAAGAATAAAACCCCTGGGGTATGAACAGGCTCACATATCACCTACTCATGTTCCATTTGTGCAGAGGGACCTGTCATGGACACTCTTTCTTTTCAAAGTTTATAGGTAAAAGGGAAAGAAGGGTGGTCTATAATCTCACTTGAAAGTAGACAGGATGACGGTATCTCAATCATGGGACACAACAACCAAAATCCCCCTGCCCACTCCCAACATCTAGAAACGGTATTTGGAAATTGAGAACAGGTGTCTGGTCCAGGGTGGGCTTCCATCATTGGAACTTCATATTCACTGCAAGTGGGAAGCTTTGGTAACTTGGTTCCTGCCTCGAATGTGCTAGAGGATGCTCATCTATTGAAGACATGAAGGCTGTATTTTCAGCTGCCAAGAAAAACTCCCACCAAGCCATGCATAAATGTTGAAAGAGACATCTGTTTGTTTCCCAGATGATTAGGTTCTGCAAGCTTTACTGCAAAGACCCTGTTTAAATCCTCAATGAGGTGATGGATCATCACATGCTGGCTCTGAGGGTGGATGGTGTGAGAAAAGACATCAGCCCTGCTGTCCAGTTGAGCTCATCCCAAGCCTGGAAAATGGACAAGATCATTTACTATTTGGGGAATGGGATCAAATTCTGGTTGATGTGGGGAAGCCTGAAACAGCAGCAGCAGCTGTACAAAAAAAAAAAAAAGCAGCCTATTTGTACAAAGAAAGCTTGAGATCTCATTTGATATTTTATTGTTAAAAACACAGAAAGGAAGCAGCCATTTGCTGGCATACCACTAAGACATGATTTTAAAATCCCAATTCATAATTTTAGAAACCTATGACATCTGACTTTAAAGTCAACAACTTTGAAAAGGTAAGATGCTCTTTCTGTTGTGTTTCAGAGAATACATAAGATAGGTATGTCCACCCTAAACTCCTTCTTTATTCTGGACATTTGGAGAACCAGACTTTTAATGGCCTGAACCACTGGCTTTATCTTCAGGATGCAGAGACGCCATTTGACATCATCCTTATATGCCACAAATGAAATGCGTTCCACCTGCGTGGCATCTCTAGAACCACACTTCCCTTTGTCTTCCTATATGATGTGACTTCTGCTCCACTCACCTGAGAGGTACTCCCCACACCTCCCACCTGCCCTTGCTGGCTGCTCTAATTTTTCTCATCTCTTTGTAACTTTTCTTCTGAAAACTGCCAACGGGGCCTCTCTGAAGTTCTCCACACAAAAGGATTAGACTTCCCACAGTGTTTCTTCATTTCTGGCCTTAGCAACCTACATGCCGAAAACCCCATGGAACATCTATTTACCTCTTTCTTGAAATCAACAATAGGAAATGGGAAGGAAGATGGCAGACATGTGACTCACTGGAGAAATTATTTATGCTGGACTGAGAACATTCCCAGGAAGCATGGCTGTAGTTTATATTAATTGTTCATTGGTGAATGCTTGGACTTTACAATCTCTAAAATGTTAGCCCAGATCTCTTTGCAAGAAACTGCCTTAATGGAAGTTCACTTCAGTTATGGTTTAGATGTTAGGTGTCCCCCGAAAGCTCATGTGGGAGACAGTGCAAGAAAGTTTGGAAGTGAGATGATTAGGTTATAAGAATCTGAACCTAAGCAGTGCATGAATCCCCTAATAGGGATTAACTGGGTGGTAACTGTAGGCAGGTGGGGAGTGGCTGGAGGAGGCGGCTCCTGGGGGTTGTGCCTTTGGGGTACATATTTTATTCCTGTTGAGTGGAGTCTCTGTTGCTGCTTTTTGGTGGCCACGTCCCAACCTGCTTTCTTCTGCCACACCATTCTACCATGACATTCTGCTTCTCCTCAAGCCTCAAGGAATAAAGCCTGCTATCTATGAACTAAGACCTCTGAAATCTATGAACCCCCAAATAAACTTTTCCTCCTTAAAATTATTTTCAGGTTTTTTGGTTAAAGCAACAACAACAAAAATGATTAAAACAACTTCATTCAAGAAAGTTTTGGCCCTTGAATTTGACTTACACACTGAGAGATATCAGGAATAGGAAATCACAGGGCACTCTATAAGGTGACCACAGGGCTCGGCTCACCTGACACCAATATCAATATTGACAATATCAGCATTTATGTGCCTCCTTCTCTGTTGCTACTAGCCTCTTGTCCTTTCTGCTTGGAAACCAAGCAACCTCAAGGCCAAGAAGGCTCTGGCTTTCATCAGATTCACTGATCCATGGGCCGTTTTCTTCTGTGATTTTTGAATTCTATGCTTATTTTAGGGTATTCTTGGGAAAGGCTAGGGTTGATCTATGTATATTGTAGTGGTCAGAAAACCAGAAAAAGTTTCTTCAGTACCTCATTCTCATTGCTCTTCTGGAACTTGGATCCAGTGCTGTGGTCAAATGGTGGAGGTGCATGCCAGCCTGTGTGTGAGTGCAAGTGAGTGTGTGTGTGTGTGTGTGTATACCGGTGCATGTGTGGGCACATGTGTGCAGGGATGGGTGTGTTGGAAACAAAAGAACGTGCCTCTGCTAACGACTGTAGGCAGAGGGCCAGATCTACACCTGAGGGAATTCCATGGAAAGTTCCTGCCATTATGGAGGTTCCCTTCACAAGGTCAAGCACAGTGATTCCTAAGGGATCTCTACCAAAGCCCATGGAAGTTCAGTGTTTCTTGTTCCCTTGTTGTTTTGAACATGACAGCCACAGCCTCCTCTCAGGGCTGTGGTTCCCCTGATGCCACACTTGCCCAGCTAGCATTGTACTCTAGATGGTCTCAACTCTCCTTGACATTAACTTCAGGAACCAAATCAATAGAGGCTGTTCTTTCTCGATACATCTAATTCTAATTCAATGGGCCCTGCACCTGAACCTTTGCTTCTGTCTTCTCAGTGCTGAGCTCTACACCAAGGCTGATCATTGCCTGGAGAATGTGGCCTGAATTCTAATAACCATTTTAACCTAATAACCATTTCCTTTAGGGAATTTAAATACTATACCACTCAGTTAAGGCAGGGATGTGACAATTCTGGGGCAAACATGGGAAAAGATGTCTATGGCATTTGTAAATATGTAGAAATTGAGTTCATTGACTTTAACCATTATTTAGGACCCTATTCTTCTGTTCTGTGAATAAGAGAGAGGCAGAGGTAAAATTAAAAAATTAAAAGTAATAGGAAGAGATTTTAAAGGGTGAAACTATTAATGTAAAACTCTTTCAAGCCTTATTAAAAATAAAAAGGTGGTGGTGGGGGTTGTTGACTCTCAGGCTCTCTTGGTCCATCTTCCTGACAATAGTGCCCCATTTCTGTTCCCAGTCCTTATGAAGACTTCACTACCCACTGTCCTGAGTAGCCCCATGTTCCTCTTCTACTCCCTTTGGGATCAGAGTTGGATCTGGAATATTTGGGCTAATATATCTACAGTCCACGGTGAACTCTAATATGGATACAGTTTAATAAATATTTGTGTTTTGATGAAATTCACACATACAGACAACATACACACAAATAATTCATGAACAATCAAATCCTTGGAAAAAGTTTTGCCATTTGCTCATCAAGGTAAAGTGTCATTAAGAACACAAAATAGCCCTCTGTAAATTTTTTCTCTGGAAGCTTTCCAAGTGGTTGTAATAAGTACAAGCTGAACCATAAAAAAAACTCTTAATGTATATTGGTCTGGGAACTGAAAGAAATACTACACAAAAAATTATACAGCACACCAAGGGCCATCAAATGCTTAGTAAGAACAATAATAGTAATGTACAATGCCAGAAGAATATTAAAATCTATTCTACAATGCACAGAGAAGAAGTACCTGGTTAAAGCTGTTACAAATAAGACAGTTGGACTCCATTTTCAGTGCAATATGTCACATTTGTCAATGGTTGGGTATAAAAATATAGGTTTTTTTTTTGTTTTTAAAATGTATGCTAAAATGAAACAAAAGACTTTTTTCAATAAACTTAAAACTTTAGTCAGCAGTGGGATCTACTTGGATCTGACGAGGACCTGCAGTCATACTTTCTCTGCATGTTCATTCCTTAGGTTTGACCTTGACACACAAAGGAATCCACCCATGTCTATTTTAGGAGAATCATGTCCCCCTAGGTACATTGCTTGTAAATATCATTATCCACTTGAAAGCATCCCAATGATGTGATTTCTTATTTTTCCACTGTCTTTTTCCCCACTTCGTAACTAGGAAAATATCAGGAAGATATCAAGCTCATTCCCCTCATCTTACTTTCAGTGTCCATTTTGAGTCTTTTTTTTAACCTCTCAGTGTTGAAATATCTGAGTAATTACATTAGATCATTACTATGAAAATCTTAAAATATGGTCCTTAATGTTGTTTTTTTCCCTTCTCCTTCTTTTTTCTTTTTCTTTCTCCTTCCTTCCTCTCTCCCTCCCTCCTTCCTTCCCTTCCTTCCTCCCTCCCTCCCTTTCTTCCTTCCTTCCTAGAATTTGATGAAGTATTTCCTTGGTACTAGCTTCCTTCCTATTATTTCAGTCAAAGCTTATCTTTGTAGCCAATAGCAAAAAGTGAAAATGTCTCTACAAAATTCTATTTTACAATATAGACAGAGAAGTTGGGCCTGAGGGATTTGAGTTTCACTTAAATACTATACACACCTGACATCACACAAGGGATGGGGGTGGGGAGCAAAAATAAACATAACCATTACTTTTATCTGTCTTTACAAAAGAAAGGTTCTTTTCTAGTGGAAAAGACTCTTCAGCATCTGCTCCCAGAAGCCTGCAGAGAGAACACTTCACCCATAGCTTTAAAAGGGTCTCTTGCTCAGATCACGTCCACCAGTTCCAAGAGGTCGTGTGGGTTGGATTTTTCTGTTCTTAGTTGAGCAATGAATAAGCACTGGATGAGTTTTCCAGGGAGGAGCTGGTTGTTTCTGGGGTGGAGACATTGTACGTTCCTGGAAAACAGAGTTGTTGCTCAGCCTCACAGATAAGCCTTCATCAACTCTGGGGTGTGACCATCTCCTAATGGACCGAGGGGAGCTCTAATCCAGGAGCTGGGTAAGCTCAGCCATGCCTGGAAACCAACCCATGCCTGCCCTCCTCCCCAGCCCAGGAGTGCCAATCAACACACGCAGAAGAGCTGCCATTCTCAAGCATGCATGGCAGCCGACAAGCACTAACTACTTCACAACACACCAGCAGCCAGATTTCTACAAAGGAGAGGACAGGGAGATCTCAACGTGGGCAGCCTCTCCACATGCCGCCACATGCACGGGCCTGGGGACATTTGCATGAGGGAGCCTCCCTGGTCCCCTTGATTATGGTGACTTGGGGAAGCTCTTGGAAGGAACCAGGAGGCTGAGCTAAAGGTGAAGGTTTGTAAAGGGAGGGAAAAGGAAAGAAAGGGGATATTATAAGGGAAGAAAAAGCAAGACCCAGAAGAAACAGAAACCAGGGCCAACAAAAGTGTCGAGAACCAGCATCAGGGAGGGCAGCACTGGAGCAGCGGCACAGCCTCGAGTGGGCAGATGGAGGGCACTGTGCTGAGGAAGAGTGGGGAGTGTGTGTTGGGCAAAGGAAGGGTCAGAGTGTCCACCCTACCATCAGTTTCGTGAACTGCCACTGCTAACAAGGTTTCCGTCTTTGCCTGGGGGGACCTTTGGGGCTGCTGACAACATAAACCAAAGTTACAGTGATTATGCACCCTCCAAATGGGACAAAGTGGAGCTGATGACCCTTGAGAGACTATCCAGTGGCAATGATCAGAATATCAAGGCCTCATTCTCCAAGAACAGAGCCCACACCCAGTGTTTATCTGACTGATTCAGAAACAAAAAATCCATTTCACTGGCCTTACATAGTGCATCACATTCTGACCGGATGGAATAATTTAATAGAGTTTTCATTATTTTCTCTTTAATGCCAATGGTTAACACACTCCCTGAAAGCTCCATCATTTCCCAACAGGTCAAATTAGTGCCTTTCAAAATGAAAAGGTCTGTCAGTTTCATGAGTAATTCATCAAATCGAAGCTGAAAACACTAAGTCCTCTGGAGGTTCGGCAATGATAGGCATAGTCAAAATATACTTTTACACGAAAAGCTTGGTTTGGGAATCTTGAGACACTTGTGAACTCTGCATTGGTAAGATCTATTCAGTTCAAAAAAGCTGGCAGGAATTTTGGTGCTTATTTTCCTGTTGGGGACATTGGCATGGTATTTAATTGACCAGAATAGCTGAGACCATTGCTCCAAGTCTTTAATACTATTTATTTCATACCTCCAAGTTGGAAATTTTAACTGTATTTCTAATAGAATAGCTGACTTAGATAGTCCCTCACAGATATGCACAGTTTCATAAGTGTCGATGTATAAGACAAGCATATTCTATAAGGGGAAAAACAAACCCTAGAATGGAATCCTATAGTCAGATTTTGCAAGTATAATCTTTGCTGCACCACAGCACAAGACCAGGACTATCCACTTTGACAAGAGCATCCAATTACAGGTCCCACTTTGTGCCAATGATTTGCTGGACAGCCCTCTGAGCCTAGTCAAGATTTTCTTAATATTATTCTTCATGAGTTATTATTTGTTATTATTATTAAAGAGAGTTGCTCTTTGTACCAACCTCCTCATGACTGGTGAAAATGTAAGCAAGTTGCTACATTTAACTTCTATCTTAGATGAGGTTATTTCAGGTAATGTCATGAAGTGTAGGGTGGAATAATAGGGGGTTCCCCATCAGAGCAAATTTTTTCTGATCAACCAGGGAACACCCAGAAGTCACTACATACCTGTTTTACCAAAAAGGTTGTTAAATCTTCTTGATATTGGAGAACTCATAGAAAACACAGGTGTAGATGAACCTATGGATGTTGACTACGAGAGAAGAAAAAGACAATCACAAAGCAAATTTATTAGACCAGGACTACTTGACCTCTTGGGGGACTGCTTTGCTGCCCCATAGCTGTTCAATTTCCTGCATTTTTAGTTCCACCTCCTTGGACCACATGGAGACAATGGAATTTTATCATCAGTATTAAAAAAATACAGATGATTTGAATCATATTCTTCCTCCATCCTTCCTTTCCTTCCTTCCTTCACTCCCTTCCTTCCTCCCTCTTTTCTTTCTTTCTCTCTCTCTCTCTCTCTCTCTTTCTTTTTCTGCTGGTGATCAAATCTAGGCCCTCCTGCCTACTAAATATGCACTCTACCACCAGACTATACCCCACCTAAAAAATGTTTTGTTGTTTGGTAGGATTTTCTATCTTCTGATAAGTGCATGTAGTCAAATGTATTCAAGGACAACACTAATATTTCAAAATGAACTATAGAAAATTCTGTCCATTATTATTCCTCAAATTGTTTTCTCTAATGCTTTGAATTCCCCCTAGAAAACTGCTTTGCATTGAAAGTTTGATTTTGATCTTAAGTTTATCTCATCTGTCATTAAACGCTGACTTAAAGATGCGAAGAAGCATCTTTGTGGTAGTGGCATGGCTGTGTTCGATAGGCAGAATGTGGTGAAATGCAAAAAGCAACTAGTTATGGAGGCAAAGGGGTTTGCATTTAGCTCCATTGACCAAAATCACAAGGTAGAGATTCTGTACTCTCCACTTCATCCTTACCAGTTGGAGTACGTGAGGATACAGAGTGGAAAGTCTCCAGGGTGAGGGCTTACCTTTGAGTGCTGAGAAGACCACCTTGACAATGAAAACTTGTTCAGCAAAGATTCCTGTACCTGCATTGTTGAAAAGAAGCCCAGTCAGCTCAACATGCCACCAGTACTTTAGACTTCTCTATGAGGTGAAAACTGTCATTGATCCTACCTTCTGATCCCAGAGGCATCCAAAGAGTAAAATGAATAATCCCTGGGGAAAGAATTAAGAGAAGTAAATTTTAATCATATTCTATTGTCCAGTGAAACAAGAAGTCGTATTAACCTAGTGCTAACTGCGGTACTTCTTTCCCCATCTGTGTTTGTAGAATTAATCTAGGACATGACAATGTTAAAAGGGATTTTATTGGTGCACACTAAGGTACCCTTCATGTTGTGATACTGGGAGAATATTTTCTATTTTCTGTAATTGTGAACTAAATATCCTGCTAGTTATGCTATTAAATAAAGCCCTGTGTCTATATTACTCACCTAACCTTCCGGGCTGTGATGATAATCTGGGGCATGAGGAAAGATCATTAGCTTCTTCTAACAGAGGGATACCTTGAAGGTCACTGGATAAGAACCTATGACTCAGAGCCACAGGCGCAGGAGCAGAAGTTAGGTTCCTATGGTCATGTCACAGGCATCTGGGAGCAACCTCTCAACTTCACCTCTTCCCCTCACCAGCTCTTAGGGACCTGCATCCTTTGGGCAGGTATTTCCTTATCTTTAACCCCCCGCACCCCACTTATTGGGAGAAGCAGAATTAATCCCTCCCTTCCCCATGCACCAAAGGGGCTTGTTTATACTTCTTTCGGAGCTCTTCTAACACACTGTTACTAATAGGTGCTACAGGAGAGTGGAGATGTCTTTCCATTTTAATATAATCAAGCAGATTGTGTAGCACGCCTAGGGCATTCATTGCCTCATTCTTCAACAAAATATTTTCAGAGAAATTATGTGATACGTAGCACTGATTTCATTCAAATGGCTTTTGAGAGCCTACCGTGGGCCAACTTCTTTATTAGGTACAAGGAATTTTGTGATGAACAAGGAAGATGTGCACAGAGTTCACTGATGTTTCCAGAGACTAACTGGAGACATGACTTGGCTTAATTATTTTCACTTAAGAGATAATAGACTGCACCAAAGTAATCTTGGACAAATAGCAACATCCAGTTTATGGAAGTGACTTCCCTCCTGCTTGCATTATCAGGGCATTTGGAAGAGACTGGCACATGCAACCAAGTTATGATGCAGGTGATAAGAGGTACAAGGTTCCATGGGAGCAAAGGAAGGTGTCCTTTTCTATCTCATTGAGTTTTTATATTACTGCTACTTAGGGCTAAGCATTTCTCTGCATTAAAATCCTTCCCCATTCCTACTCCTGTTTATGTTTCTATCATTAGTTTGTCCCACAGGAACAGAAATTTCCCGAGAGCCCTGCACAGCAGAACTTACCTGGAAGGCATTGAGGAGGGTAAATATGATATGGAAGACGGCATTGCTCCCCTGGAACACAGTGGCAAGACCAAAACCCCAAGTGAGCCCTAAGAGTGGCGTGAGGACACCAATGCTCTTGCTGATCTGGAACAGGCTGCTCCTCTCCTGTTTGCTTGGCTTGTCTCCAATGGAAGGCCTCAGGATCTTGGTGATGACCACAACTGTGATGGTCACGTTCACCACCACAATGATCAGTGCTGGGATTACAAAGGCCAGCAGGGCCTTGGTGTCGTCCCAGTTGAGCCAACAGGCATTCTTCCTCGTATAGACTTCCTGCGGCTGGGTAGCCCCCACGGTGATGACTGAGATGACCAGGGGGCAGCCATAGCCTAGAGAAAAGGCAATAGCCTTCTGAATGGACTTGCTGGCATCATGCAGAATGAAAACTAGGCGATAGAAGAGCATGAGGCCTAGTGTCAGCATCCAGAAGAAGACGCTGAGGTAGAAGAAGTGGATAAAGAAGGTGGCAGCCACACAGGCCGTCTCGCTGAGTGGGTAGTGATGGTCGTGGATGGCAGCAGCCACAATAAACCAGGTGTCAGCAATGAGTAGGGAGGTGGCGATGTTCACTATGCAGGTGTGGCGCATGTAGGAAGTCCGGTTCTTGGTCACCGATTTCCACACCATAGCTTCCACAACCAGACAGGCCGCTAAGCTCAAGATGGAAAAGCCCAGCCCAATGTAAGAGATGATATCTAGTAGTATTTTCAGGAGAGAACCAGGGTCTGGGGAGTCAGGGGACATGAGGATGGAGAACGATGTCAGGTGGTCACAGGTACAGGACACACTGTCCCCTTTGACTTCTTTCACCCGGCACCCACTGCTATCCCACCCGCCAGTGGAGTTGGCGAGACTGAAGTTCCAGAAGACACACTGGGGACTCCCTCCTGAGCGATGGTTGCTTTTAAAAGTCATGGAAATCCTGAATGGCTTGGTTAGATTGTGGCTGAGGGTGGTTGTCATCACCAAGCTGTTTGCAAAATTTTTTTTCTGAATATCCTGAGCAAGGATAGCATGGAGTGTTGGGAAAGCCACCGTGACAATAGATGAATCCGGCTGCAAGTGTCCCAGCTGGCACTCATCAATGGCCACGTTGCCCCAGAGGTCAGAGTCTGCAAAAATAAAATTCTGTTGGTAGATATTCATCTGGCCAGATTTTATCACCATGCTCTTCATCTGCACATTGGGGTGGGAGAGGAACGATGGGGTGTTATCTCCAGATTGTAAGGCTTGGGAAAACCTTTCCACTGAGTACAGTAGCTGGGAGCTCTGGTTGGTCTTCTGCTGCTGTAAAACCTTCCAGGTGCTCAAGACAGACTTACTGAGGATGATGTTCACAGTAAACAGCACATCCTGTAAGGGACACATGTGGAGTCAAACCAAGGAAATTCTTATAAACATGAAAGTTACAAACATGACATCTCCCTGGAAATTGGTTGAGTGGGTACAAATAAGAGAGAAAGAGAAGAGAAAAATGAGACATTGCAGGCAGAGAGGATCAGCGACCTGCCTTCTGATGACAGAGGTGAGGTGGTTAGGAGACTGTGGGACTTTGCCAACCATTTAGATATAGTGACTGTGAAAGCCACCTTCCCACCACTTACAAAGGCCCATTCAGCAGACTGACAGAGGTATTTATTGTTTGGTTTGGTTTTATATTATCTGAAGCCTGTAAAGATATTTTGGTGGGTGGCATGTCCCCAGCAAAAGAAAGTATCTGAGGACCCCCTCAAACCCTAAGCATCAAATGAGCTCTGAGGGTGTTGTCAAAAGCATCTTTGTTTTCTGTAAACAATTTGGTTTTTCTCTCATAAACTTGGGCTTGTCATTTTTCATCCATTCTCCCCTAAAAAAAAAAAGTAATTTCTCTTCTTCTCTTGCCTCATCTGTCCTCTGGAAGTCTGAGCCCCATAGTGGGGTGAAGAGTGGCCTCCAAAAATACTATAATACCTAAACACTGTGAAGGGCTAAGGATTATTTGCTCTTATTTGGGCAAATTAGGGCAAATAGTCTTTGTAGATGTAATTAAGTGAATATCCATCCCACATTTCCTGAGTGGGCCTGACTCCAATGCCAAGAGACAGAAAGGAAGTAGACTAATGGAGAAGGGGGGAAGGCACATGAAGCAGACTGAGACACATGTGAGCCAAAAAAAAAAAAAAACAAAAAACAGAAGCTGGAGGAGGCAAGGGAGGTTCTATTCCAGACCCATGGAGGGAGCCTGGCCTTGGGGACATTTTGATCTCAGACTTCTAGCTTCCAGAACTGTGACAGAATACATTTTTGTCATTGTAAGCTACTCAGTTTGTGGTAATTTATTACAGTAGCCCCAGAAAATTTATATAACTTGGACCTTGTTACCTAGTTTCTTGGAAGTTGGCCTTTTGTTGGTTTGGCCATTAAGAGGCATTGGCAGGTGATGGGCAGATGGGGGAAGAGAGGAGGAGAAAGTTTTTATTCCCCCATTTACCCTCCAACACCGCTGCTACTCAGCACATCTTTGGTAATAGCTATGGCCTTACAGGACTTTAGGTCCTGCTAAGAGGTCTCTCCTCTCTACTTTCTCTTCTTTCCCTGGGAGTATAAATGTTTTATAAATGTTGCTGGTCTCTGAATGCCTCACCACCTATTGACTGATTGGTTGATTGACGGATAAGTTGATTGAATTTACTTTGGCTTATTGCTGTGTTTCTTCATTAAAGTCTCTTCATTTGAACTCTTGTGAGTGAACTCTCTTTTCTCCCCATATTTGGATTGTTTCAAAGTTCATGGTTAATGCTAGACCTCTGAATCCTTCCTTGTACATATTCTGAAAACCTTTAACTCCTAATTTTCCTGGAAAGCAGATAAGAATTCATACTATATGAGTAAAGAAACCAGAACAGAGATTCATAAGTAAATCTTCTTAAGGCCTCCAAATGAATACCAGAAATACTCTGTGATTCTTAAAAGCCATGGCTGGCAGAGCATGTCATGCAACTCTAATATTCAAGTCATTTCTCTGGAAGAGACAGAGAAGAAGCTGCACTGGGGAGAAATTTCATTTCCTAAACAGAGTCCTGAGGGGTAAGAAGGTTAAAACTCCAAAGATCTGCAAGATAGACAATCTTACCTTCATCATCTCTGGATTCACTTGGGTTGGAACTGTTGAAAGCAAATCAAGGATGTTAATAATGGCTCCCAGGCTCCCTGGTGATGAGCTGATTTCCTGTTCCTCCTTGCCTGTGCTAGTAGAAAGATCCTTTAGGTAGGCAGGGAGCTTTTCATCCTGAGAGGGGCTCTTGATCAAAGCCTAGTAAAACAAAAGCCAAAACCAATAATAAACCTGTTAATGAGATCCCACTGATCATTCATGGCAAAATCTCCCAAAGCTGTAGTTTTTTATTTTTGTTTTTCTCCACACCCAGAAGTGTAAGTATGTCCCATAAGATATCCTTATTTTAGTACTTCTTATTTATTTCATCTCTGACAACAATAATTTAATCTTCTTTATCTTACTTATTTAACTTAAATACTTATTTTAGGGATGCTTTACTTCTTAAACTCTCTGTGTGTACTCTTTAGAATGGACTAAGACTTTATACCTCACACACAGAAAGGGAAAATTAAAACATGTGTCAAGCTAAAAACTAGTGAGGAACAAAAGAGAGACTTGATTGCTAGAAAACTAATAGGGAATAAAATTATCACTTGGATATCTTCATAGACGAGCATTTGCCAGCTTTTATTTTTCTCTGCATCACCTGCTCTGCTGACCATTAAGGTGACTGCCCATTCCTGTTTTCTTGGAGCAGTTCTGTTTCTATCTGTTCTCCCAGTGGAAGGATTCTCAGATTATGTCACATATCTGTAATGATCACAATTCAGATTTTTAACTCAAGCTCCTACTTATGTTTTCTAAGAAGACTTTGATGAGTGTGCCTTCCTATGAATACATATTTTTTATTTCACCTGCCTTACACCTGTGACATCTCTTCTCCTATCTTGTGTTTCAATTCTAATACCTCTTCAATTAAATTATAATATTTTTAACAGCATGGGCCATATGTTATATTTCTATTCTATTCTTCTATTATTCCATAATTCCTAACGTAGCACAAGTTGTATATCTTGACATATAATTTATATGCTTAATGAATAAATTAGGTGGAGCATGATAGATCAGTATGGCCCTTTTCCGTTGAAAATATACAGAGAATTTGAACTAGGATAATTGAGTTCAAATTATAAGTTCTATCTTTCTTGATTACAATAAATTATATCTCTCAGGCTTTATCCATCAAGGCCCAACACAAATGCTACATTTTTCAAGCAGAACTCCTTGATTTATTTTGCTGAAAATTACCATGTATATAATTACTCAAATGCATTATACTCTTTATCAAATGGGAGGCCAAGTTCTAACTTGACCTTTCTATCTTGATAGCACCTATAATAACACTTTGAACATAGTAGATATTTTAATCATTTTGGTATAAGAGGTAAGAAGGATGATAATTTAATAAAACACAAATCAGTATTCTCCCTCTTTCTCCATTCTTCTTTCTCCAGAAGATTTGAACTTGTTGTTCAAAAGATGTCACCATTCACTATAATCCACTAGTTATAGCTCAGGTATTTATTTGCTGTACTTCGTGGAGTTTTTAGGAGTCTCTAACTTACAACAGACTAGAGATGGGAGCAACATTTATTTATTTATTTTTTTTTTTTGAGAAGATGAAGAGAATTTCCTCTAGTTACATAGCAGTAGTCTTTGTTCATGTTAAGAGAGGTGGATTGGTCCTTTCAGCAGTATAAGCACCTCTAAGGATTGAGGAAAGCTCAGACCAGCAAAAGCATAAATCCCAACTACATTTTATTAAATCTTATTTTTTACATTACTCCTTTTTTCTGAAAAGACTATAGCTATTAGATTTCCAAATTATTCAAATGAAATAAAATAGAGTATAATACCAGCACCTCTTGCAGATATTGGGCACAAGGTCCTGAGAAGTCACCGTTAAGTTTATCTGGCTGGTTCTAGTGCAGCACACACAATTTTTGCCTTCGTATTTGAATTTAAACATTTCAAAGCATCTCTAGGGTTACATCTTCTTTGAGAGTAGACAAATGAAAGTAGCTTTTGGAGCAACACAAAAACATCCCAAGGCCATTTTCCTGAGAGCTGAGAAATCTGATGAGCCAGACAGATGTCCCTAGCAAGAGCTCAGAGTCAAGGGTTTGAAGCTCACCTTGGCCAACTGGAGCAGGCTATTTATTGGGGCAGAGATGCAGTCTTTTCTCTTCACCTTCCACCTCGAGCCTGCACAGATGTAAGTGATGGTCCCTCCAATGGTACGGTCAGGGCTGCTGGGAACGTTGGAGAACTGGCATAGCTTCTGGATGACCTTTCCTGGATGCCCGACACCTATTGTGGGATCCCGGCATGTGATATTCTTCTCTGCATTGGAAACACAGGAATAAAAGGAACAATTGAAAGAAGAAGAGAAAAACAGTGGAAATAGGGTCCAGCTGATAGAATTGTGATGTTTGAAGTCACATCTCTCTTTACTTACAGTGACTTTTTCAGAGTTTACTCAGTTTCTTAATTTTGTTCTTGATTGTCCAAAGCCCCTCTCTGCTTCCCATACAAATCTGTCTTTTGTAACCTAAGATTGCATTTCCTAACAGAACTGATTATCTCTATGCCTCACCCACACCTCCCATTCCCAGCCAGCTTCTCTTTGCTGTTGGGAAAATCTAAACCATGGAAAATGGGCTCTTCTCCCAATGAGAGGTGCCCCCTTTACCAGGAATCTTAAGGATGTAATGCCTTAATATAGGGATTATCAATGTTGGCATGTTAGAATCACTTGGGAGCTTTGGATATTGCTGGTGTTCAGGCTCAAGTCCACCAGAATTTCTAGGCAGAAAGTCCAGTTTCAGCAGTGCTTTATGCTTCCCTGGTCAGTGGCAGCCAAGGTTGAGAAGCACCACTGTAGTTCAAAAATGTAATTAACAGCTGGGTGCAATGATGCATGCCTATAATCCCAGTGGTTTGGGAGGCTGAGGCAGGAGGATTGAGAGTTCAAAGAAAGCCTCAGCAAAAGCAAGGTACTAAGCAACTCAGTGAGATCTTGTCTCTAAAGAAAATACAAAATAGGGCTGAGGATGTGGCTCAGTGGTTGAGTGCCCTTGAGTTCAATCCCCCCCCCCGCCCCCGCTAAAATGTAATTAACAGTAGGAATTCCAGGCATCCATGACCTGAATATTCTAAGCAATGGGTTTCATAAGCATTTGTTCCTTCTGGTTTCCCTTAAAGGTGACTCTATTTCAACTCCGCTCATGAGGAGAAAATAATGAGAAAATGACATTTGTTGCAGAATTTCTTAATTTCTAAGGGATCTTGACTCTGATGAGTAGAATCCTCCCTTGTCCACAGTTTTTGTTTAGTTAATGAATATTGAAATCTCACCCATTGTATAAAATCTTGAAATAAATAAGTAATTATCTATTCCAGGAAAAAAAAAAGAAGTGGAAATCAATTTGGTATGAAGAAAGAGAACAAAGATAAGTAGATAAAACACGTTGGTTGTGATGGGGAGACAATGAAAAGGGACTGTGCTTTGAGGGTCAGTTGACAGTGACTCAGAGGAACATGAAATGCTAATTTGCTTCCCTATATGGTTGTCCAGGGCCCAGTGACCAATAATACAACTGAGAACGATCACAAATCATTCTGTCAACTCAAACAAACTTAGTGATAGAACCTTGTGTCCTTTGTACATCAGGGGTCCTGCTACTGGGAAGAATTATGAGGCAGGGGGATAGATAGAGGAGCTGCCCAGGATTATCACAGATCTCCTTGCCTCTCTGTTGACTGAGGGTGAACTTTCAGCATGGGCTATTATAGAAACGCCTCCACAGATCATCACTTTGTATCTCAAAGATATTTTGCAGAGGCATATTGACAGTGCTGACAATGGATGGGAAAGGCAGTTGCCTGTTCTTTACATTAATTCTTCCCATGTGGCTGTGTCACACTCCCTTTGATGAAAGCTCAAAGGAATCTCAAGCGCACACAGATTCTGCCCACTCTTATCTGACCGGTGAACTACCTGGTGGCCTCCCATGCTCAGCTGAAGAGTGATTTCATCTAAGAGGCTTTCCTGATCACTTTCTCCCCACCTGCCAGCAGCAGAGTTAAACCAGGTGACCCTTCTGACCACTCACAATAGGCTTAGATTTGCACATACCCAATGTATGTGACATTTTTTACTGTATCTGTCTAGCTTTCCCCTAGGCCTGAGGCCAGAAAACATAACTTATTTCTCTTCAAATATACCATGTTTAGCCCACAGCTTGCCACAAGAAAAGTGTTTGACATATATTTACTGAATGTATGAATGAGGAAGCGAATGAATAAATGAGTCCCTGCTCTTGACTCTAACATTTTAAAGTAATGTGAAAGGCACTTACCAGGAACCAGAGAGAGCTTCATGGATGGGCTCTGGACTGAATTATTAGCAGCATTGGTAAAGTGACAAAACACATCAACATTTCTTGAACACAAGGAAACTGAGCTTGTGTTGAAACTGTATTTGTAGCACACTTGTTTCCCATTAACTTCTTTTGCTAGAGATAGAATGATTGAGAGCATGAAGTCACAACATGAGCATCCAAAACATACATATTATCAAGGTGATTCAATGTGAAGAAACCTGTCAAATATTTCTCCAGAGTGTGTAACATTCATTTTTAATGCATTTTTACATATTTCCATAAAGATGATCTCTGTTTCCCAGAAGTAAGCCTGTATTTGCATATGTGCCAACCAGAAGTTTGCTTCTGCCATTCATAAATCCAAATCTGTGCCCATATGTTTTTGATGGTCACAATCATGCTTTTTCAGCATCCCTCTAATCTTTCTACCACCTACCATCATGCTCTGTGCATTTTTCCTATTCTGTATTTACGACGTAGTGTTTTAATCAGCTCTTTGTGGATCTTTCTTTTCCATAACTCATATATTTTATAGAGAAGACCCTTGGTCTTATTTATCTTTGGATCTCCCAGTACTTAGCTCTCTCTCTCTCTCACACACACACACACATACACATATATACACACACATATGCATATTGATCACAGAGTGCTGAAAACATTTGAAGGTTTCAATATGCAGGTTTGTGCTAAATGTTTCTACATACAGTCTTTTTATGATAATCCAATCTTTTTGGAGGCTGGCATTTCAAAATTTTTATTTTTTTCTCCAATCTATGTAACTTATTTTATATATTTAATGTTATATGCATTCCCTTTTATGGCACAGGCCTTTCTAGATATCAAAATATGTGCCTAAATTATTTAGTCTCCTTTTGTTTGTTTGTTATGGTACCTTACAAAGTGCAAATTCCCAAGAATAGTTATGAAAGAATGAGTTTATAAAACCTTCAGGAAGGTATCTGTATTTTGAGATTTGAGGTTGTAAGCTCATGTTTAGTTGAACTTAATCTCTGGAAATCCTGAGGAATTTGAATTGAGGATATATTCTACCAGGGAGGAATTACATTATTGTTGTTTTTAATTGCCTTATGGTTTAGGGTGCAAATCAATGGACCACGTTAAGTTAATTATGCTTCATCTTAGTGATCCTGAACCACAAACATTATAAATTCAAAGTCCAACGTTGGGTGAGGACAAAACTCTTATAATTCTCAGGGGAAACTTGTTGCCCACCCAGAAATTAGGCCCAACTCTTAACTCAGGCAGATGAATTTTGGTTTTCTGGCCTATTCTATTACTAAGCATATTACCATTTGACATTGTGCTGGTGGGTTGGGGAGCCTCAGTTACTGCTTAGGGAGCATGGTATGTTTTTTATGCCCTTGGAAGCCTTTAATCCAAGGGTCTAGGTTTCTAATTCTGGCAAATGCCAGCAGTTAAGCTCTAGCATGAAATAAAAACATCATTTCTATTTTATTTTCTTCCATGTTTTAAGTTCTTGGTTATTTCTTTTACTTTCTGGCATGCTCAATTGTGTATTTAAAAGGATTGCTGTGTCACTTTTATAGCAAGTTATTTGACAGCATATCAGGAAGCATTATCAGAATATTTAGTCTGCCACCTAGGAGGAGTTTAAATCCAATGAAGGTTATCTTAACACTGTCTTCAACAGTTCCCACCAAAAAGAATGTACTCCACCCTCGCAACTCCAAAGATTTTGCTGCAAACTGGTAAGTCACCAGGCACATTGTCAAACAGAAAGTAATGTCTTTGGAATTCTACTCTGTTACACTGTATTTCTGAAGGTTTCTTGATCCCTGCTTAAGAGTAGAATTTTGACTCCACATATATGATATAATATGTCCTATCAGTTCAGCACTCTGCATCTTACCTGCTGGAAAGGACAAGGAATCAATCTGGAATGTGACTTTGTAGTCAATATCCTCCTCAATGCAGCACTTGAAGGAATGGGAGTCTCCACATAAGAAACTAGCTTCCAAAGGATCAATCATGATGTTGGCCTCTAGAGGCAGCGGGTGAACAGTGACATCTTTGGTTGCAACACTGTATGAGTTCTTGTATCTAAATATGCAGTGATAGGTTCCTGAGTGGAAAGAAGCAAAAATGAGATGGAGTGAAATAATCACTCCTAAAGGCATTTGCTAGAAAGGTGAAGGAGAGTTTAAGCTTTTCCTCTCGAACCTAGGTAAGGCCACACCATACCTTCCTGGATACTGAAGGACAAAATTCTTGACCAACCCTTCTCCTATATTCCCCATATATTTGAAAGATTAACCAATGACCCCCTAAATATGCATTTAGTTTCAAATAAAATTAAGCAGCTTATTCAAGGTTAGGGATGATGAAGTTTCAAACCAAATTCCCAATTTCTGTTCCAAGGTTCTTACATCAACCCAGAAAATAAATAGGGATTTTGGTGTGTTCAAGGATGAAGTTTGTTTGTTTGTTTGTTTGTTTAAATGTTGTTGATCCAATGGAGCATGATGTTATTTGATGACCCCTTCCCCATCTCTAAGTGGGCAGGACCCTCAGGTTCCAGAGTACCACAGCATCAGAAGAAAAATCACTTGAGCAAGCTGCCCTGGAGAAAATATAGCAAGATTTTAAGGTACCTACAGGTAAATTATACTCTTCCATTTTTCTTATATTCTTTCTCTTAGCCCCAGCTCTGGAGAAGCCAGGAGTTAGCAGGCACCAGAGAAAAAAGAAGACGCAAGAGAGAAAAGAAACACTTTCAATTCCTGTTGGGAGGAAGGGGGGGACTTAAGACTGAAATAAAAGTAAAGTATTGTAGATTCAGACCAAAACAGATTCTTCAGTACCCAGGGATGGAACTGCTTAATAGTTTAATGTGATGGGAAAAGCTACAGTTATCGCCCAGCAGTAGGAAAGAGCATCTGGACACAGCAGATTTGAAGTCAGCATGGGAGAAAGATACTACCATTTCCTGACCATGTGTTAGCAAGTCCAGAGCCCCAAATAAATAGCTATTTTGGCAGCGTCGTCTAGGCCTTACATAAAAAAAAAATATAAAGGTATGGGACTCACAGAATCTGGACTGATTAATCCTATAGTTAACAAAAGGCTTCAGAATGAGTGGTTGAGAGTTGCTCACTGGAGCCAGATTAGCATCCTGGCTCTGCCTACCAGATGAATATACTTGGATAATTTATTTAATCTCTCTGGGCCTTGGTTACCTCATCCGTCAAATGGGGATAATAATAATACTGTCTCTAAGGTTCATTGTTTTAAATAAATTAATACATTAATTCATCACATAAAGCCCATCACACAGTAAGGGCTCTATAAATGTTTCCTCTTTCTGTGATAGTTCTGTCTACCAAATTCATTTTGCTCTCCAAGATTTGTGTTTCCTCCTAACATGAACAATGTGTCTTCAGAACCAGATATATAAAACTTTTACCTAGTTTTTTTTTTTTTTTTTTTTGTACTAGGGATTGAACTCAGGGACCCTTATCCACTGATAAACATTCCCAGCCCTTTTTATTTTTTATTTTGAGACAGGGTCTCACTAAGTTGCTTAGACCTTGCTAAGTTGCTGAGGCTGGCCTCAAACTTTCAATCCTCCTACCTTAGCCTACCAAGCCACTGGGATTACAGGTGTGCACACCCAGGCCTGGCTAACTCTATTTTTTTAAAATACAGTTGGGGAAAATACTCCCAAAAGTCTTGAAAAGCATTTTTAAAAACAATCCTCTAACAGACTAGCAGACTCTAGAATCAGACACTACTTTCAACCATGGAACCTTCTTCAACTGAAGTTGTGTTGGCTGAAGCATGTTTATTCTCTTCTCTGGGCCTCACTTTCTACAGTGTGGATGATGGAGTGATGACATCATCCCCCAGGGGACTGTCCCTATTTTAATGTGATGTGGGCATGTCCTAGGGCAGAGCCTGGGTGGATACTATCATGGAGTGTTCCCTGGGGACCAGATGGCACCACCCATCCACTGGCCTTTCACTCACCGTTCCACTCCCTGGTCGAGGTCTTCACCGTCAGCACTGACTCTGCTCCATTAAGATACCTCCTCGTGGTATAAAACCTTTCATATATTTTGATTCCAGCGGAAGTGTTCCAATATACCTCATCGTAGTTACTCACATCGCTGGTGCATTTTATGGAAAAGCTTTGTCCCTCAGAAACAGAAATTAGGTCCGGGGTTATGGTCAGGTTGGCTGAAAGAATACAAATAGAAAAGACAAAAAAAAAAAAAACCAAACGACAAGTCCAGTGTTTAGTCTTTCTGGTGACATCAAGACACAAGCAAAATTCAAGACAGAGACAGCAATCAGGGACCCTCCTGACTCTATTGGGGTCAGCGCGAATCTGTACCTTGCTGTTCCTGGGCTTTACTTGTTTCTAGGCTGTTCCCGGTGGTGCTCTGAACTGTACTCACTTCCATCACATGCCTTAGGAACTCGTGCACTTCCCTTTTGTGGCTGGAATTATCTCCTGATGATCAGCAGGGCAAAAGGTTGCAAACTTAGGGGTGTTGAAGTAACCCAAGCTCCCCTCCAACCTCCTCTGAGACACCTTGAGGGACAAGAAATGGCTGGGTTCTTGTAATGACTTCATTTTCTACTCTTTAAATATACTTTAAAAAGTAAGATCATGTTGAATCTTAACTTCTGTCTTTCTAGATCTCTCCTTTGTAGACGTGCGAACCCTCAAGGGCGGGCCTTTTGCTTCTAGCATCCAGTTCTGGATCAATACAAAGCCACGGCTTGATAGGCAAAAGTGAATTCTGGAACTACATTTTCAGTGTGGGAATCATAGCACTTATTGCCCAAATAATCACAATTGGACTGTGTCAGGCAAACTGGGATATACGGGCACCTTAACATTAGCTATACATAATTATCTAACTAAAATTAAATACTTATATTAACTTAACTATATATTTACTACTCTATATGAAAAGCTTCAGACTGATTCATGAGAAATTATTCACAGGAAATGTTCATGAGACCACTGCAAACACAAAAGTGATGTGAAAGTCCTACTCTCTCTGCCTCTGCTTCTCTTTCCATTCTCTTAGAGCATCTTATTTATATGATTGCCACTTCAAAATGTTATTGGCTTCAGTCTTCCATAGGGGAACAGCATCATGCCGATGATGCTGACCTCCTTTTCCAAGCAATGTAAAATCTTATTTTTAATCATAATAAAAAGAAATCTGGGCTTTCCATGGCGTTCAAATGCTCAGATACAGCACCAGAGTTGCTTAGGGAAGGCATACTGGGTCCCTGGCATTGTGTTCTCTGGCTTCAGGGACCCAGAGGTGACTTTCTAAGGCTTAGCTGCATCTAAGAGTGGAAAGAAAAGGCATGGAGCCATGAATCTAATTCTTTTGATTCTCAAATGAGATCCAACTGCCACAATAGTGATTTTCAGCAAAGGTTAAATACATCCTCATGACTTGCCCCAATTTTACAAATAAGAGTGAAATCACAATGAACAATTTGGAGAAGGATTAGGTTTATCTGCACATATTATTGCCCAGAGCATTTCGTGGGTATTTTGGACAGTTTGCAGTTTTCTGAAGTGTAGGTGGTTATGTACTCCCAGTTTTAACTCAAGAGTTGTGTTGATCACGTGGGCCCACATAAGCCTCATCGCGATCTTTGTACCAATGCTAAATTACAGTAGCAGAAAGCATAAATATAGTAACACAGGTATAACGTTCAGCAGTCCTTTCTCTGAGTTTTTCAAAAAGGGTCTGATGATGTATCTAAATGGTCCATCTTCATAAGACGGATGGAAAAACATTTTTGCAGTTATGGATAAAATTATACTGCTTTATGATATGAGGAGAAATGACACTTGAAAGTGTCATTTTAACAAAACAGAATTGAGATATTAAAAATCACTCATTCCCACTTTAAAATATCGACAGACTAATGGATTATTAAAGCTTTCTGTAGCTTGATTTCTAGAATGGGTGAGAGAGGAGAGGAGATGGGGGAGGGAGCAGAGGAGATGGGGGAGGGAGCTGAGGGAAGAGGGAGAGCCAGGCTGGTGGCTCCAAGGAAGGAAGAATGGGGGTTGGGAGGAAGAGGGGAAAACTCTCAGGGACAGAGTACACTTATTATGAATTCAATAACAATAGGACCAATCTGATGGCGAAACTACTTCCCAGTCCATTTTCTGCCTTCTCAGTACAATGCAGCTACTTCCTTCCCTACAGCCATTTTCCCATCCCTACCCTTCCCAATTTTAAAAAGATGCCACCTCAATTTCAATGGCAGAGAGGGAAACCTCTTCTACCTCCCATTGTTTGATTTACTCCCATCACAATCCCACTGTAGGGAAAACCCTACTTTCTTTTGCCCATGGATATTCCTAGGTGATTGGCAAGTGTAATGGAATTATGGCTAAAAAAATCTGAGAGAGTTCTTACCCACAGAGGTGAATGTCACGTCTATATTCTTACTGCCTCTGGCTCCATGTACGCCGATGAACTCACAAGTGTACATGACTGTTGTTCCAGATGACCCACTTGGGCACTGGGTTCCATTAGCCTTGAGGGTGAATCTGCTGCATTTAGAATCTAGGTTTGTTTCTGTGTTTCCTGCAATGACATACACAATTCTTTTGCTGTCATGACTGGTTGAATTTTTAATTTAGTATCAAAGAGTCAAATCAAAGAAAAGGTTACTATTTAAATTAGATGTTCTTTTAGAATGAAGAGGGGAGACAGTTTAATGGTTGGGTCTGCAGACTCTGGATCCAGGTTACCTGGCATCCAACTCCATCACTTACTTGCAGGTGTTGTGGAGAAAGTCACATAATTTGCACTACACCCCAATTTTTTCAGATGCTAAATGGAGGTAAGTAATAGCAGCAGCTACTTCCCGAGACTGTAAGAATGTTCAATGATACTATGCATACACACGCACACACACACACACACACACACACTCACTCACACATACACATACACAAACACACTTAGTAAGTGCCTGGCTGGAACCTTTCCCCAACAAAGACCATTAATGGTAGTCACTGGAATGTGAAAAATAAAAAAGAGAAGCAATGTATCTGGGTATGACTTTAACTGAAAGGAAAAAACATATCAGATTAATCAGACTACCATTATTTCTGAAGGAACAAATGATTCTGGGACATCTATTCATCTTCTTTGAAAGCACTTTTATAGCTTGTTCCCTTTTAGCGAAAGCTTTGACATCATGTTTTCTGTTACCAGTAGTTTTGTTTTTCACAGTAGCTCTCTTTCCATACCTCCCTTTCCATTCCCAGAAACATCTTCATACCATCTTCACCCTTCGCCTGGGGATCTAGGACACTCTAAGTCTAGTTTTTCCCACCACAGTCCCTTCCCTCTTTCTCCTCCCACCATTCATGCTTAAAACATTCTTCCACTACCATCTATCTTTAAAAAATGAAAGAAAAAGAATAAGCTCCTTGATTAGGAGCTTATTTTAGCATTTTTTTTTTTTTAGCACTGGATAGAGCATCAATGATATTTGAAAAACTTTACTTGTTATGCAACCAGAATTTGTCCCTAGTCCCCAAAATGGCTGTTCAAGCCACCCAAGTGATTTCCACCTTCATCCACCTTGCATGAATTACTTTCTAGCTTATAGACACGTCTCCCTACTCTCTCTAAGGCTCACCTCTTCACTTATCCTTTGAACAGTCACTTCCCCCAGTTCCTCCTGGACCTTACTGCATCCTTTACTGTTCTTTTCCCTGCATTTTTAACCTTTTCTCTGGTTCCCTCACTTTACCCTTCAGATATACTCAAGGCTTTGTTTCCTAAAATGGTCTTCCTCAATCCAAAAGCTCCTCTACCCACCAGGGCATTTGCTTCCTCACTGTGTTCCATGATACTTCTAACTTTGCCACATATTTTTCTACCTGTGCCACTTCCATTTTTCAGCAAATCTTTACAACTGGCCTTTTTCACTCTCTTCTTTACCGAGAGTGTTTCTTTTAGGCCAATGCCAACCTCCTCTTTTCAGCCTGGACTTTAGCATGTCATGCTGCTGACCACTGTTTCTCCCATAGGTCTCTCCTGCTTCTCCTCTGTCTTCATCCCTCCTTCTGTGCCTCATTTCCAGGTTCTTTGCCTTTCTATTCCCTTCTTCAGTGCAGATATTCCCAAGGATACTGACCTTTCTGCAAGGGTCCTGATATTCATCTTTCCTCATCTTTTCATGATTCTCTCACTGGGCAATCTTATCTACAGCTATGGCTCCTATTTATTTATTTATTTATTTTTTTTGGGGGGGGGTACCAGGAATTGGACTTGGGGGCACTTGACCACGGAGCCACATCCCTATCTCTATTTTGTATTTTCTTAGAGACAGGGTCTCACTGAGTTGCTAAGTGCCTTGATGTTGCTGAGGCTGGTTTTCAACTCATGATCCTCCTGCCTCAGCCTCCCGAGCCACTGGGATTATAGGCATGTGCTGCTGCGCCCAGCTGTGGCTCCTATTAAATACTATACTCAGATGACTTCTCACTCTCTTCTGAGAGAAATACCCTTGTTGGAAATTCTAGAAGCAACTGCCCAAGTGTTGATTTGACATCTCAGGTACCTCCAATTCAGCATATGCAATTTATTTATTTTTCCCTAGACAAAGCCTGCACGTCTTCCAGTATTTCCTCTTTTTGCCATTGGCAGCTCACCAAATTAAAAATCTTAAAGTCATCTTTAATCACTTGCATTTCCTCACATTGTACTTCTACTCAAATATAAAAAAAATTTTTAGATTATGCTTTTGAAACATTTTATAGTCAATCCACAGCCACTTGCCCAGGTTCTAGTATTTGTTGTTTGCACTTGACATATTATTGTAGCTGGGCCTCTGTATTTAGTAATTTGTCCCCTGAACCTATAGGTTACATTACATGAATATTTATTTTTATAAAGTTCACTTCAGATTATCTGACTATCTTCTTTTTACCTTTAAAATCTTACCATTGTGTATAGAAAAAGTAAAATCTGCTTAGTGTGATATATGGCATTTATTCTCAATATAATTTTAATATGCCTCTCCCCTTTTGATCTTGTTCTACATCCCTCTTGTAGAATCTAGGTCACATCCTGGACCTTTGACATTCCCTGCAGGTTCACACCTGTATGCCTGTGTTCATCCTGAAATCATCTTCCCTCCTCCTCTCTACTGATTCTTTTGGGTTTCATATTTTTTTATTGGTGCATTATATTGACCCTCACTCATTCTTAAAGATCCACTCTTTTCATCAAACTAGCACACATGGGAATAAGCTATGCAGGATGGAGTGTATAAAGAAACATACTGAAATAATGGTAATGTTCAGTGGATAGGCTCCATAGGAAACAACTCAGTATATTACATAGATTAAAGGGAGGTATTCTTTAGTTGAGAGATTAAGAATGAAGTCAGAAAGGAGCAAGATTTATTTTAGGCCTTGAAAGACAATTACAGTTTAACAGACAGAAATGGGGCTCATGATCCTGATGTGGATTGGATGTATGTTGTGTGTTTGAATCAGTACTGATTCTAGATTTCCATTAAGCTGCTTCCAGGGCTGGAGCTGGGTTTAGTATATAATCAGCTATGTGAGATCCAAGTCTCCACTCCTTTTTAACTAGAGTAGTTCCATTCTGGTCTGCTGTACACACCAGTTATGCTTTCACCTTGGGGGAAATTCTAGTTTTCTGAAGGACATTTGGCAATGTTTAAAGACAGGTATTGTTCTTGTGTCTGTGTGCTACTGACAGTAGTGAGTAGACACCAAGGATGCTATTGAACATCCTACAGGACAGTCCTCACCAAGAATTATCTAGTCCAGAATGTCAATAGTGCCAAGGTTAACAAGCCTTCTGTTGGGCACTAATATAAGATCTTGCTTTAAGAGAGGATTATTTAGTCAAATAAGAAAATGGAGATAAGTAAACACAAAGCAGCAGCACACAGGTCTTAACCAGGGAACAATAGGCAGCTCTCGTAGGGAGAGAGTGAACATAAGGCTCCAAAGAGATGGTAAACTCACAAACAAAGTGGAACCCCTGTATTGTCACCATGCACACAGTGTTCCTTATGATACCCTTGGCTGTGCAAGTCCAGGTCCGCGTGGAAGGTACAGAATGCAGCTAATAGGTTGGTGCTTTGCTTTCTGCAGAAGGGGTGATTTGTAATTCCAAGATTTCTGCTCAGGATTATATAATACCCCAGACCCTCACCTATAAAATGGTGATAATGGTAGCTACCTTGGGATGGGGAGGAGGGGGGAAAAAGAGAAACACACAGAGTTGAATGCATTGAATCTGCCACAGTAACTTTTATGATAATGACAATGCCCTTAAAGAACATCCCTTCCCTTTTCCTGAGTTCAATGGGAGAACATCATTGAATTCATTGAATGTTATTCCTCTCAAAGTTAGAAATTCCCCCATTGATCTGAGTGCAATGGCACACATCTGTAATTCCAGAGGCTCAAGAAGCTGAGGCAGAAGATTAACAAGTTTGAAGCCTGCCTCAGCAACTTAATGAGGTCCTAAGCAACTTAGTGAGACCTTGTCTCAAAGTAAAAAGAAAATAAAATTAAAACTAAAAAGGGCTGGGGATGTGGCCCAGTGGTTAAGCACCCCTGGCTTCCATCCCTGGTACCAAGAAAGGAAGGAAGGAAGGAAGGAAGTGGGAAAAAGAGAAGGAATTCCCCCATGGCTGAGGACTCACTTTCTGCCTTGCCTGTTTCAGAGGGCTTTGAAAATACAACTGATTCTGAGAGGAGGTTAAACCTTCACTTCCAAATACTTTGGGGTGAAATCTTTTGCTACAGTGCTTCCTACTGACATGGGGGAAATGGGTGCTGAAAGAAGCTGTGGCATTTGGAGAAAGAGACCTGCAGAGAGGGGGCAGCAAGAGGCAAGGAAGAAGGACAAGGTGCCAGAGCAGAGGCTAAATCCATCAGAGCACTCACTGTGTAGGTCCCCTGGCGGCCAGCCCTGGGGCAGGAAATTCATTGTTCTGCAGTCTGCTCAGTCCACACTGGGGCATTAGGAATGGACGCAGAGGTGGCCGCCAGAGAGAGGTCCCTGAGTATCTGCAGCGCAGACTTCCTGGTTCCTCTGCTAAGGGCGAGGTTTGTCACCTCTCAGAGTTGAAAGCTTTTCAGTCAGTACCACAGGAATTGTGCAAGGTCTTTCGCCCACCCAGCAGTTCCTTCAGGATGCCTACACCTCCTTTTCCTTAAAAAGCAGGGAAGTGACTAATGGTCCCATGTGTCAGTATTTTCAACAGTTAAGAAAGGCCTTTTCCATTCTCCTGTGGTCTTTAAAGTCAAATACAAATGCTGCAGGTGAAATCAGCTTTGCAAAGTAAATGTGCTCTGGAAATTGTGCCTGTAAATGGATCTTTTTGTTCCATTGTCCAATAGCAAAAGCTTTAGAAAATCCAGGCTCACCACACTAATGATTTTCATGGGTAAAGTCACATTTTAGTTGAAAGTTTCTGGAGAGAAGAGCTAGATGGTGGTTCTATTGGGATTCCAGGTGGGAAAATCTTCCTTCCAAACTAGCAGACCAGCTCACACAGGTGCTGGATGATTTAGTTGGCCAAGACAAACACTGTTTTTTTTTTTTTTTGAAACAAAATCTGTGGTGAGTCCTAATCCTTTTCTTTTCATATTATGACAACATTGGATAAGTCATTTAATCTGAACCTCAATTTCCTTATTTTTATATTGGTAGTAAAAATGCCAGCTTCAAATTTGTGGTCAAGCTTAAATGTGATTAAAAGCGATCACATATATTTTTTAAATGGGTTAATCATAAGCTGTTATACAAAATGAAGTCACCATTGCTGCTTTTATTTATTATTACCATATTCATCAGTATAAACTGGAGGGTAGGGGCTTCAAGTCCGATCTGAATAAAACAAAAGCAACCATGATTGGAAACTGTCATGAAGTAGTTGAAGGACAAACATGTCTACAGAAAAAGATAAAAAGCTGGAAACACCGAGAAAAGATTGAAGTTAAGGATATAACTTAATACCAAGAGGAGAGACAGAAACAGGAAGTCCCAAGATGTACCTCAAATGAAAAGCCAATGAACTCCTCCTTAGCTCTTTGCTGAAGGTGAAAAAGAAAGCAAGGAGGGACAAGCTTTTTTATGGGCTGGAAATGCCGTGGACCTCAGCCATCAGGATCACTCTCTCTTGGGTCTTCTGTTTCTGAAAATTCATCTGTAACCAAGCATGACACTCGTGTGTCTGCATTTTTGGAGTTTTGTTCTAAATGGCTCAGCTGAAGCTGATACCAAACCTAGTTTCATAGTTTGAAGATCAAAAATGAAAAAGGAGACAGGCATCTGATATTCCCCCCACTTCCTATCCCATCTCTCATCTTTTACATGACCAAGAAGCAAGCAAAGGCCTATTTGCCAAAGAACATCTTATCTAACATTCTTACCTAGAATGCTTATTTTTCCTTCCTGCTTCCATTCTACTGTGCTCCAATTTACGTTACTCTCACTGCAACAGTTCAGAGATACAGGATTGTTGTCGCACATCACCTTCATTTCTTTTTTTGCCAAAATTCGGATGGGTAGCACATCTATTTTTTTTTTAGCCTCATACTCGAAAATATCCAATATCAGTTTGCAAAGATATTCACCTGCACAGAATATACAAAATCATTTATTATTACCCCACATATGTCTTGCCTTAGATGAATGATAGTCTTGTCTCATGCAGCATGGCATTACATCAGGAGGCCTCATTTTCAAAGCACCTGAGACTTGGTTTAAATGCTCCTTAAGAAACATTTGGGAAATGCTGAGGATCAACACAGAGATTTCTGATGCCACAGGTACAGAGTAGAGAGTTGTTCTGATTGTAGCAGTCTCATGGATTTTGCTAGTAAGGAATAAGACTGAAAACAGGAGGGAAAAATTTTTGGAAAGCTTTGGAGACTTAGAAGATAAAAAATTTTGACATCTTATTTAACCCTCTGGTAAAATCAGAATTGGCCAAGATGTGATATACCCCATGTGTCAACAGCCTACCTTTTAATGCAGAGAAATAGAAGTGACTTGTTGATATCTGGATTAAAATGAAGAATTAAGACTTACGCTCCTATGGCTGCTGGGGGCTGGGGAGACAGGATGGTGGGGACAGGCCAAAGGGACAGATTACTGCAGAGGACAGGAAAATCTGGGGCTGGGGTGATAGATGAGGGGGGTTCACTATCTTGATTCTGATGATGGTTTCACAGGTGTACATAGGTCAAAACTTAAAGAACTTTAAATATGTGCAGTTTATTCCACATCAATTCTACCTTAATTAAGCTACTTTAATTTTTTTAGAATTTAATTGAAAACTCAAAGAATAAGAACATACAGCATAGTAAAAAAATAATAACAATACATTAATTAATTTAGAAAATAATTTAAGATCACAGGATAAATTTTCAATTTTGAAGTATTGAGCCTGAATGCTTCCTTTTGAAGAGAGCAGAACTTAGCTAACACATTATAGGGTTTGTTCCTTTAAGAGCATTCTGTTCCTTTCCTCAAACAAAACACTGAGGAAGACTCACCCGCGTCACCCTGAGTGATGTTGTGGATGGTGAGGCGTGATACTGAGGTTATGTTGTTGGGCATCGAGGTGTAAATGGAGAATCTGCTGTTGTTCTGGATGTGTCTTTCTCCCTGGTACCAAGACACATTGGAGGACAAAACTTCGTTTTCACATTCCAGGGTTACTGTGTCCCCTTCAAAGATGATTTCTGGTATGACAGTGAACTTAGTTTCATCTGGAAATTCAAAGAAAAGGTGTTAGGATCCCAGAGCAGATAAATTTAATGGAATCCAGGTGCCACCCCTGCTGGGGAATCTTAAGAGGTCTCCTGAGCACCTGGGATGCTGCTCAGGGTGGGCCACATGGCTCCTCACTCCACTCCCCAAACTGCCTCCAAGACCCACAGAGCTATAGCCTGCTAGGTACTAGGGGCAGACCTTCTAGTTTGGGGCCTATATAACATGTGTCATAAGGTCACTCAGGAGTTCCTAATGGTAGTAATGGGAGCCCAAAGCTGTTTTCAATATTTCAAAAATCTGGTAGAAAATAATGCATTTATTTATGAAAAAGTCATCCAAGCTGATAAGCATGGGGTTTCTTTGCTACTGACTGGAATAATATCAACTGCTTCTCACCAATTACTCATATCTTGTGCCCACTGAAAGCTCTAAGTGTATAATGAGCTACAAATGGGAAGATAAACTTGTTATTGATAATAAGTAAAACCTTCCTGGGAACAAAGAAGTTTTTCAAGGTCTGATCCCTACGGACCCTTAAGTATGAGAATTTAGTAGGTAGACAGGTGTGGATTTGGATTCGGGTTTTGTTCCACGTGCAGCTGTGTGGACCTGGGGAACCTGCTTGGCCTCACTCAACCTCAGCTCCGTTTTCTGGAAAATGAGAACAGTGAAAATCACTTTGAGAGGGGACTTGGGAAATCAGCAGCTATTATTACTGTGATGGCAGTAAGTTCCAGGGAATCACTGCATTGTCATTACACAGATAAAAACATCATGTTGGTTATCTTTGTATCCATTTTTGTGGATGCCCTTTCCTTATATGACATGACTTATATGTGTTGAGAAAACCAGAGGAGTGGGGCCTGAAGCCCAGGAAAGATCCTCTATAGATAATAAATATGGGAATAAGTCACCATAAAATTAATTTTGGGTAGTATGATGTTCTAGTCAAAATATTAGTATCTTACCGCTTCTTTAAGACTACTAGTTAAAATAAGATTTCTTTTTTAAAATCTCATTTAACTATTGGGAAGCAAAACCATCTGTGAGTATTTAATGTAGTGCACTAGCTTTGAAGTCATACAAACTTGAGGTATTGGCTATGTGTCCTTGGGTGAGTCATTCACCCTCCATCAACCTCCAGTTCCTCATCTGTAAATGGGAATAATGACATCTATCTCGCAGGACATGTGAATATGAAATAGAAGTAACACTCTAGAATTAATACAAAAAGATGTGGTAAATGTCCCTGTTTTCATTACGATTATGGTTAATAAATAAAATTCATGGAACTTCCAATATTATATGGTTAAATGGAATTTAATATAAATTTAGCAGGAATAATTAAGAACAAGTGTGCTGTTGTTTAATAAAGTATCACCAGAGGATTAATGTAGGACAAAGTAAATGGATCTATTCTAAAGACTGCCATGTACCTTTTGCATCTTGTGAAGATGGATTTAAAACTAAGTTCCTGATACCAACTCATTCATTCAACATTCTTCTTTCTTGCCCTCTTTCTCTCCTACTCATGCCCACATCATCATCATCATCATCATCATCATCAGAAGAAGAAGAAGAATAGGAGGAGGAGGAGGAGGAGGGAGAGGAAAGAGGGAGGTCGAAGAGGGAGGGGGAGGGGAAAGGGGGAGGAGGAGGAGAAAATTTTCATGCAGCAACATGAGTTTTGGGATGTCTGTGTTCTGGATTAACACTACCTACACTGTGGAGAGGAGGAGGGCATCTGAGTTCCCCGTGGAATTGAGTGTGCTACCAGTTCATGTTTATTGCTCTAGGCTCTGCATATCACAGAATCCCACTCTGGTCTTTGAGGGAGGACAGAGATGGATATAGACTCTGTGTAGGGGTGAGAGGATGTTTAGTGCCATTTTCAATGACTCCATTGCTCTTTGGAAGTTCAAGTCATGGATGCAAATGCACCACACGAACTGGACTATCAGCAGCATGTGCCCAGATGGACAGTGAGTCCAACAACTAAAACCTGGGCACTTATTCATTTATATGGCTGCCTATCCTCCACATGACTGCAATTTTGGGGAAAGAGAAATCACACCTGCAATTTAACTATGCAAAAATCTGCTACTCTCCTGAGCCCTTGGTATGATGAACGAAAGGAACTCTTCAGGGCAGAGAAAGCACATCTGTTTGTTGGCCAGTTGGTGTTACGGTCAGGGGAGGGTGGTATTGCTGAGACTGCATCTATGTGAGCCAGATTTTCAGGCCACTTATTCTCTTTTCTTTAATTTTCTGATTTTTATTTATGTTTTACTGTCTTATTTAGTCTGAATTTTCATTTTCGCTATTTATATTATATTACATTCTAACATTATACATATTTCTCATACTTTCCTTAGCTAGTTTTATCACTTAGAATATTTTATGTTAAAAAATGATGTAATGTTTGAAAGCATGTGCAGAGAACATAAACATAGGATATAAACTTTCTGTGAAGCTGACCTGACTCCTGACCAAGGGGCCTTTTCCTTTGTTTGTGCCTACACCATCCTGTCAGTATCTGCCCCCATACTAGATTCCGAAGAGCTATTGCCTTTGCTCCAGACTGCAGACCTGAGTTATGCAGAACATCTGCTGGCCGACTCCTATGTTTATCTTGCTCTCCTGGGTTCACTTACTAGCTGCCAACTAACAATAGGTTTTGTGTCCTTCAGACACACCAAAGCCCAACTTTGAACCCCATTTGTAAAGTGGGGAGAACATCTAAAGCAAAACAAAACAAACAAACAAACAAAAAACAATTTACCACCACATGATGTAAAGCAGTGGCTCTCAAACTTCTTGCTACATTAGAAGGCTTCTTTCAGAAGGCTTCTTCTTGAAATAGATGGCCCTGTTGGAAGTTCCCTGCTCCCCTCTCCCCTATATCCCAATGCAGTGACACAAGCCAAGTTGAGAAGTATTGATTAGAGAGGGGGAGATGGCACATAATCCTATGTGCCAGGAACCGGAAAGTCTTTCTCCACAGAATATATCATAATGATTTTCAAGGTTTAAGCATAACCATCAACACCATTACCATCTAGATGGAATCTACAGATGGGAAAATGTAGCAAGGTTTCACTTACTACTAGGCACCCCTTGAAAGGAACTGTAGTCCATTTTGTAGGTCTGATTAAGAGTCTGCATGACTTGCTCGTTGGCTTTCTGAATTAATCCAGGTGGTGGTGTTTTACTCTGGACTTCATATGACACACTCACACTGCCCTTGCTGAATAGAGACACTTAGTTTAGTAAAGCAGCAATTCACCTAGAAGAATCTAGATGTTTGTGATTTATTTGCATGGGAAAACAAATAGCAGGAACCACCTGGAGGCTATTATGCTCAGGAAATCACCAAAAGAAACCTATCTTCAAACTCTGGATGAAAACCCTAGGCAGAGCTTGCATACCCAAAAGTCTGCAAACAGGTAAGACAGGTGAAAAAACTTGCAGGTGGGAATTAATGAACAGAGTCCCACCCCCTGGTCATGGGAGCCAGCCACCAAGCAAAACCTGTTGATGGCTGTCACACAGGGAGTTTGGCCTTACCAGATACATGGAATGTTAATGAAGCCCAAACCCTGGATGTTCCCATACAGATTCCTGATTTTTTAAGATTTGCAACTAAGTCCTCAAAATAGTGTGAAAATCCACTCAAGGCTACAGGGTACCCAACTCCAAGGGGAACAAGCATGCAACTCTGGGGTCCTGACTGGCTGGCAAGAATTTTCTTGCATAAAGGCATTGGTATATAACATTATTTTATTTTTAAATTTCTAAACTCTCTAGACTGAAAATTTATCTCTTTGCAAAATGCTTGCACACATAAAGTGGCCACATCTTTTTCTGTCCTTACTTTTATATAGGTGTATCTGTAAGGGGTGAGTACTCTTCTCAGTGTCTCATTTCCCTTTTAACCCCTATAATCTGGCTTTTGTCTTCATGTCTAACAAACTGTTCTTGCTAAGCATTCCACATGATGCCCACTAATGGTTTTCTTTCCTCCTTCACTGACATGCTGATCTCTGCCATCAAATAGAAATGAACAAATTATAGCACTCTTACGTGAACTCTGTCACAGTCACCGATTTGAAGCCTGGTAAAATTCTGTAACCCTCCTGGAACTGGAAAATAAGGCAAGATGAGTATCATGTTTAGAGGCTGATGTGAGACACAAAAGATTTCAAATCCAGTGGAAAGCCCATGTTGCTTATCACCCTGGGTAAAATTTTCTTCTTTATATTTTGGCATTAGTGGATCCTTAAGAAAGCATTTCCTGACCACCTATGTCAGTCTGGGTTCTTGGAGAAGTACACACAAGATTGAATGTGAAAAAAAAAATTGCTCAGACAGATGCCCAGGAAAGAAAATGATGGGGAGTGGGGAAGGCAGGGAGAGCCATTGGGTCCTATGTGGAAGAGATAAGGAAGGTTAAATAAAACCATCCTAGGCTGAGCCAGGGAAGTCCAAATAAGTCCTTCTAAGGAGTCTCCGTATCTGACACAGGTCACTGAGCTCATTCATCATTAAGAAGAAGCAAATGCCATCAAGGGTACCAGAGAGAGCACTTGGGACTCAACCACATCCCCATGCAGCTGAAGGGCCAGGAGGGACATATGGGAGACCACCTCAGTACCTGCTCCTCATTTGATGATATTGCTACACTAGTTGAGCTCATATAGCTTTTGATGATGTTTTTATCCCATGTTGTTCCTCTAAACACCAACCCCACAGGAGATTCTATTTGACCCAAATTAAATTTACAGGCAGCTACCATATACAAAGAAGTTACATGGTAGGAATGTAGGGTACCTGTGTGGATGAGATCCAAAGGTTAACATGTAACCCTCTCTTTGGTATATGAGAAAAGGGCTTCCTTCTATGTAGAATTATGACATGCCAGATATGCAAATCAGAGGTCCAAGAGTTCTTCTGGGTAAGCACTCCATCATGGCACCCAGGGAAATTGACAATATTTATATGGCCCACTGGGTTAAGCAAGAGGCTGCTTCCGGCCCCAAGCAGGGATTTGGCTGCCCTGAGAGTGATAGAAAGTCATTACCTCAGGCCACCTGAATAATCTGCACTACACCAGTTGAGAAGCTGTTTCAAGTGAGTTTAACTCAGAAATAGCATTAAGGTTTTACAGTTGATCTAGTGCAGAGCACTTTAGAAGAGCATCTGGCAGTGGATTAGCATTCACGGGATATATCCTTTTTTACATGATTAAATTTAAATTGTCTTTCGTATGAGTGTCTAATGACCTGTAGCATAGAGAAGCTTGAAGCAGTTTGAGCTTGCTCTGAGGTTGGTCTGCTCACCAGATGTTAGGATTCTTATACATGTGGTGTGTGAAGAATAGAAATGAAACAATTGATGTTTCTAGACCAGGGCCTCTGAATAGATTTTAGTGAATCAATGCCACCAAATCTTATCTGAATCAGATCCACCTTGAGAAGAAGTTCTACTTATAGGTTAAGCTGATTTCTTGACCACAATGTCTCCTGAACACTGATTCAAATACTTTTTAATTCGCCATCCAAGATGGATATGAAATACTTCTAATTCATACCATAGATTACTGTCTACTATGAATAAAATGAACTCAGTTCTGCACACACACTTTGTTGGTTTGAGAGTTTCCTGGGGCCAAAACGTACCGCTCTTTCCAGGTCGGTCTTGTAGGACCTATAGAGGGCAGAGGATGTGTTCTTAAGGTCTGCTGGAAATTCCACATTTAGTCTGACCTTCATTCTCAGGGTAACATCTGCTGAACAACACAGAGCAATACTTGAAAATCTCATGTTGATGTTTGAATACAGAGAAACATCTGCCTCAGCTGAAGTTGAATCACTCCAACAATATTCATGAGAAGGTACTTACCTCCCTGGAGCTGGCAGAAAGGTCTCTTTGAAGGAAGTCCCCTAAGGCAACTGCAGCGGTGCCCTGGGAGAGAGCTGCCTTGCTCTTGACAAGTGGGACTGTGGAGGCACCTTTCCTGAGGCCACCCATAGCCTGTCTCGCAGGAGCACCAGATCTCATTTCCAGTAGGCCTGCATACTATCATCAACAGGAAGAGGAGGACAGAGAAGGTAGTCACCACATTTGCATTTATAGACTGCAAGTATCTGTACTGGTAGGAAATCCTAACTTGACTTATTATATTGCTCTTCTGGGAAATTCCATAGGATTGCACAAGTTCCTGAACGCACATATGCCCCACAATGCCATCAGGCATGGCCATCAGAAAGATGGTGATGAAATTATTGAGTGACTGATGACTGTAGAGTCATCTTCTGGTGGGTCTTGCCTAATAGCAAATGACCACCATATATCTATGATGATAAACAGATTCTAGGACATAGTCGGTGGGAGCCAGCCTCCAAGAAGGCCCCTGCCCACCCCTGCCTTTGGGTATTCACACTCTTTTCGAGTGCTCTCTTCTACTGTACAAGGGTGGCCCCATGTGACCAATGGAATATGGTAGAAATGATGGTATGGAGCTTCTGAAATTAGGATATTAAAGACTCCAGCTTTCGTCTGGCTTGTTCCTCTCTGTTTCTCTCTCTCCATTTTCCTGGGGGAAGTTGGCTACCATGGCATGAAGACATGTCATGAAGAGGTCCACGTTGTAAGGAACTGAGATCTTTAGCTGACAGGTAGCAAGGAACTACAGGCTGCCAGCAACCACAAAAGTGAACTTGGAAGTGGATTTTCTAGTTCCAGATGACTTCAACTCGAGCTGACAGCTCAATTACAACCTCATGAGAGACTTTGAATCAGAAGCATCCAACTAAGCTGCTCCCAGATTTCTGTCAGAAACTTCAAGATAAATAGTTCTGTTGGTTTACAATGCTAAGGTTTAGGGTAACTTGTTATGCAGCAGCAGATAACAGATACAGAAGAAAAATAAATTTGAGCCTTTTACATTCAAGTGTGAACAGGCCAAATGGACTCTGATCTCAGCGGGAACATCAAAAATGCTGTGAAAACAGAGTGCTTTTAAGTCGGTTTGTAAAGCTGGTCCAAAGTCCTCTCATTGGAAGCTGTCCATTCTGCAAAGGATAACCTGGCCAAATCCTATGCAAATGAAAGCTATCAAATAGTCATTTCTGAAATAGGAAGGACAGGCAAGTTCCAATTATTCCTTGAACACGACACAATCCTGTCTCCCAGCAGTAGGTTGGAGTTGGCAGAAGTGTGAGGTACAGAAGAAATTATATGTGGGTGGCAGGCAATGGATGGGGGTAATTTGAAGAGAATCAAAAAGAATCTCTTTGTCAAAATCTCTTGTTGTCCTGAAATTTCACTGCTAAAGTGTTGGTTTTTTTATTTTGGGGAAGAAAAGAGATGAGGAGAAATATTTGAAAGACTTTAGACACCTGTGTACAATGCAATCATGGTTTGGGGGAATGACAAAGCTGTCATTTCCAAACCAACTACTACTATTCTAGGTGTTGTTTAGTTGCTTTACACACACTGTATAACCTTAAACATCCTCAGTTATTCACTATTAATAAAACTGAATTTTTGGAAAGGATCATAAGGAAAGCCGTTGTATGGGAAGAGGACAATGGTTCTCAGAAATCAGTAGCAAAGCCCACAAGCCTGACCCGAATCACACACTCTCCCCATTCCCTTTGAGGCGAACTCTCCTTGGCTGTTCTCTGCTGGTCCTGAGGTTCATGAGTCTCAGGCTCTTTCTGCTCTGTTGAACCACAGTTGTTTTTTTTTTTTTTTTTTGTACTGGGGATTGAACTCAGCAGCATACGACCACTGAGCCACATCCTCAGCCCTATTTTGTATTTTATTTAGAGACAAGATCCCACTGAGTTTCTTAGCACCTCGCTTTTGCTGAAGCTGGCTTTGAACTTGGCAATCCTCCTGTCTCAGCCTCCCAAGTCAGTGGGATTATAGGCATGCGCCACCGTGCCTAGCTGAAGCATGTTTTTGTTTGTTTGTTTGTTTGTTTTGTTTTGTTTTGGCAGATCTCCTTCACAGTTAGATATCAGAAAGAATTCACTCTTTAATGTGTGCATGACCAGTCTTTCTGGAAGGACAGATTACACTTTCCAAGGGCAATTGCATTTTAAAAGGGAAACTTGTTAATTCAAGTTTCCAAAATTGTTTAAATTATAAAGTCCTTTGAAGTCACATCAGCTCTAATAGAATAAAAGAAACGTGAGACAGTTTGCTCATATGTTTATATTGAGCACATGTGATATGAACTAACCTACTGACCAAGTGTCCATGATCACAAGGTATTCGATTAAAAATCACTTATTTATTGGATATCTACTGGTCTATTTTATTTACAAAATTTGCTTTATAGCACTACAGACACCAAAGGTTTTCATAAAAAGTTGGGAAGAAAAACAAAAGTGTTTAAAAATCTATCCAGTATTTACTTTTTTTCCTATAAATAGAAAAAAATAATTTCAGAGGCAGAGAATCTGTGTTGAGCAAGAACAGAGAGGGGTGTTTCCTATATATGTCCCAAAGAGTTTTATGAGCTATTCTATAGAGAAAGAACTCTATGCACAAATTCATTTGGGAAACAGAATAAACTCACCATTGCTGGAGGACCCACATATTGACATCCAATCCAGAAAACCACTAACTCAAGGAAATTAATTCCATGGTAGAATTTGTTGAAACATGGTATTCAAAGGGGCTTTAAGGGAACTATGTCAGATTCCATTAGCATATACTTAGAATCAAAAATGAAAAAAGAAAGACCTTTATGGGGATTGACATAAAAATGAGAATTGAAAAATAAGAATTTTATTCTTGTCTTCATTTTAGAATAATAAAACTCAACATCTGTTAGTGCTTTCCAGTTTACAGAGCAGTAACATTTTTAGAACAATGGGCAGCCTCATCTCATGGCCCCTTTGGGACACTAAGTCTCTGGTGATGGTTCCCTGAGACACAAAGGAGATGGCATGACTTTGGAAGTGAGTCAGTAACCAATCCAAGGCCTGAGAGGTTCTGCTTAATTCCTTGCTTCTGATCCAGATATGTGTCTGACTTCTATTTCCTGACCTATGATTCCAAAAAGAAAGGAATTTGATACTTATTAATATCCTGAAACTGTCCTTGCTATACCCATTGATTGCCCTGGGACAGAGGGTCCAATAGTTTATCACGAAGGATCTAGTCATATCTTGGAACTTCACGGCAACCATCAGAGAGACTACCAAGCAAACCACTTCAAAGAAGGAAACTCTGGCTGCAGAGTTTACTGATAGGAGTTTATCCTGGGAGGCTGTGAAGTCATAAAATCACACCAGTAGACCTGTTGAGTCATTTCCCTTGCCTACTAAGTATAACATGCCGTAACAATAAGGATCTCAGTTAGCTTTTCTCCTGATACACCCAACCATCCATTCTAAAGCTTTGGGTGTCTTACTCACCAGTTGTCAGCTCTATGCTTAAAATATCAGTAGCTGGGTCAGTGTTGTTTCCTTGAATTGGAAAACTGAGGCTGTTCAAGTGAGCTCTGATAGACTCCACGAAGGATGTGTTTTCAAAACTGATCTCAATATCAACAGTGTACTCTTCCATGGCGGGACCACTTGTGGCAACTGAAATGCAAGCACACAAAGGTTGTGAGGACTTCCCACGGACATGGAGAGAAATCATGACACATCAGTTAAAGGTATGTATGGATGCTGGGCACATCAGCCCATGAGAATTTCTAATGAACCCACTAAGAGAAAAAGATGAGTTTGTCTACTTTCTACTAACTCTGGATCTTGGTGTCCAAGGTCAAGGAGCATTGTGTGGAGAATGAACCATGACGGGCAAGAATGGAAGCAGGAAGAATCACCAGGGAGACTCTGGCAACAGTTTAGACAATGAAAGTCACCATCCTGACCTGCGGGAATGAGCCAGTGTGTTTCCCGCACCTTTCAGTTGACATACACACATTCTAAGAGCTGAACCATACATGAAGACCTCTGGGAAAGGTCACCTTGCTAACTTCTTTTGCCCTTAGCCTATGCACCCAGAACATCTGCTCTTTGTTCTTCCTTTGTATACCTCCAATGTCCAGAACACAATTGACAAAAATCTGGCAAATTGGAAAAGCGAAAGAAAAGAGATTTCTAGTTCTTCATTGCTTCCCAGAATTGTCTCCAGGTAGTTGCCTGCTGGCATTCTAAAGGGATCTGCTCCCCAACACACACCCACTCCAGGCTGGACAGACTATGTATACAATGCATAATCTTAGAATAGTTCTTTGTTGGTTTCCTATATTACATCATGTCTCAGTCATTATTGGTAAGCTTCCCAAGGGCAAGAACTGTTTCCTCCACTTCTCATGACCTTACTTACCAAAAGGGTCTGGAGCTCACCAGCTAATGGATACACGCCCAATCCTTATGAAGTCTGCTTCTCTGAATCTACTCATAGACTCACCTCTCTGTCACCAAGAAAATCTTTGACCCTGTCTTGGCTATAATATATAACTAAACAGAAGCTATGGGCTCAGCTTGTAGTTTATAAAGAAAGGCCAAAAATTAAGACTGTTTCACACACATGCATTGAGAATATTTTAAAACGAGACGGGGGCAGCAGTAACTACTTGCAAAATTATTACTTTCAAATTTACATCAAATCTGAAAGCATGGTATGTATTTTGCCATAAAATTAAAATTTGATATCTCCTTTCTAAAAGACAACATTTTTTCCCCATAATATTGTAAGATTTATTTTGAATAGTCTCAGGACTATTGATGTGAAATACTATGAGAAAGTTTATTATGGGAAACTCCAGTTGTTAAATGTTTATTGCAGAAAGCTGCATTATTTGTTCTGCCTCATTTATTCCCTTGGAGTTGTAAACTATGTTTATCCTAGGAGGTTGGTTTTACCCATTGACTTTGTTGAGTATTATTTCCTTGGGCATCATTGAAATCTCTGTAATTAACTCAAACTATAGAAAAGGTCTGTGCAGATACATGTTGTAGGAATGCATTTTATGATATATTTGTATACTTATAAAGATGGATTATACGTTTTAAAACAATACAGGATCTCAGTCTGTTGGGATACTACAGCATTGCCTCCAATTTCCTGTTTTCTTCTGGATGTTCAAATGGTTCTGTAATGAAAGTAAGCTTCCTGGAAGAACTGCTAATCATAATTTGTGAGTTTAACCCTGGTCACATTATGTTGCCCACTGGGAACATCTGCAAAGAGGGCAGCTGCCTGATATTTACAAAGCTTGCCTTGGAGCACATTCTTTTTCCTAAAAAGTAATGCAGTGATGTTTATCCCTCACTAGCTTCAGGATCCTCTTTGCTGAAGCCTGTCCTTCTGTAAGTATAAACAGGATTTCCTGGACAGTGGCTGTTTGGGATGGGTGGGGTCAATAATAATTCCTTATCACACTCTTCATCATCTGTCTACATGGCTGCATCACAGAGTCGGATCTCAGCACATTATCAATTCCTGGGTCCTGTGCAGCCCCCTTGTGCCTGAAGGGAGCTGATACCTACTTATCCTTCACATCACCCAATGATACTGGGCAAATCAAAGGCAATGACAATAACAGTAACAATGACAATAGCAGGTGCCATCTGTTCATCACCCAGAAGTCTCTGGGGCCACAAGGACAGTATGCATACACTTCCATGTTGCAGATTCACAGAGTTGAAGGCACAGGATAATGAGTGGGAGAGCTGGGATTCGCAAGCACAATTTTCTGAATCCTAAGTCCATTTTCTTTCAATCATAACCTACCACAATGAAGAAGATAACAAACCTAATCATTGTGTAAAGTCCAAAGTAGCATAAAAATATAAGGTATCATTGTTAAATATAGCCTTAAAGGAAATTAAGAATTCCTAAAATAAGTTATTAAATAAAATCAAGCTCAAAAACTAAAATTATTCATAATAAATGGATGAACCATGAAAAATTTTATTCATGTTTTTTGACCATAATAAATCTAGAAATCCACAGTCAGGAGAAAAGTATCATGACCCGCTGTTATCAGTGCACATGGATTTGTCAGTAAGTCTTGCCAGGTTAGTTTGTTTGTTCCTTGATTTATTGATTTATATGTAGTTATTCTACTTCTTAGGTGTCCATTTCCTGGCACTGTGCTAGGTGCTGGGAGCATTGTGTTAGTTAAAGACACAAAATCCTGACTTCATGAATCTCTCATTCTTATGCTGGGGCCAATGATTAAGTTTGCATTCTTACATCAGGCAGCCCTGTAGGAGAAAAATAAGGAAGAACAAACAGACAGAATGACAGGGATCATGGGGTGGGGAGTTAATTTTTGTAGCATGATCAGAAAAGACCTTCCTAAAGTAGTAAACTTTGAATAGAGACTCGAAGTGAGCGGTGAACCTGAAAGCCATTGGGAGAACATCACTCTCAGAAGGGCAAAGGAGCAGGAAAGTCCCGAGTGGCAACCCTCTAGGCTCATTTGAGGGCTAAAGAAGACATGCTTCCTCTTTGGGTCATTCCTTCTCATCACCTTTAGACCTTAGAACAGCATCAAGGATCCAGAAGGACCACCTGTATGTGTAGGAGGTAGCCCCAATGCTCAGGGGTCAGCATGCCCCATGTGGGAGGGGGTCAGCAGCACACTGTCTCAGTCCCCTCAAACAGGCCCAGAAACTCAGTTGGAAATGCCATCCCCTGCTTTCCTATGCTCTTTCAACCCAGGAACTTCCAAGCCTGGAAAAGTGATGCTCCTTGTCCTGTTCCAGGCTGCAAAGGACCCAGGAAGAAAAAAGAACAGCTCTCCCACTTCTGCCTGTGTATGTTAGATGCCCTTCACCCTCCTCTGCAGCTGCTGACAGTTTAGTGTGTGTGTGTGTGTGTGTGTGTGTGTGTGTGTGTGTTTTCCCTCAGTCTCCTTTGCCCCCTGTGTTGTTTGTCTGACTTTTTCTGGCTCACCAATGCCCTTCAGTGGAAGGCAGCCAATCCCAGGGGTCAGCATCCATAGACATAGGCGTATCACAAGCCCAGGAGGCACAAACCTACCAGGATTTCCCCTCTCCTTTCCCATAAGTCACTGCCAACCTCATACCACTTATCTTAAAGAGACATTTCTGGAAAATTGGCCACAAAGGGCAACAAGCAGTTCTGTGTCTTAATCACAGCTGTTTAAGCAAACAATACTACTTTTGCCTAGCAACGCTGGTGGGAACAGTGGCTTCTCAGAATCAGAGCCTCAGCAGATGCATAAATTAATTTCCTACCTGCCGATGAAGGAAGCTTGCTGACTTCACCCTAGAGAAAGGAGCTTGGTGACCAAAGGGACAATGCTTCTTTATCCTGATAGAAGGTGGTGATTTACTGCAGTTGTCTATATCACACCTTGCCACCGGCAGATACAAAGGATCTATTCTCTTTTGGGTTTTAGAAAGGTTTGTTCACACAAGAAGGAAATGCCAGAATTCCAGTCTATGGTTTACCCAGCAGGTGTGGATGGAGGAGGAGGTTGGCACCGTGTGTCATAGAACCCTGGATTGTGAAGTCTGGAGCAGATGATCAAGTCTACCAGCTAACCATGAACCCCAAACATCCAAGTTAGCCCCACATAAAGTGAGACGAGACAGACCTAGTGAGTTGAAACAGGTCTGTGAGGCCTTTTCACTCTACGAAGCTGCCCTAAGAGTCATGAAATGGGACCACATAGGCAAGAACCAGAACCACATGTTGAAAACTGTACTTTGACTTGTACTTTGGAGCTTCAGAGAGCAGAATGGAAGGTCTTCTTTCCTGGGCCATTTGTTTAAATTCTGTGAGCTACACTTTGTTCATCTGTAAATTCAGAGTAACATTTTTCTGAACAGATGTTGTTAAGGAATTGGATTCCTACTAACACACAATAAGGGAGGGGGAAGAATTGAAATTCATTGGATTAGACAGAGGAATGAAGGGGAATGGGATGGGAATAGGAAAGAGTAGAATGAATCAGACAGAACTTTCCTATGTTCATATGTGAATACACGACCAGTGTAACTCCACTTCATGTACAACCACAAGAATGGGAAGTTATAAAACAGTCTTAATATTCAATGTCAAGCTCCAAACCAACACACACACTAGTGAGAGAGCCCAGAGCCTTCCAACTCATTCTACCACCAGAGCACAGAGCACCATGTGTTATCACAGGAAAGATGATAGCCACGGAAACCCAAACCCTGTTCCTCAAACTGGGAAATGCTCAGCATTTCCTGGCCCCACATCAAAAAAGGCCAGCAGACCCACACTGCCAGGTCTACTGAAAAGTCAGGATTTCCTTATGGGCAGTTGGTGACCTGATCTTGTAGGGACCTGGTTCTGACTGAAAGGTGAAGAAGTGTCACCCAGCCAGTACAGGCTCTGGGCATCCTGCCCCCCTCAGGCTGGACTCCACTCACCCTTGTCCTCTGTTTCCCACCAGTCAGTCCTTGGGAAGCCAAAGAAAAACCAATGGGGTCTCTTCAGGGCCAGTCTCTGAGACATGCTTCCCAATGAAGCTCTGAGACCCAGGGTTAAGAACTTTTGCAACTGACATTTGTGCTAGTGCTAAGCAGTAAGAAATGTCCATTTTCAGTCCACTGTGAAGATTCCCCTTTAGACTTAATTTTGAGCTTTTCTGCAGACCTCTACAGTAAGCCTTTTCTTCCAACACAGGCCTCTTCCTGTGGCCTCCTCAGCACACAGGGTCCCAGATTTGTGCTCTCCTGGACAGTCATCTGGACCATTGCTCACCTTTACCCCCAGCCAGTCACGTTGACTCCAGCCCTTTGGTGCCATTTCTCAAATGGTCTTAGGCAGGTGTATCCTCTGTTTCTTTTTTATCTTTCTCCACAGCCAGGGACCCATGTCCAGGCTGCTGAATCTCCTAGTTGGTCTCTCAGGCAATAATTTCTTCATCTAATCCACCCATAATCACTGGAATCGTGTGGCTTTTATCAGTCACTCTCTGTGCCAGCCTCTCAGCCAGCAAGGATGCACTTGCTGATGTAGCTCTTCAGGCTTCCACACATGCTTGTCCCTCTGTCCCCACCAGCCACACTGCTCTCACAGGCTGTTCCACACTTATTCTTATCTCTGGTCTCTGGGTTTGTATGCAGGTTTCTATTCCCAGTAGCACTGGGAAAGAGTTTTCCCGAAATGCTAAGTCCTATGTCATGGCACCCATTTTTCCATATTCAAGTAGTGATCTGGAACTGATCAGGATACCCCTCTGTGCTAGGCCCGGCCTACTGACTTTGTTTTTAATTTAAAAAAAATTATTAAAAAGAAGAAAATAAACCCCAGATAATTCTATTAACATTTCCAAAGTAGTATGTACAAAATAACATCATTTAATCCTCTCAACAACTGTATAAAGAGCTGGGCACAGTGGCACATCTGTAATCCCAGCAGCCTGAGAGGCTGGGACAGGAGGATAGAAAGTTCAAAGCCAGCCTCAGCAACTTAGTGAGGCTCTTAGCAACTTAGGGAGACCCTGTTAAAAAAAAAAGGCAGGGGGTGAGAGGAGGCTGAGGATGTGGCTCAATGGTTAAGTGCCCTGAGTTTAATCCCTAGTACCAAAATGAAACAAAATGAACAAACAAAAGCAAAAAACCCTGTAAGGTTATGACTGTAATAAATTGTGTGGGTATGTGTGAGATGCCAATATATAGCATATATGTGACATATATATGTGATGTATATATGATATGTATGTGTGTGTGTGTGTGCACGCACGCGTGTGTTTCTTAGGAGGTCAGTGAGACTGTGCAACTGACTTAGGTTGAAGTCCATACTATATTGAAAATAAATACAAATTTATTCTACCTTTAAATATGATTTAATCCCAAACTCTAAATATTTGGTCCAGAAGCTCAAAAGAAAATTCTTGACCTATTTTCTTTTTCTTGGAAACTTAATATGCTTGTGACTATCATGAAGCCTTCAGAAGGGGATATATATATATATATATATATATATATATATATATATATTATACATACATACATACAGGAAAGGGAATGCCACTCAGGATTAGAGCCCAGACCCAGCACCTCACTTTTTTGGCACCACCAAAAAACAGAGACACCTTCACATGGCATCCTGCTAGAGGAAGCGCTCCTGTTCTTTCCTTTCGTCACTGTCCTGGAAAGCCAGGCTCTTTATTGCTACTTACATTCCTGATTTCAGGGGCCTTGCAATGAGCCTTTCTATGGTCATTTCTTACTTCAGTGATTTTGTAAAAGTACCAAGTCCAATCCATCTTCTGCAGATGATGGGCTGACTCATTAACACTTCCCAAATGACTTGAGAGGCCCAAGAGCTCAGAGGACCATGTATAATAAATGTAAAACATATTTTCAGGGTGATTTATCATTGTCATAATTGTTTTGTAATGAAAGCATGCCTGGAAAAGTTTTGGAATGTCAAATTCTTAGATATGGAGGTAGTTTCTTCCCCACTGGCTACCCCTCCTACTGCCACAGTGGGTCCCATAAACATCAGGCTCAGGAGAACAGGGAAAATTACCTTTTGCAGCTGTGGGGTAAAACTGCTTCTGAGGATGCCAGCAGCCTGAGCCCTGGAAGAACTTGGTAAAAAGACAGAGCTGAAGCTCACCCACAAAAGAGTTTGATTAAGGGGCTGGGGTTGTGGCTCAGTGGTAGAGTGCCCGCCTCACAGGTGCAAGACCCTGGGTTTGATCCTCACTCAGCACAACATAAAAATAAATAAGTGAAATAAAGGTATTGTGTCCAACTATAACTAAAAAATAAATATTTTTAAAAAGAATTTGATTAGTATTAATAATAAAAGTCTTTCAAGCTAGGTGTGGTGGGTCACAGCTGTAATCCTAATAACTCAGGAGATTAAGGCAAGAAGATTGCAAGTTCAAGGCCTGCCTCAGCAATTTAATGAGACTCTGAGCAACTTAGTGAGATCCTGTCTCAAAATAACAAATAAAAATGGACTGGGGATGTGGCTCAGTGAAAGTGCCCCTGGGTTTAGCCCTTTGTATCATTGAAAAAAAAAAGTCTTTCAAAACCCCAAATTGCACATCTCTGGCTCTGTACCCATCACAGGGTACAAAAATGCTCAAGGGGTTGTCAGAGGGGAAGCGGCAATGATATCTGTGTCAAAGCACAGTAAGTTCTAGCTATGACAGGCCACTTCAGGGAAGGAGAGGACCCTCTGGATTATGCTAGTATAACAGAATGAAGGCTAAGTGAAGGAAAAGAAAAGTAAAGGACCAGAGAGGAGACAAAGAAAGGGAAGGGGAGGATGGGAGAGGAGAGAAGGGTCAGGGCAGGGAGAAGAGGGAGGGTATCCCAGCAGTGTTAGGACTTTCCAGTGAGCATTTTGAGGGTTTAATAAATTGTGGTCCATTTCTCATTTCCATCCCTGAGCAACAGTTGGGTCTGGCTACTGACACGTGAAGAGCTCTCACAGACACCTGTGTTTTGACCTCAGGGCAAGGCTGCTGCTCTCTTTAGCATTCTTGTGTCTCTTTTGGAACACGAAGCTAAATAAAACATGAAGCTAAATAAATCAAGTTGCAATATGCCTAAAAATGATTCAATCATAATGGGATAGGTTAAGAAGTTTCATCTCCCAGAGAGGAGGCACCGCCCTTTGGCCTGCAGACATTTACCAATAGAAATTCAGAAAGAGATAGCTAGGGCATACACATGTGAGGTTTTCATTTGTTTGCTCCGAGGGAGGAACTGGGCTCGATGCCAGGCTACAGAGACTGAAGAGGACTCAAGGGAGCACCCAACTACTAGGGAAGGCACACAGGAAGTACAATCTTTACAATGGGCTGGGGCAGATGCAGAGATAGGAAATGTTTCAAGGGTGATAAGAATCCAGGGAAAGCATCCCTGACAGTCTGGGGAATGGGTGGATGGAAGGTCTCGCCCAGCAGGAGCTCAGGAAATTTGGGATGTAAGCAGGAGTCCTCCAGCCAAGCAAATGGAGATGACGGGCAGCAACCGTCCATGTGAAAGGGAACAGAAGGTGATCAAATGGAGAAAGCATTTCAGAAGACCCCAGGAGCTATGAACAGATGATTGGCTTTTAGCTCTAAGTCACTCCCAAGCTCATGAAGGCCTTTATGGAGAGAAATGACAGGTTCATTTCTCTGAAAAGTTTATTTGATGGAGATGGGAAGACCGGGGCCCCAGGAATCCAGCCTGTAGATGTGCATTGACACCTCTGCAGGGTCATGCACTTGGGACCAGATGCCAAATGCTATGATTCAAATGTGTCCCCAGAAGTTCATGTGTAGGAAGTATAATCTGTCTATTTAGATGTTAATGTTATTTAAAGGTGGGACCTCTGAGAGACAATTAGGATTAGATGAGGTCATGAGTATGGGGTCCTCTGATAGCATTAGTAGCTTTTTAAGAAGAGCAACAGAGACTCAAGTTAGCACCTTCCTCTGTCTCACCATGTGATGCCCTCTACCCTGTCATGACACACAGGAAGCTACCGACCAGATGCTATGCTCTCAGACTTGCCAGCCTTCAGAATTGTGAGACAAATAAACTCTTATTCTTTATGAATTACCTGGTCTCAGATATTTCTTTATAGCTACAAAAAACAGGCTAAGACACAAAGATCAGTGTTTCTGTCCGTGGTTACAGCTCTCCATAATCCAAACTCTCCAAAGGACAGAGTCTTATATTTTCCAGACTACTTCTTTGCAGTTTAGTGGAAAATTAGAGTGGGAAATAGGAGAAAGACTGGAATCTAGTGGTTAGTTAGGTTGGTTAACAAAGGATTGAACGAGAGAAATTTTTAAAAGATGAGAAGAAGAAGTTGCTGGGTTGGGAGGACAGAAACAGACTTTTGAGTGGTGCTGGGGGACAGTTGAAGAAAGAGCCACAGGGAGGCCCTGGGGATAGGAAGATGAGAGAGGAAAGAGGATCGAAATATGTTGCAATGATCCATTTATTCATTTGATCAAGTAGAAAACGGAGTTCCTTTGTACTTTTGGCAATCAAACTGCACTGTTTGACTCTGATGTTCTTAGAGACTGAATTATGGAGACCATAGTGTTTTTAAAAAGTTATAACACATTTCATTTGATTGGACTTACAAAAGAGACCACCATGCGAGCCAAATGTACATACCTGCTCGTTTTTGCCTTAGTGGTTCTACAGCAGTTAGTTCATGTTCCTGGAGAATCTGAAAGAACATTTTAGAAAGTTGTCAGTTAACAGTAAGAAGTCTTTTCACTTGGTTTCCTGCTCATGTGCCCCTAGGTATTTGAGCTGAGCTTAAAGCTGTGGAGTTTGGGTCAACATCATGCACCCAGGGATGACAGGCAGACAGGCAGCAATGGAATGGTCAAGAAAATCACGAATTCACCTCTGTAGTGTGACCTAGGAGTGCACTTTCTATAGACCATTCTCAAGATCCAAAAGCAAAAGAAATCAATCATTATAGGTGAGTTTCTTAGTGTTTCTGCAGTTTGAGTTTTGTCAAGTAAAGTAGGTGATGATGTTCTAAACTTGTATTCTTCCATCTAAGACTTAAAGCCTGAATCATTCCACTGACTTATTAGACAGATCTATTTACTCTTTTCAGCATCCCGTCTGGCTGCACCTTGACATTTCTGCTCTATTAGAGCTTAGGAACTATGATTTCCTCCTCTAGTCCTTTTTCTCTTAGATGATTCTATTGGTATTTGTGGTAAAAACTAGGAGAGCCTGCTCTAGACTCAGACTGCCTGCACACAAGGCTGGGCCACTTTACTAGCCATGCGAACTTGGGGAAGTTACTTATCTTCAAAGAACCTCAGCTTTCTTTTCTCTAAAATGGAAATAATAGTGCCAACTTTCACAGGATTGTTATAAGAATGAAGCAAAATATAATATGGCATATTTGTAAGCTCTTAGTACATTTTAGTTATTATCACCTGGTACAGTGGTTACAAGCAAGAACTCTGCAGATGTTCAGTTCAAAGCCTAGCTTTATTATAAAATGGATCTGTGACTTTGGGCATATTCCTTAACATCTCTGTGCCACAGTCCTAACCAAGAGTATGATCTACTTTATAAGGCTGTTGTAAAGATCAAATGATTACTAAATGGAAAGAACTGAGAGTAGCTTTGGTTACATAGTAGGAGACTGGATTTGTCTCAATGAGCCAGTCTTTCTTGGCTCAGTGGGAAATTTCTCTCCTTCTTCTGCAACCTCCTCCTCTCTCCTCTTCCTTTTCCATGAATAGTTCCCCTGGCTTTTCTCCCTGCCCTTATTAAGTTACACTTATTAGATAAGGTCCATTTACAGCTCTGTGGGAGGTTTTGTCTTTCCTCTCCCTTATGCCCTTGGGAGACTCAGGTTGAAGGAAGTATTAAAGTCAGTAGGAAGTGGGGTGGGACCCTGTACCTGGACATTCATAATTGCCCTTGGAGAAATAAATACAGGCTTGATGGATGATGATTGGAATTTGGAAAACCTAGTCTCTGCTCTTTTGCACTGAAGTTATTTTAGAAGTACTTAAGTATGCAGGAACTGAAGGCGCAAAGTCAATGTATAGGCTGGTTCCTGCTGGCTTCCTCTGGAGCCTGCTTTGGCCCTGTGCCCAGGCAGAGGGAAGGTTCTTCCGGACATTCCTGACTTCATCCTCCCAGGGCAGGGAGCAGGTGGCTACCAGGAAGCTTCTCTGTCTGCTACTTGTGGGCTGTGGTTGGGGGACTCACAAGCCCAGGAGAACGTGACTTTCAGAGCTTACATTTGGAAGCTTTCCCAGATCAAATTTTATTGTCCCTGTTTTCCAAGGGGGACTTGCTGCTGTCTGCTGAATGTTACAATCAAGGTCCATTTCAGTTCTCTAATGCAGGGCATTTAAAATCCTGGTGAGAATGAGAATCACTTGCCTCCTCTTCCCCCAGTCTGATTCAATAGGTCCAGGGAAGGTGGAGAAAACTGGCCTTTTAACCAGCATATTCCTAGGTGTGAGGCCACTTTTTTGGGGAAACACTGCCTTTTGAAGCTTTCTTGAGTCTTTATGGTGATCATCTGCAATTCCAGCACATAGAATGTTTGAAACTTCCTTTGCAAAGTGCTGCTTCTACATCCCTGTCACCTCCCACTTTTGTAGTCAAGTGAGAATTCACAGCTTCTCATGAGAGGAAACTACTCTTTCAGTTAAGCCTGCAGTCATCAGAGCTAATGCAGAAAAGACCCCTGACAGCAGTAAAGCCTCAGGGAGTTGGAGGAGGAGGTGGTGGTGGTGGTGAGTAACCCCACTGTCCCAGATTTGAGAAGGTGCAAAGAGCTGGGCTGCCAGTCATGGGACCTGGATTTGAATACAGAAGGTACTGGAGTCACACCATGAACTGATTCTCACTACTTCAGCTCCCTACTAGCTGGAAAAGTCATTTACTTCTTCTAAGCCTCAGTTTCTCACATTATGAAAAACAATCTGCACAGACGCATGTCATTCATGAGGGAGAACAGGTCCCCCTAGGCTCAGAAGGCTCAGCTGCATATTTACTTCAGACAAGAAAACAGGGCTCCCTGCCACCTCCCCCTGCATGTTCTGTGCAGAGGGACCCAGATGAGGATCTGAGCCACAGAGGCCAGCTCTGTCCATCCGGAGGGGATTTCCTGATGGCTGAGCCGGAAGAGACAAGGTCACCAATTCCAGGAAGCGCCCCACCTTTCAGACATGATGACTTTCCAAATAACTGTGGTGGAGGTGGAGCAGGGTGGCCTGAAGCAGGGTGGGCAGTTAGTCAGGAATGAGAGGTGGCTTTGAACTCATGAAAAAGAAAATCCCCAGGGAACAGGATGGCAAACAAGGAGGTCACCAAGCCCCTGCCCCTGCATTTCAAATCACAGTCCTCCTCCCTGGAGTCCACCACCCGCTCCTCTTCTTTTTGACCTGGAATCCCAAGTTCACATCTTTGCTGCCATGTTGTACAATTATCTCAGTAACAGTCCTATTAGAATGTCCCCTTATAGAAGGATATTAACATAGGGATTTATTTGTAGCAGAATATTAAAAATAACTACCAATTCAGAAGCCCTGGTGCTCTGAGCTAGTCACAGTGCTAAGGCATAAATGTCTCAATGTTTAATCCTCACAACAAACCATTTAGGGAGATACTGTTGAGTCTTATTTATGGCAGAGGATTAGCTTCAGAGAGATGAAAAAACTGAATGAAGTCTCAGAAATTAGTGGGAGTCAGAGTTGGGCTTCAACCCAGACCTGCTGCCAATGAAGAACACATACAGGCTTGCTACTTCAAGGGTGGTCACTGGAGCAGGCAACTCTCCAACCCCACTCTGGGCTTACCCTGTTGAAATCTATATCTTAAGAGGTCCCCTGGAAGAATTTGAGTTGGAGAAGCAGCAGGCTAGACTGTTGCACTTGACAAATGCATCCCTCAATTCGAACCCAGCAGCCTTATTCCCAATAAGCAAGAGATGGAACCAGCCCAAGTGCCATGGGTGGATGATGAATGAATAAAACATGGCACAGACTTACAAGGGAATTTTATCCAGTCTTAAAAGAGGAGGGAAATTTTGTCATAGGCTGCAACAGGAACGAATCTTGAGGACATTATGCCAAATGAAATAAGCCAGGCACAAAAAGAGAAAATATTGCATGATTCTGTTTATATGGTACCTAATGTAGAGAGTAGTCAAATTTCATAAAGACAGAATGTAGAATGGTGGTTGCCAGGGACTGAGGGAGGAAAGGGGGAGGGTTGTTGTTCATTGGGTGGAGTTGCATTTTTGAAAGGTGAAACAATTTATGGAGATTGACTATGCAATGATGTGAATGCATGTAAAACTACCAAGATGTTCATTTAAAACTGGTTAAGATAATAAATGTATTTTATGTGGGCTTTTTGTTGTTGTTGTTGTTGTTTAAAAAGCTCAGGTGTTGCACTTAAGAAAGTGAAAAGTCAGCTATGGGAACTGGGCAGCAGTTTGTTGTAGTATAAATTGATCAGGCTAAAGTGAATCTCTCCAATGGGGCTCCTCAGCCTTTGGGTTATATGAAGACAGTGTATCTTTAGGGCAGATCTAGATGGAAAAGTGGGAGACTTTGGGGGTAGGCAAGCAGTGGAAGTTTCCAGAGAGACAAAGTTCAAATTCCACCAACTACCCTAAGAAGTTAGTTGTATTCCTTGAGCGCCTATGTCACCTGGCAATGAAGGGAGTTTTTTCAGACTGTCACTATAAACGTAGATTTGAAGTAAAGGGAGGAAAAAAGAATCCTGAAACAGAAGAAATCTAACCATGTTGCACAGATCAACATAAGCTCTGACTTTCTCTCCACATACCTTGAATAACCACACTGACCCTGTGAATTCAAAAGTATAAAGTTTCCCTCCTCTATTTCTATGAGCAAGCTGCCACATGACATTGCACAGATTATACATGAGTACTGGAGGCTAAGAGAAGACACCCCATGTATACCCTCAAAGTCATAAGTTTACAAAAAAAGCAAAAAGAGACCAAGAAAACTAGATTGAACAATAAAAGACCTAAAACAGAAAGAACAATGAGAAAAAGCTCAAACATATTTTGTTTATAAGAGAACCATTAAAGCAGAATAATACACTAAAGGCTAAACAGAAATTAAAGGACAAAAACCAGGCAAACAGAAATAGAGAAGAAGGATTGACAATTGGAATAGAAGACAAAGGATTGCATCAAAAATAGCCACGTAGAACAAAGAGACAGATTTTGCAAAGCTAAAATGTACCACTGAAACTCTAACAATAGTGATAGAATAAAATAGAACTGCAATATCTGAAACAAAAATAATCAATAGGAAAATATAGTATTCCAAAGTGAGACACAAAAATAGCTAATACTGCTGTGCTGTTTATTATGTAATGGGCTTGAATTTAAGGCCTCTTCAAACTAGTTCAAATCTCATAACTATCATAAGAAGTCAGTACTACTGCCAGCATGATTTTACAGATGAAGAAACTGAATTACAAATCTTCCAAGATTTCTCAACCAGTTTCATACCCTGTCTCTAGAGCAGGGAAAAACCTAAGCAAGGAATAATCAAGAATTCTCATAAGGAGTAAGGGGCACTTGTCACTCCCTTGACTTAAGCTAAACTCTGTGGACCTTCCAAAAGCAAACAACCTGGACAACTGTCGCAAAGTTCTTAGATGATTTCCATGGACTCTCGAGCTACAGCAACCTGTGACCATGACATGCATGCAAATCAATGTCTTTTGAAATATGTTCTAGTCTGATGCTCAAGAAGAATCCTTTGAGGACATAAAATCTGTGCTTGGTCCTCCAAATTTGCTTTATTGTCATTGTCATTGTCACTGTGTGGAAGCCTAGAGGTTATGACTGAGTTAAGGTGGCCATCCTGGGAGATCTGTCTTACGTTGCACTTGTGTTCCCTTGATACCACCACCGATTTCAGAATATGGCAAGATGTGGCCCGTAAATACACTAACATCCATTAACATCCAGTTGTTACCTCATTTACAACATTTTCTCAAAATCCCTTCCCAATTTCTTTGAAGAACCATTATCCTGTCTGTGACATTCCCAGGAAATCAGAGAAATGTGACAGGAAAATTATAGCAGACATGGGTTTACTCACCGAAGGATGGACAGCAGACTCTAAGTTCAGTGTCGCTTGGGAAGAATAAATCACAGCAAACATGAAGCACAAAGTGGTTCTCCTCTGGGATTTCATTTCTTCACGTTCAAGTTGTTTTGCCTAAAATGGAAACAGGATGTCTTAGAGAGACCAACTTATTTATTACACAAGGAAAGAAGTAGCAAATCCTGACTTGAAGGTACAAGTGAATGTGAGAGAGTAGTCCCTGCCTTAGAACCTTGGGTGAGGAAAGATGGAGTGGGGCAAGGGAAGGCAGGTGGCCCCTGCTCATGAGCACAGGATGGTAGTGGGTATCCGGGTATGTTTCCTACATACATGGAGAGAAGAAAAGAGATGGGAGGACGATGGGAGAAAAAGAAAGCAAGAAAGAGGGAGGGACTACAGTAAGAAACGCCTTTCCTGTTGTGATCCAGTACACAGAGCACATGCACAAAAGGATTCAGAGAACACTACTCACTTTGCTACAAGTGGTGTACGTGGATATTTTCAACTCTATTCCATCCTATTTTGCCCTGTTTTTCTTTTAATTCTGGTAGGAGTCCATTACATTGACTTAATAATTTATATTAATAGGCTATGACTCATTATTATGAAAACTCCTGGACTTAGTCATAAAAATATAAGTTTATAACATGGTAGCATATTAAATATAGAATACATAATATTAATATCGCAATATATCTCAGCTGGTGTACTTATTTTTGTAAATTGTCTCTTTATAATGCTGGTGGTGAAAAATGCACCATTTTTGGTAACCAGATTAATTATTATTACATTTAAAAATCAGGGTATTGCATGGAATAATACCAACCCTATTACCTCTGGAGACAAAGACAGTCTACTTTTGGCAGAATACTTTTCTCACTGGCCTTTTATGCCCACATGTTTGTTCAAAGAACAGTAGACTCTGAGACAGAGGATGTGGGTTAGGATACAGCATCGCTATAATTCACTGTGTCCTTAAGTAGTAGGTTACTTGTATTAGCAGAGTCCAAGTTTCCTCACCTGTAAAATGGAGGTAATTATACATAGGGATAATATATCCCTAATTCTTTCACAGAATTTTCTGAGGCTCTAATGAGATTAAAAATCATGAAGAGCTCCAGAAATGCAGGCTGCTGTGATCACCACTCTGATGATCAGAGGAATTCAGAGGATGGACATCAGAAGGGAGTCAATGAAGGGCAACCTTAGGGCAGTCACCAGGAAGGGCAGACCTTGGCGAGGAGTCAGGGAGCACCAGGAAACCTTGGCCAGGATAATACACTAGTGTTGGCCAAGATTTACATGCCAGAGAATTGTATTTCAATCACCAGCTGCTGACTGCCTCCTTTTCCTCTTCCCCCATGAAAAGCAGGGGAGTAAAGGGCTTTGGAAAACTGACCCAATTAGTAGATCTGGCTATCAAATACATTTTTTAAATTCTGCAACTCAGTGGTTTTGGGAAGATGCTCTGCAATTTTGGTTATGGGAAGAGATGTTTAACACCAGGTGTGTCTGCTGTAGGGAAATCAGAGCAATGAGTTACTAAGTTCTCCAATTAGAAATTTTCTCTTCCTTATTAAAAGATTAAAAGAGAGTAGGCTCTTGTGGGTATAGGATAGTCTTTAGGAGGCAACTTCATCTTTTCAGGCCCCAACTTAGTACAGGTTACTAGCTGGTTCCATACTAGACACCTAATCAAAGGGATGAGACTGCATAGTCAATGAACCTCCTGAGTACCTGACCCACAGAGAGGCACTCGGGTACCAAAGGGACTAGAGCAGGCTCTGTATCTTTTCTTTCTTTCTTTTCTTCTTCTTCTTCTTTTTTTTTTTTTTTGTGTGTGTGTGTGTGTGGTGCTGGGGATTGAACCTAGGGCCTTGAGCATGCAAGGTAAGCACTCTACCAACTGAGCTATATCCCCAGCCCTGGCAATGTATCTTTCTGTCATTTCTTTATTTTGGTGGTACATTCCACTCCCCCTGCTTCTTTTTTTTTTTTTTTCCGGTTAGAATTAGCAAGATTTATACTGTCCCCAAATGGTCATGTCTGGTCCCTGTGTACAGGCCAATGGCCAATAGTGTTCCATTTTCCCCTTCCTTTGGTATCCCCTGAGACAGTTCTTGATAAAATCAGCATTCTTTTTTCTGTTGACTCATTTGTTGACTTCCCCCCACCCCAAAATCACAATTCCAAAGAAACAGAGATAAAGAAAGGACCCCACCATGGGCAGGGGCTTGTTGTCTGGATCAGTTTCACAGTAGGGTGAGGGGTTCTCCACTTGAATGAAAAGAGAATGACGCCACCACTTTTGTTGGGGGGGCAATAGTCACAATATTTGACACCAGTGTGGCACATGATACAGTTGGAGATTACTTCAGCTTTCAGAGTTGCTGCTACATTTGGAGAGAAGCCTGAAGACAAAGCCATAATCTTACACAAACCCTCCAGCTCACAGGTGTTCTCAACTGAGGAAGCCAACAGAGATGTCAATTCAACTAATGGGAAGAAAATCCGTAATCTTCTAGTTAAAAACATGAAGCATCCCTGCCCACATTCAAGGCAATTTGTCCTCAGTAGGGCGCCTTTGATAGTAAGTCCCCTACAAGTTCCTAAAGTTTTTGAAGTTCCTAAAGATTTCTGAAGTATAGGGTGACAAAGACTGAGAGAGACAAAGAACGGCAGGGAGAGAAAGAAAATTATCTGGTGTCATTTCCAATCTCTTTCTCTTTTTAAATTAAAATACTAGACACTATTCAAACTCCCTGACTTCTATAAGCTGGCTATATCTAGGAAAGGCTGGGAAATATGATCTAATCCTCAGGTTGGCCCTATGGTGCTGAGCAACTTCCTGGTCTACTCTGACTCTGTTTTCCTGTCTGTAAAGTTTAGAAAGAGGGAGAGCAAAGAAAGCACATGCTGACGTCACATGCCAGGAATAAGTCATGGGGACTCTCAGCCGAGCTGCACTTGGAGGATGAGGGTTGACATTCCTCTTCGCGGTCAGGAATGACATTCCGCATGGTTACGTTTTAGGAAGCGTCACTGTGAACTTGGTCTGTTCTCCCAAACAACACCAGTGTTTGAGAACTCCTCACTAGAACCTTTTGGCATCCCTGACCCATGCCCATGTTATTTGGGGTGAAGAAGTGACCGTGAGAGGAAGTGAAAATAAGAGGGCTTGTATGCCTGCAGGATCTGAAGCAAGGAGCACGTTCTCAATGTGGCCTCATCAATGGGGTCTGATGACTCAGAGCCCTCATGAAGTCACCAGGCCTAGAGGTTGCCAGCATGTTAATGGTGGGAATCTTTCTGGAAATGAGTGGCTTGCTAAGCTCCACATGGCTCCTCCTCCCTGATTCCTCTCAGTCATTCCCACCTCCTCGCGCCCACATCCACACCCCTCTATTTCTCAGATGGGAAAACTAAGCCCCCTCTAGGGCTGAGTGTCTCAAAGGCAGAGAGGAATGGAGTGGTCTGAACTCCAGAGATCAGCAGTGATTCTGAAATTTCTAACTCATAATATTGTCTGATAATCAGGCAGACTATCTCTGATGGAATTATGAATAGTGTTGGTGGAAATGATGATCACAGACCCCAGTCATTGTTAGGTGTGTACTGTGTTCCAGCATGGTGTGAGGTGCTAAGCTCTTTGCAAGGACTGTCACTCAACCCTCTCCATGATCTTACAGCTCTTCTAAATTATCCCCACTTTTCAGATATGAAAATGGGAGCTTTGTGAGTAGCTCACTAAGGCCACTCTGCAGATATGTGGTAGTGGCAAAATTATAAATTAAACAGCCTAATCTCCTGGAGAAAGGTGCCATTTGAACTAAGAGATCTTCTTGTTTAGTTATCAACAAGAGTAAAAGGAATATTTTTCTGTATATATAAACAACTGACTAGGAACTGGAAATACGAGTTCAAATCTCACTTTGCCTCTAAAAGCTGTGTGATGTGGGGCATGTCACTTCATCTCTTTGAGTCTGAGTTTTCTTATTGTCAAAGTCAGAAATTTGACTGAATTCAATGATTTCAAAAGTGGGGAACAAGAGCTGGCCTTTGAAGGTCCCATTACTGTTCTAAGAGTCTAAATTCCTTACAGTTATTTCACTCCAATGCAACCTCACCTGGGTTATCTTCAGGGCCTCACTGTAATTATCTCTTACATATATTCAACCCATCTGTGACAACATAGTCCTGGCCTTCCCTGCCACTCATATGTACCCTGGCAATAGATGTCATCTTTTGCCTCTTTGCCCCATCTCTGCATGGATGCAACACTGACTTTCAGGAAACCCTCTTTCCCCAGGTCACTCCCTGTCAATTCCTTGCTGCTTTCAGAATAAAGGCAATCACTCACTTTCTAGGCCTTCCATGACCTGGAGTTTATTTTTAAGAGTCAGCAAACCAATAAGCATCCATCACATTTTTCTTCCAAAGTCTGTTGCTTTTTTCAAAATCTAAAATACTGCAAGAGATTTTTCCTATGTGCATGCAAAAGTGAAAAAACAAAAACCGATCTTGAGAATTAACCATGAAGAAAGAGAAACAATTATCATCAAACTATTGTTTAGTGTGTGGCAAAAGCAAAAAAACAAAAAACACACACACAAAAACCCAAAAAACAAAACCACACAAAAAACAAAAAAAACAAAAACAAAGAAAAAAAAAAACTCCTAACATTTATTTGGCACTAATCTCCTTTCTCCTTTCCTTCTTGTCCCCTCTGTTCAGCACAATCACTGTATACACAAACTCTACCCATCCTTCAATGCCCTGGTAAAAGCTACCCTCTAGACAAAAGCTTCCTATCTGTGTCCCCACTTCCCCTAACACCTACACAGACTTAATGTAGGCCTTCACCCTCCTGCTTCTATTATGTTTATTGTTGTAAATTTTCCATGAAGAAAACCTGTTTATTCCCTCACTTATCTATTCATTTATAGGTTTGTTCACTGAACAAACATTAGTTAAGTCCTGCTAAGTGCCAGGTGTTCCACTAGGTGCAGGGGAAATAGTAGTAAACAGGGCAATGATCCCTGTGTCCATGGAGCTTGGAGTCTAATGAATAAATGGTCATTATTAAAGAATGAATTACTCAATTTTCTGCCAAGAGAAAGTGCTTCCAAGGAGAAAAATCAAAATACTAATATTTCTTGATAACATATTGTGCACCAGGAACTGATGTGAGCACCGACTGTTTTAACTCATTTAACCTTTACCACACCAATGAAGTGGTTACACTATGGTGTCTAACTAATAGTATGAAAGAAAATTAACAGAGCCTCTGAGTGGTTAAATAATTTGCCTGAGCTAGAAGTTTAACCTAAAAAGTCGAATTCAAGGACAATGTCACTCAGTCCTCTCCATGATCCTTTTAATCACTGAGCTGAACTGTCTAAAAATGCTTATGAAGAACTGGGGCTGCAGCTCAATGGTTGAGCACTTGCATAGCATGTGCAAGACCCTAGGTTTGATTCTCAGCACTGCAAATCAATAAATAAGTAACCTACAACAGAGGGATGTGAGCTGGTCTTAGAAGTGTGAAAGGTGTGTTAGAGGAAGCATTTAATTGAGATGAACATGAAGCATGAATTGGAGTTAGCTGAAAACAAAAGGGAGGTTGGCAGGAGGGGAGAAAGAGGCTTCCAGGTGGAAAACAGATCACAGGTAGAGGCCCTGAGGTGTGGGAAAAGCATGGCACCTTCAAGGCACTGCAAGTAGTTCGGGGTGGCTGGAACACGGAAAGGAAATAGAAGACCAGTTTGGAGTGAGGGGAGTGGAGGCCAGAGCGTGGGAATTGCAACCACAGGCTTGGTCAGATTGATTAGGAAGACAGTCGAGAGAGTAGAGAAGGTGGCCTAGGACCCAGTTCCACATAATTCCAACAACTTTTGTCCAGTTAAAGAAGATGATAACACCAAGATGTTTGGGAATGAAATTAGAGAGGCAGGAGGTAAAGGAGGTGAGTAGAGTCATGAAGCTGGGTGGGTTGAGTGTCAAGAAGGAAGGCGTGCTCAACTGTATCCAGTGATGCTAAGGGGTCCATGAAGGAGGGACTGAGATTGCTTATTGGGTTTGGAGATATGACATGTTCTTATCAAGGGGAAATCTCATTGGGGTTTGGGGTGGAAATCATATTGGGAAGAGTTGTAAAGTCTATGAAGTGGGGACTTGGAGATGGTGAGCCCATGAGAATCAAAAAACTTTGGTTTCAAGTGGCAGAGAGAGCAGAGGTTCTTCCCATGTGTAAGCTGCTTAGCTTTCATCTCACACACAGAGGTTATGTTATATCATAGCTTTTCCTTTAAGAAGGGAACTAAGGGCTGGAGTTGTGGTTCAGAGTTACAGCGCTCGCCTAGCATGCATGAGGCACTGGGTTCGATCCTCAGCACCACATAAAGTAAAAAATGAAGACATTGTGTTCACCTATAACTAATATATATATATATATATATATATATATATATATATATATATATATATGGAACTAATTAACTAATTGTAATGCATGCTAGGATAATATCAAGGGAAGCGTGCTTTGTACCACCCCTTGGCCTACTGCTGGCTAACTGGACATGCTATTTACCCTTCAAAAGAAACCAAAGACCTAGCTCCTTACCTCCCTTTACCCCCATGTTCTACTGTTGGAGAATAATTCAAAACAGAGTTGCTGATGGTGGGTGATGGATTTTAGTACCAAATTTCTGGAGGATGGTGTGTTTATCAGATTTTTGTGACTGTGACAAAATATCTGACAAGAACAACTTGGGAAGGAAAGATTTATTTTGACTCCTGGTTTCAGAGGTTTCAGTCCATGGTTGGCTGGCTCCAAGGTAGAAATATCATGGTAGAAGGGCACAACACAAGAAAGCTGTTCAGCTCCTGACAGCCGAAAGCAGAGAAAGAGACAGAGTGAGAGGAAGGTCTAGGGGCAAGATATAGTCCCCAGAAACACACTCCTCAGGATCCACTTCCACCAACAATGCCCCACCTGCCTAATTTCCACCACCTCCAGTAGTCCATTCAGATTATTAATCCATCAAGTGTATTAATTCACTGATGAGGTTAGAGCCCTCACGATTCAATCATTTCCTAAAGGTCCCACCTCTAAACGTTGCTGCATTGGGGAACAAGTCCTCAACACATGAGATAGGAGGGACATTCCAGACCCAAACAGTCATTGCAAACTTGTTCGAGGTTATTACTTTTTGCTCATTTCCACAAGGCTGCTGCAACAAGGATAGGGTGCCATCAATAACCTCCCTCCTGAATTGTACAAATATGGATTAAATATCCTCAAGTGCCTTCACCAGATCTGTATTTCCAACTGTAGAAATGATAAGGCTTATCTTTGCAGACCTTATTTAATTAGATGATTCATTCTTAGCACATGCAGAACTACAAGCTAAATATTTATTTAACACAAACGTGAAACACAATACCAATTAAAGAACTGTATTGAAGTGGGTTTTTTTTTTCCTATTTAATTTTCCTTTGCCTTGAAATAAGGTTCTGTGGCAGCATTGTGTCAGAGTGGCTCAGCCCTATCAGATTACAGAGGAACATTTGTTTGTACACAATGGGATCAAGTTTTCCAAAACACACTGCACATGTGGGCAGTGTTGATAACCTTTTATCCTTCTTTCCTTGTTGTAAGTCACTAGGGGATTTTAACCTTTAAGCAAAAGATTGCTATCGTTAGGAAAACACTAAATTCAACTCTGCTCCTATCTAGTCTATCTTGTTGCCTTAATTTATCACGTGGAGGGGTTTCCCAATGCCAGGCAAAACAATACCAGGCGTGCATTCCAATTGCACATGGTGCACATGGAGGGCAGCCCTGTACTTGGCTGCAGGGATGGATTGACAATCAGAGGGCCTGGGAGTGGGTTCAAGCTTTACCATGCTGTGGTTCTACTGTTGTCTAGATGGGAATTTTAACAACCACAACAATAAAAAGCAATCAGAAGAGTTTCTGGCCACCATGCAGGAGTAGAGACCTGGGGTCTGCTTCTGGGCCAGATGTTAGCAATTCTATTGCTGACCAGTGGAGAGACCTAGGGAGGACCCAAGTGGGATGGGGCTGGGTGGCTGAGACAGAGATTGGGAGAGGGGTACACTTGAGGCACCCTGGGGTCTTAAGCCAGAATTTATTCACATAGTTTAAAATATTTCAACATTTTAATCACTGGAAGGGCCATCTTAGTTTTCTATGGCTCCTTATTATATATCCCTTGGCCACAGCATCTCCTTGAGACATAACATTGCTATCTTTGGCTCTGGCTTTACTTCTCTCAAACTTTCATTTCTCCCTTTAAGGATTTTGTTAGACTTTAATGATAAGGCATGAGCTACTCAACATGGAAAAAAAAAGTGTGACTTTTTTTTTTCCCTGAAAAATACAATACCCCTACCTTTCCAATTTAATTTGATCAGACTGACTTCAGTCTTCATTATGAAAAGAACTTTACAAAGCAAGTTCAGTAAGCTACTTCCCTAGTTCCCTGTCTGCCACCCCTGTCCCCCTGGCTCCTGCTGGGTACTGCTGCCATCCTTGGCCTCCTCCTCTCTGCCACTCCCTCTTCCTTTCCTGTTTCTCCCATTGCTCCAGTTTCTGCTCATCTCCTCCTCTTTCCACCACTCCATCCACCTGATCTTACAACCACCGCACTGTGAACTCTGCTAAATATCTCTCCTTGGTCCTGGCTTTTTTGTCTTGATTGTATTTCTCTTAGGGAGCTTGTCTACTTTCATATTTTTAATTATCAATTTATGTGAGCATTCCCAAAACTTTATTTCCACCCTGGCCTCTTTGCTAAATATTAGGCACCAATCTTCCACTGTGCTACTTTCCTGTGGGTCTAAATTGGACTCATCTAAAGCTGAACTTGTCTTCTCTTTACCACTGTCTCCTGACCCATCTCTCCCGAGACTTGCCAACCACCAGCTTCATTCTCCAGGTTCCCAGCTCTCAGCTCCATGGGGCTTCTTGGACACAATAACCAAGGGCAGGAGTAGGAGCCCCATTCAACCAGTCACCACTGTTGCAGGCACTCTCAGAGCTCTCGTTCTTCTCTAGGACCAGCCTATTTGGTTTGGATGTTATCCCCTCACACCTGGATGGATGGCAGCAGAGATTTCCTGAATGGACACCTCTCTTCTTTTCCCCCTGACACATAGTCCAGCACAACAGCAGCTGGCAAATCTGCCTAGAACACTATTTTCCCTCAGTGGCCAATATACTCTATTCAAATACTTTAAACATTCTCAAATGCCCTGAGGATGTTCAGACTATTTCCTGAAAAGCCTGAGCCCCACAATCTAATGTAAAGCCAGCTCTGCTTCATTTCTCTATCATTAACCCCAGGATAGAGAACAGACTAACCCACTAGCAAGTTTTTTTTATTGCACCCTCTTTTGCAATATAAATTATAAATACTAACAATAACTATTGTTGGAGGATTGCTACCTCTCAGCTTCTTCCCACGCTGTCCTCAGCAAGTGAAATGCTTTATTCTTTCTTGCTTAGCTTCACCCATCATTTCAAATCTTGCTTTTCCACTTTGTAACAACAGCAAAAATAATTTTATGCCAGACATTAGACAAAACACTCTGCAGGTCCTAGACTCAATCCTTATGATCTTATATTGTGAGAACTATTATTACCCCCATTTTTTCAGATAAGGAAATTGAGGCTTAGGTAAAGTAAGTAATATAGCCCAGGTCACACAGCAAGTAGCTGAGTTTGCTGCCAACATGTGAATGTTTAACTTTTATAGCATGCCGTCTGTTGTCTTCTCCAGAGATAGATAATTCTCTGAACTACACTGTATTTCTCTTCTTAGCTACTTATTGGGCAGCACTGTTGTGGTCTTTGTAGCATGGCACACAAGTTAAGCATATAGACTCTGAGGTCAGACTGCCTGAGATGGAATTCGGACTGCACTGCTTCCCACAGCATTTACCTCAGGCAATTGACTTAACCTTAGTGTGTTCCCTTATTTCTAAAATAGGAATGATAATATTATCTGAGGCACAGGATTATTAGAACCACTAAATTAATAAACAATCATTGCAAAGTGCTTAGCATGGTATCTACCACGTAGTAAGCACTCATCTATATCACCTATCATTAGAATTCTCAGTGCTAGCACCTTGCCTCCCCCGAGGCATTTAAGCTAATTATAGGAAAAGATTTTCCGCCTTTGAAATCCCACAGCATTTGCAAGTCTCTCTACTGGACATAGTTTCACTAGGCTGTGATTTTAAAGGTTTCGCTTCTGTGATTCTCTTTTAGGAAATAGGCAAGATTCCAGTTTTTTTTAACCATCATGATCAGAGTCATACGATGTGATTTGAAGTGCTGAGCTGGTAAATAACTCATCAATTCATGGTGTACCGGTAGCCAATACATATACTTAACAATCCTTCTAGGAGCACCCACTCTGTGCAGAAACTCACAGGCACTAGGAAAAACCAGATCCATACATAAGAGCCCCACCCCTGGTGCTGTCTATAACAGAAACAAACATTATGCTGACCAGCATTACTAATTTGAACTATATCAAGAAATGTCAAGAGAAGAAAAGGAAAATATTTTATGATTTTAAAAAAACAGCCCTGATTTATTGGTTATTCACATTTAATTCAATCCAGAAAATGGCAGATCCTGCAAAGAATGATTAGTATTTTTTATTTCCTTCTTCTAGGTATTGGGACACAACACAAAGCGACCTTGAGTAAAATGTATGAGCCCCATAGTCATCTGGCATGAGAAGAGCACATTCTGCTTGCCTGGGACATTTCACTGGATTCTGTAAAGCCCACAAGTAACAGGGAGCCACTGTATCTGTAATGAAGTCAATTCAAACTGTGTGGAGCCAGGAATCTCTTCTTCATTCTCACACACAGCTGTGTCTGTTCCTCAGATAAACAACAGTGGCCAGAATTCTAATACACTTTCCAGAATTGTGAACAGGTAACGCTTCTGCTTCTCAATTTAAGCACTTCATCTCTTATAGCCAGGACTCAACCCCAGCTGCATAATGGAATCAATTTGGGGATTAAAAAACAAAACCAAAAAACAACATGCCAAGACCTCTTCCCCCAGAGATTATGGCTCAGTTTCTCTGGGAAAAATGTCTGGACATTGTTTTCTTTTTATGAAGTTCCTGGGATGATACTAACGGACAGCAGGTATTCAAGTCTACAAATATCTAAAGCAGGAAATAGTTTGATGTACCTTCAAGATTCCCAGCAAAACATCTACCCTGTTGCTACAAAACATACAGAATCCAGCCAATCACCTTGATTCTCTATTCCATGTAACTTTTATGCTCATATTACCAACCAAGAGTAGGGGTGAAAAGCCAGTGATCTGAGTATATTTTCATCTCAGTGCCCACAAAGATTTGTTGTGTGAACCTAGGTAAATTAAATTAAGCTCTGCACCTCTAATTTTTGTATCCCATAAAGTAGGAATAAAAATGCATGCTTTACTTGTGGCATAGTGAAAGGAGAGGTATAAAACTATTTTAAGAACTAAAAAGTTGCAAATAGATAAAAGAGATTGAATTTATTTTTACAGGAAATTGATCAGCCTTACCAAGCAGAGTAGGTGTGACCCCATGATAACTTTTGACTGCTGTGAAATGCTCCAAGTACCATGTGATCCAGTGTGTGATATTACTATATTATTGCCATTACTCAGTAAGTGTCATACTCGGTGAGTACAGAATTAGACCACAAGGTCTCAGTGGGGCTAACACTCTTCATTGAAATTATTATTATCAGATTAGCCACTGGTCTAGAGAAAAGACAGGCAGACAGCTTTAACAAGATAGTGTATGATAGGATCTCTAAAACCAGCAGGGCCAAGTGGAGAAATCTTAGGGCAAACAAACTAGCAGCTGATATATTTTGTAGTTTCTCTTGGGTTTCATGTTGGTGCTTGGTACCAACTCTAAAATCTCTGTTCATGACCCATATCATTATTATTTTTTTCTCATTCACTTGTCTCTTAACAATATACAGGGGACTGGGGGATCTAAAAGGCTACCTTCAGTGGGATGTGTAAGTGCTTGCCTGTAATCCCAGCTATTCAGGAGGCTGAGACAGGAAGATTGAAAGTTCAAGGCCAGCCTGGGCAACTTTGTGAGACCTTGTGTCAAAATAAAAATAAAAAGGGCTAGGGATGTAGCTCAGTGGTAAAGCACCCCTGAGTTCAATTCCCAGTGCCACAAAAAATAAAAATAAACAAAATAAAATGCCACCTTTTAAAAGATGGAAAATAATGAAAAATGAACATCTCTTTTCAATACATTTATTATCCATTGGATAAAAAGGGAATCTCTCCTATCTTTGTCCCAGTTTCCCTATGGCTGCCACTTTATCCATCTATCCATGTATCCATCAATCTATATAAATCATTTCCTTTTATTTTTTTTCTCCCCTTTCATTTCCAGAATAAGATTGTCTCTGATGTCTTTTAAGGAAAAGCCCAAACCACTAGTTAGCAAATCTAGAGCTTTGTCATTGAGAAGTTGTTATTAATATCAATAATCACCAAAATAAAAAAAAAAGCAGAAGCAGCAATGGCAAAAATGAGTGAAACTCTCAGTCTTTTCTAAGTGTTTAAAGAGCTACTTGTGTTCCCCCTGGGTCATTTAACCTTACACAGTGTTGTCATGGGTCAGCACAGGAATCTAAGAGAAAATATTGTGTTCCTGTACCCAGCTTGTCGTAAGAGCTGGGAAGAACAGGAAAAAAAAAAGCCCTTTAAATTGGTAAAGCAGCAAAGAATTGATGGGATAATCTTGGGGGTATATGCATATTGGGGAACATAGATCTTGAAAAACTACGCAATCTTTTAAAGTAAGAATATATTTATGTATTACTCATGTGATTTGAAAATGAAAAACAAATCAACTGCATTGACCCCTTAAGAAAGGAAAAATGGCTGTTGTGAAGGTACATGGCCTGGCTTTGTGGAACATATAAGAAAGCATAGTTTAAAAAGCAAGGCACACTTTATAGAGTTTTTCCTTCTTTCCAGGATGTTCAAAATAAGTCTGCCCAGATCTTAAGCCCCATCACTCTCACTAACCTTCTTCCCTGCTCTGACCATAAGCTCTCGTCCCATCAGACATGGCTAGGAGTTCTCCCTCACCCTGACCCTGGACTGGGAGCTGAGAGAAGATGCCAGGCTCCTCCTGCTATCTAGATGCAGTCTTCCCCTTCTCAGAACAACCACCATGGCTACCTGGCCATGGAAACGCTCGGGGCAGGACAACAGTACGCTAGTTCATAGACGCTCTGGTTGTGATCGTATTTTCTGGCTCAGGGATGGGAGAATTCATTTTTAAAACAGCAAACAGTCTGTACTAAACAGAAAATTCAACAGGATCCTGGCTGGCTGTCTGACAATCTTCCTAAATATAGTCTTATCGCCTGGACCAATGATGTGCACAGTGCTCTTGACAACACACCTTCCCTTCCCAGCACATGCCACAGCTAAGAAAAAAATAAAAAATCAAGCAAAGAGAATTAAACTTGGAAGATAAGCCTTAAGAGGAATGCAGAAGTGACTCACATCCCTCAGAGGACTTGATACAGTGGGAGACAGACCGCAGTAGGAGAAACACTTGTTACCTGTGCAGGACCGAAGTCACCAGACTGGCTCCTTCTCTGATCCGACGTTGAAAAGCTTTTCCTATGAAGCCATTTGCCCTGTAGCCTCCTCAGGGACTACTTCACGCCCAGTGGAGAAAGAGCCGAGCAGGACTCATGGCAAACTTTCAGCAGGACCGGCAGCTCCTGTGCCTCAGCTTAAACCTCACTGGGGTCTCCCCCAGCTGGGATCCTCCAAGCCTCACAGACCCATCCCCAAGAGCCTTGCTGCTGTTAAAAACAAAAAGTAATTTCCTGATCCTCTTCCCCCGATGGCGTGTGCAGTTTCCCTCCCGCCCAAGGGAAGTCCTTCAGATTTTCTTATCTGGAAACCTCTCCACCAAGTGGACAGACTTGTTTGGCCAATGCCCCTTATTCTTGCTTTTCTTTCTCTGAACAGGAAAAAAAAATCAGAAAAACGAAACCAGTGCAAACCAAAACTGGGTTGGAGCTAGTGAATGGTGCTGGATGCTGGGTTTAAAACTTCGAAAGATGACCACCAGCTTAGATTGCGTGGGGAAGATTTATGTTCATCCGTGAGCTCCTCGCCTCCAGCAGTGTCAAGAAGTCAGAGAATAAAAGAATCCCCGCAGGTTGGGAGACCTGACCCTGGGTTTGAGGAGGGCTGCACTTCACATATGCCACATCAGGGGAATGTCTAGTTCTCCTAGGTGTCCTGGAAAACTGAACATTTATGCATCGGACTACACCTGCAGTGACACTTTAATATCATTTCGATAACACTGATATTTAAAGATAAGGAGACATGGAAAAGGTCCATTTGGCAAGGTGCAGTCAGGTTGTTGTTTTTTTCTGAGCTGGAATTAATCCTATCCATCCTCACTTTACAAGTCAGGTCACTGAGGTCCAAGGAGAAATAGTGGTCTACTCAAAGTCAGACTATTGATGGGAAGTGATAGATTATCATCTAATTGTTCTTAAACTTTTTTTCGGGGGAATGCTATTCAAATGCTGTTGGATATCTAGAGCTCAGCCCACAAAAAGGTTGATGAACGAGGTGTGGCATGGAGTGCAGGAATCTGCATGGGAAATAAGTCCCCCAGGGGAGCCTGATGCAGGCAGTCCCAAGATGGTATTTAGAGAAGCCCTCATAACATAGGACTGGGAGTCAGACTGTAGGGAGTCTAACCATACTCCCACCCAGATCTATTTATGTGGCCTTATGCACTTCAGTTGACCTCCTTAGGGTTCAGTTTTACCATGTATGAAAGTGGGATAATAATCATGCCGACTTCATCATAGGCTCTGTGAAGCTCAAGAAAAACTTAAGCGAGGTTAGCTGTTAACTGGAGACGTGGCTCTACTGCCTCCGAGGGCATGTCTGTCACTGCTTCCACCCCTACCCTGCCTCTCTCTGACCTTATTCTCTTTCAGTTTCCATCTGAAACTAGGGTACGGCATCCATAGACTAGAGACAAAAGTCAAGTATAGGCATCCCTCGGGGATTGGCTTCAGGAGCCCCAGTACACGCCAAAGTCCACAGATGCTCAAGTCTCTTATATAAACTGGCGTAGTATTTGCCTTTAACAACTTACACACATCCTCCCGTGTAATTTGAATCATCTAGGTTACTTATAATACCTAATAAACCAAATATGGTGTAAATGCTATGTAAATAGTTGTTCTATTGTGTTGTTTAGAAAATAACGACAAATAGTCTATGCATGCTCTGTACAGATGTAATTTTTTTCTCCTAGATATTTTCAATTCAAGATGGGTGGGTGGAATTCATGGATACTGAACCAACAGCATGTGGAAGGCTGACAATATTTGAATAAAGAACCTTTTGAACCTTCAAAATTTATTTTCCACTTCTAGGTATTGATTCTCAATTGCATTCTACAGATCAAATTGTATATATTTTTCCAGAAAAAACAAGCGGCTGTCAGAGTGAGCCCCTGGCAATGCTTCTTCTAAAATGCTCTGCTTGCACTTCGGTGGCTGGGTGCAGTTGGCTTCCTGACATGGAATGAGGCATTGTCAGAGTGGTTGTCCCTTCCCTGAGGAGCAATTCCTCTCACCCGCAGGTCCCTGCTTGTTGCTAGGAACACTCTGTGCTCCCTGCACACACTTTACAATGAAAACAAACGCAAATTAAAAAAAAAAAAAAATAGAAGCACCATATGGTCTCGGCTGCAGCCCAGAATAAACTGCTGATGGAGAGATCTTGTCCTGTCACAACGACAGCTGGAATTGATTGACACAGATGTCCTTCTTTTGACTTCTAAAATGTTGGAGTGGGTGGCAAGTTGAACTCAAACTTCTTCAAGCAAAATGCCAATGCAGCCCAAGTAACTAATTCCCTGGTCGTGTTACCCATGTTGGTTAGTAGGAAGAGTCTTGCACAACTTCAGGGTACAGCATTACTAGAGACACAGCTCCTACTTGCTCAGACAGAAATTTCAGCACCAAATAAATACCTATTTCCCAGCATGTTCCATTTCCCTGCTCTGTTGCCACTGCCCTCTTCTCGTTTGTTCTCTTGGCACAGATTTTCTGGTGACAATTCCCTTGCCTCCTTCACACTTTCCTCAAATACAGTTGCCACTCCCCCACTAGAATGGAAGCTCCCTGAGGGAAGACATGACCGTTGGACTGATTTGAAGGTGTAACACACCAGCAAAGTTCTTACAGTAATGCCCCAGCTGCAGAGCAGCATAAGCAAAAAATTCAATCTAAAAACACTCCCACATCCACATCTTGGCAGGGTAAGTTCTTTGTTTTTTTCTTCTTGTTGTATTTTAAATCCCCAACCAGATGTTGGTAACCCTTTTGACCCAATGTCACCCAGGGTCAGCTCTCTTTTGGTATTTCTATATGAAAGCCAGGAAAATTCTTCACTGGCACTGACCTGTCCTTATGCAAGGAAGGAACCAACAAATAATTGGGCAATTTTATAGTATACAAACGGTCTTATTCTTATCTCCTGTGTGTGTATTTTGGCATAGTCTCCACTAATGGGATTGGTCATATTTGTGCTCAGCTGCGGGTTCCCAGGTTTAGGTGCACTGTCCTCTGTTGGACTGTGTCCTCACACCTTCTCCACGTACTCATCTTTCAGATATAGATGGTATTTGGCTGTGGAGGATCAGAGTCTTCTGACATTTGAGCCAACTGGACACACCTGACAACTTCTTTCTATCACTGATTATGCCTCCAGTGAGGGCCCCAGCCTCGGGCAGAAATCTCACACACATTCCAAGTAGAACCTTGTTTTGGACTCTCCTACCTTCCTCGTCCTTTCCTGGTACAGAAAAACTTAAGATACGGCTCCATAGAGGTGCCAACAGAGGTCAACAGAGACATCAAAAGACCTTCTCTTTATTGACCTTTTTCCTGGGCAATTCTGATTCTGTTCTTCAAGTGCCACCTTCAGTTCTTAGAGATGAGAAGCCAACCATGAAGAAGAAGGTACTTGCTAATGCCGAGGCATGACATGTGCCACCCTCATGATGTCATAGTTATTGATCGACTGAATGTGTCATTCAATGCTCTTTCTCTACTCCCCCCTCTCCTCCAGGATCACGCAAGAGAGCAGAGTGTTTGAGGGTGTGGGCCCTCCTTGTTTTGGCCTGGAAGGGAATCTGCAAAAAAGAAAGCTGCCCTTTTCCTCTTAAAGGGTACACGTTCTTTGGACCATGCACACTAGGTGATCAATCCCCTGCTAACCTCTGCTTCTTTGTTGGGTATCCTGATGTGGATGCTCTGCACTGGCAGATATCAAGAACTACAAGTGGCAGCAAGGGTGATCTGCAAACATCTGGTAGGTCCTGGACTTGAACCTGCAAGGCCTTGTCTTTGTGAGAGCATCTCCGATTCACATTCCATTGTTCTATGCTGTTTTCAAGACCTCAACTTTCCCTATGACCCTAAAATACCGCCCCCTTATTATAAGACAATTTCCTCAGAATTTACCAAGGTGATTAGTGAACAACCATATTGACAAAACAATTAGAAAATATTAGCTGGAGAGTCATCCATGCCAGGAGAAAAATCATAATCAAGTAATATTTGAGTAAAGAGGGGCCAGGTGATCATCTGTTCTAAATCCCTAGTGTTGGGTGAACTTGAAAGGTTTAACTAAAGTGACAACTCCCACTAATGTGAGGGCCAGAATAAGAATTTAGATCATCCACTTAGCCATGCAGTCCTCTTAACATTACATCTTAGTTAGTGCCTCCTTCCCTCACACACATTTTCCCATCTCTGATTTCCTGGGAGGAGAAATGGTTCTAAGTAGAATATTGGCACCCAGAAGTCAAGTCCTGAAACACATCTGCACTGTGAGAATAATCAAATATCTGCCAATGTTTATTCATTAAATAGAGATGACACTTGTTATGCAAGCCAACAACAGAATTCCCTGTTAACATCATCATTGCCACAGTTAAGCAGTCTCTCCTCCAACAACTCTCAAGTCCCGCACGCTTTCTGAGCCCAGCTTTAATTGTAAGGGGTGATAAAGGCCGACAACTTCTGACAATGCCAATAAACAAACCTTCCCAATTAACAAGGCAACAAGCAAGCTTTATTCCAGAGGTTTCTTTTCACCACACTCCAAGCCAGGCTAAGATCAAGCCCACATCATGCTATCTGTCTGTTTTATTCAACATAGACAGAATCTCTGGCTAAAATGTTTCCTTTACATTCTCATCTGATTCCAACTAAAAAGATGCTGTAAAACGGGGTGACCACCACAGTAACACATGGGGGATGGAGCCGATCCAGGTTAGATTTGGTTGCAGAACCAAGCCTAACCCAAATGTTGACCATAGATCCCTGTCACTCAAGGATCTAGGTAAAATTGCTCCATCCCAGGTTACGGAAGTTCAGAGTGCTTCACAGAGCACCTGTGAACTCTCAGAAGTGTTTCTATCCTCTTGATATACTCAAACCATAGGACTCCCACTTTGCACATATGGGCATCTGGGATGCCCCAGGTTGGTGCAAATGAGAGGCAGCCTCTTCTTAGAATTCCATGAATTACACACACACAGAGAGAAAATGTGAACATGAAGATTTAGGGGTAAGGAAGTCAAAGACCTACTTGAAAGCTGTGACTGGAACAGTGGACATCACTACTGTCAGGTGCTTTTCCACCCCTCCACTGTGCTGTTCAACAGGCCCTGCCTTCTTTGGTGCCAGCTTCTCTAGCCTTACAGATGGATCCCCTTCTTCCCTGCAGTCTATTCTCCCATCTATGGGAACAAACATCATCCATTTCTTACCTTAGGCATGAAAACCTCTACTCTCTTCTAAAGGGTCTCAAGGTCTCAATTGTTTCCTAGGTGCTTGTCAAAAGATAGCTCCCTCGCAAGGAAGACCACTAAGACAAATAAGACAATCACTCCTCCGAATTGGGACAATTCCACAGCTGGAGGCAGGGAGGTTATTCATATCATATAATGTCTAAGAAGGATCAGGGATTTCTGAGTGGAGACAGAAACAATACTAAACTTACACTTGTAGTTTTGTCTTGTTTTTTTTTTTTTTCTTTTTTCTTTTTTTCCCCCTTTGCAGTACTGGGGATTAAACACAGAAGTGTTCAACCACTGAGCTACACCCCTAGTTATTTTTTAAATTTTATCTTGAGACAGGGTCTTTATAAGTTAGCCAGACTGGCCTCTGAGTTGTGACGCTCCTGCCTCAGCCTCTTGACTTGCTGGGCAGGCGTGCACCACTATGCCTAGCTGGTAGTCTTTTTTTTATGATTCTTGATTCATGATTTAATTAGAGCAAACAAGGACATTAATATAAATCAACCAAAATTTTCCAGGGCCCATGTTCTTCCATGGAAGAATATTAAGTGATTTTTTTTCCATATTAGAATGCAATTGAAAGCATAGTGAATGATACCATGGTGGTCTGAAAAATATGCCAGGTGACATAAGAAGTATAAGCTGTCACCATTATGGCAAATACCAAACAAACAAACAAAAACCTCCTATATCCAATTGCCCCTAATTCCTGAAATTACACTTTTAGGGAAACAATGGTTTAAATGAAGGAACAGCCTCTCCTCTGACTCATGATTTTGAAAAGTTGATATTGTGCATTTCCATTTCCAGTGAGTTGCATATTAGTGTGAATTAGTTTAAGTTAGAAGTTAAAGATGTTTTAACATGAAAGAGCAGAGGAAGAGGAAAATAATGAGGTTGAGAGGAGAGGGGAGCAATGGAGGATAGATTTCAGAGCATCCTTTTTTTTTCTCAAATAAAAAGCACATATTGTTATATCTACAGGGAGAGGCAGATTCCAATACAATAATAATTATGAACTTCAATAATGATTTTCATCAATGGATAGATCATCCAAACAGAAATCAGCAAAGGAACTTTGGAGTTAGATAATACTATAGGCCAATATGCTAAGGGATCAGTTCTATAGTTCATTACTAGGGAAGTTTCTCTGTAGAAACCATGAGGAGGAAGTGAAATGCTCTCTCCTGAGAATGAAGCTGGCTCTTGGTATTGCTTGGTTAAAACTGCCATTTGACACTGGTGATCATTCTTTTCCCTTTGCAAGGGTGAGAGGGAGGTAATGCTTTCTGAGTGGTTAAGATGATCACAGCAAGTGTTGGTGAGGATGTAGAGAAATTGGGACTTTCATACATCACTAGATTAGTTCCACAGAGCAGTGGATCAGTGATTTTCAGAAATGTTGGCCACATTTCAGGCTGTCATAGTAGAGTACCACAGACCATGTGACTTAAATGAGACAAATTTATTTTCTTACAATTCCAGAGCCTCAAAGTTCAGGATCCAGGTGATCTCAGGGCTGTTTTCCGGTGAGGCCCATTTCCTGACCTGTAGAGGGCTGTCTTCCTCCTCTGTCCTCCTGCGGCATCTTTTTTGTCATATTTCTCTGGGTCTAGAACTCTGTCTTTCCCCTCTGTTCTTCATCAGTGTTGATGGTTACCAAAATAAAAAATCTGGGTGGTCTTCTCTACAGTCCTTAGGGGTCCTGGTCACATCCACCCATCAGTAGAGATCTCCTCTCCCCTGTTCCCCACTCAGGGGTTTCTGCTGTCCCATGTGGATGAAACTGAAATGGCAAAAGACAAGAGTGGCCTTTTTCAAATGCTCAGAGCAGTCCTTAAGGGCGTCTGAGGCTGGGCACACAGCTCACATATAACCATCATATTGCTGATTTGATGGACTTGCAGTTCTATGATTTAATCAGTTTCATCACTATGAACAAACAGGTGAGCTTCAGGGGGCATTAATGTGCACAGAAAGCTTTGTGTGGATATTAAATCATAGAACTGGGGGTTCTATGATTTAATCAGTTTCATCACTCCTCACAATGACTATCACACACCCCCTTGTCCAGCAGTAGGCTTGCCTCATGCTTCCCTGAGAACAGGGAGTCAGTTACGTGGGGAAAGCTCGTCTTCTTACACAACACATCTTCAGCCTTCCTGCATCTGTGCTGTTCTTTTTGATCTTCACTCCAGATCGGGAGGATGACATGTTCCTTTTCCCCCCCGATGGCCGGCCATTTCCTCCACTAGTTCAGGTCTCCTTTGCTCTTACTTTCTCAGCACTGAGTGGGTCCCCCTGGCCCTCCCCAGTAACTGAAACATTCCTCTGTTTCCCTTCACAGCAAAACATAACCAAAGAGCTGAATGAGCAGATTCTGCCCCCAGCTGCTCAGCCCTTCTTCTGAGCCCTCAGTGTGAGACTAATCACTCTTCTTTCCCTAGTCCTGGACATTCAAAAGCAAAATCACAGCATGGTTTTGGTTGCTAACATATCCACACAAGGCTTTCTGTGCACATTAATGCCCCCTGAAGCTCATCTGTTTGTTCCTAAGAATTCAGCAAACCCCTACATGTATAGTGAAGTAGTCTACTATCTTGGCCAGAGTAAAAGTAATTTCTGAGGAAGAGCCAGAAATCTCTAGCACATAACATATGCTTAATAAATTTTCCAAGACCTACAATATAAAAGTAACATGAATAGTTCAATACTACCTTCTGGTCAACCAGAGAAGAGCCATCCCTGTGGTCAAAATTGCCATCCCCCAAGTAGCATCCCATCTCCCTACCGAGTCCCTGCTGTTGGGCCCCTGTTTTATGTCCTAGAGTTATGTCCCTGTACTAACACTCTCAGTTCCTTGAGGGATGGAATATTCTTTTTAAAAAGCTCCTTCAAGAATACATAATATATTCAGACACAATGACAACATATGGTTGAGAAAGGAATCGGGACAAAATACTGGCCAATGCCTGTGTCTATGAAGAAGGACCTTGGCTCTGACATTCAGCCCCGAGGACAGACTGAAAAGAGGCTCAGTGGGGAGAAGTACAAGGCAGGGTCAGCAGTGGTGGGGACAGAAAATGAAGCACAAGTGAGAAGGAATCAAAATTTCTGAAGTTCCGCTCCTTGGGAAGAAGGAAGAATGTTTCTTTTAAAAACACAGAGATGCAGAATGTTGAAAAATGACAGAGGGTCACAACTGAGCTTTGGGAAACTGAACAGCTAGCAAGGTCTCAAGAGGCCAAGAACAACACTTTTTTATGTTGCCCATAGGGAATTATTTTAAAGAAAATAATTCTTCTATGTAAGGGCACATAATCTCTGACACATTACTAACCTACCTTGCTTTCTTGGGGGTATTAGCTATTTCTACCAAGAAGCTAGCTATAAATCCATTGACTCCTCAGTGCCCCAAACCCAAGCAGTGGCTGTTCATTGGTCTGTTCTGCTTCATACCTAAGGGCAAACTCTAGGAGATGAACTGACTTTCTCCTTGGCCTGGTGATAAGATTAGTAAACATGGAGGTGAGTGGTCCTGGGCTCCAGCCCATACATCCTAAGGTTTTCAGATGGGAAATGTATGGTAAAGGTGTTCACAGTGGCTGCTACTGCTCTGCTCTGCACAAACAGAAGCCTTACTTTATGGAAATCACCAGCCTCCCACAGCTCAGTCAACGAGGGGTCTAGGTTCCCAAATTCCAGACCTTTCCTAATTACACTGCCTTCTATGTATCAAAGTCTGCATCTCATGACTGCTAAGTTATTTTTAGACCTGAAACACAGCACACAAAACACAGCTACACATCAACAATTACATGTTTATTCCAGGCCCACACCCCTCTGGTTGCCTCATCTGACCTGGAGCATTAAGAGAGGGAAAGCCAGATATATTTTTATTCGCTTCATACACACGCACTTACACATGCACCTACGCCACACGCATTCACACTTCTCCATGTTGCCAACTGGATGGAGTAAAGAAGGCAGGAGCATCACCTCCTCACCTGCATTTGGGGCCCCTCCCAATATCCCAACCTGGCGTCACCAGTTCCAGAGTGTGTCCTGAACCCTTCATGCCAGCATAGGAGGCCTTTGTTCTGCAGGTCGCCTGATCTCTCTTCACTAGCCTTGTCTGTCTTCACTTGGAACAGTCCTTTTAGGATACAGGTGTAAAGATGGTTGTGGAAGGACCCGGCACTGCCAAATTAAGTAGAGAGAGAGCCCAGGGAGAAGGAGCTTCAAGACTCACTAGGCATTTCCCATCTTCTCCAGGGGAAGCTAATCTTGCCTTGCTCCCTTCCCAAGCCCCCCACCTGCTCCTGATTAGCTCCATCTGGAAACATCTCTCCGACCAAGAGGAAGGAAGGCATGCGCGATTCTCTTTCAGTACACTGCCAAGCCCCCCGGCCACCTGAAAAAAATAAGTGTGGTGTGTGATGCTGACCTGGGGTCAGAAGGGAAACAAGCTTTGGCTCCACTCGACCCTGAAGGAAGGAAGCAGGAAGCCTTGCTGGGGGACAGGGGTGAAGCAGCCCTCTGGGACAGGCTGTCCTGTTACCTTCTGACCTTCTCCCTAATCAAGAATGTGGGATGAATGGCTCCGGTACGGGAAGCAGAGCCTCTGACATCAATGTCCACCCCTCTATCAGATTTAAAGAATTTATCTTGTATGAGAAATAATCCTAAGGCTGCTACTAACTGTTTACACCATGCTGAGCACAGCGTGCCAGGTCCATATAGATCCCGGGAAGTCTCCCAGGGAGGAGCCACCAATATCGCATTTCAGAAACCAGAGCTGCCGCCTCCTGCCTGTGGTGGGGGTTCACTCCAAGTTCAATGCCCCTGCGAGTCTCGTACCTGCAGAATACCCTCCTGGCCTGCTGACCTTCACAATTGCACTGTTGGGCATGTGGCACTAGTGTTCTTGCTCAAATCTATTGTTAGCAAAATCCAGCAGGTCCTACAGTATGACACAAAAATCCAGCAGGTCCTACAGTATGACGCAGAAATCCAGCACGTCCTACAGGTCCTATAGTATGATATAGAAAACTGTAAAGCCAACTTCCCAGTAACGTGTAATCTAGATGCCAAGTATCTTCTCATTTTTTCCTTCCAGATCTGCCTACAGTGCTTGTCCCCTCAAAACATCCTTCACATGACAATATGTTGAGCAAGACGACATTTAACTGAGTACGAATATAGGGACAGTAGGGGTTTACATCACACCCTAGGAAACAGCTTAACTCTTTGTTCAGCAGGCCTCTTCTTCCAAGACACGCATGCATTGATTTCATCACCAAATATGTATTGAACATTTATACACCAGATGCTGTTCTAAGATCTGGGGATGAGTAGTAACTCAGTAGCTGTCCCCCAGGAGGGTGCTGGCTGGCCTCAGTTTACCCTCCAGATGCATTTCTGCCCTTCTCAGCCCTGCTCAGTGCCCCAAGAGGCCAACCCTGCATCCTGAAGCACCTTGTTCTCTGGGAGGGCAATGGGAGAGTGGAGAGTGGGAGATCCCAGCAGGAGATTGCAGGGTGAAAGAAAAGGGGAGCCAGGTATCCACACCTCTGCTCTTCAGCCAGACTGCAGTTTGGGCAGTGGCTGTGTTCCTCCTCCCACAGTCTCAGATTTGGGGGGAATCCCCCATCACCCACAGCCACAGACCTGGCCAGATTCCTCTGATACTATCTTCCTCCCCAGGATTTTTGCCCCTTTGTGCATGAGGAGAGGAGATCTCTGGTGGCAGCTCCCCATGCTACTGGCCCTCTGTTGACTAACTACCCACTCTCTTCTGTTAATCTTGAAGAGTGTCTCTTCTTTTCTTCCAGGACCTTGACTGATAGAGTAATATAGACAATAAACAAATTTGTTGCATATCAGATGAACAAAAATGCTATAAAGAAACAAAGCAGGGCCAGGGCAATAGGGTGAGTGTGTTGGTACAGGTGGCATTGAGCTCCCTTTCTTCCATGTTATTGCAAGTCCCCCTTCTGACCCTTAAACACCGCTACCCATCATTGGGTTTTCTACCTGCTATTGGGTTTTCTGCTGGATCCTCAGTTTTTCTTATCTTTGAACAGAGCAGTTCAGGCCACCTAAATGCCTCCCTTCTAATGTGCTCCTCAGTGCCCCAAGCAATGTGCCCTCCAGTAGTTACCACTCTAGTTCCAAGACAATATTAAGAGTATCAATAATGAGAAATGTTTTCTATCATGAGTTGTTTATGAATAAACACGATTTGCAGTTTCATTTTGTGTGTTTGGGAAACGTGCACTTTTTAATCCTGGAAACGAGTTCCCAGGCTGGCCCTGCGCAGGCTTTGTTGGCAGAATGAGGATGTTCCAGTGCCCTCTAAAGCATTCCTCACTCTTTCCCTTCCCATTTGCTGGCCTCACAACCATCATCTCCAGTCTCCTAAGCATAGAATCACAGCCAAGTGAGAAGTCTCCCTCCCACCTTGCTCTCATTCTTGACAAATGCTGCTGACTTGGCAGGTAGCACATCTATTTCTGTTTTTTCTTGCTCTATCGTCTAGGAAGGCAATGACAATAACAAGCTTAGGGTTGCTTTCTAAAAGGAAACTGAGGTTCTGGTAGTTGAGGCCCCTGCAGGTGAGAAGTCCTCTAAGCAACTGATGACATCTCCAAGCCCCTCTCCTCTTCCCACCCTATGAAGGACCATTGTGGTGGGCAGGGATCAGCATCTTGGACTGGATCTCGGTAAATCTCCTGGGAAGGCTACTTAATAAGACTTCAGGGAATCTGTTGACAAGAATCTCCAGGCCCCTTCTGTGTCCTTCTCCCCAGATCTCAAGGTGGAGTCCCAGAATCTTCACCATCAACCAGCTCTCCAGTTGACTCCAGTGCAAACAACTGGAGTCTGAAACGCACTTCTCTGGAGATCTGCTCCAATACCTCACAGGGAGCCCTCCCCTCTCTCCAAATTTGCTTTATTTTCCCATTCTTTAAATTTTTACTGATTATATCAGAGCAACAGTCCTGGGGACTTATCCTTCCTTTAATCAGTGACCCTCTTCTACCTGCTGGAGTGAGAATTTGCTTTCACGGTGTTGTTGAATGGCCAGCCTCAGGTATCTGGAAACAGCAGATCTGGCTGGAGCTAGGTGGAAACCAGGTGGCCTGACAGGTGTGGAGGGGAGCGAGGGTGCTGGCTTGGGAGGATTGTGGGGAGTCATGCAGAAACAGCAAATAAATAGACCACCAAATTGGTGCATCTGAGTTACTTCAACTAAAATTCCAGAGTGAAAATTAAACCAATGAGGGGAAAGAGCAAGGTAATGAAAGCGTATTGTTTCTCGGGCTCAACGAAAGTAGTTTTCCATTTATTTCCTTTTTATACAATCATAGTTAATTCGAATTATTTTTAGCAACTTCCCTTTGAACTCATTGTTTGAAAACTCAAAAGTGACTTTCAGTAAGGGTTGAATTTTGTTTGTGAGGAGTTGGAATAGGGAACACCATCTAATTCCACTGGTAAACATAAAGGTAACAAATTGTGTAGGAAACCTTCAAACTTACATTTAGCCCCTTCCTTCTATATGAAATAGAGGTGGTGAATGGAATTATATCCACCATGGATGAATGAGGATTTCTAGGTGCTTCCGGACATTTGGAATAGTGTTTGCAGGTTAATACTCTTTAGTTCAGGCTGCAGAGCTGATTATGAAATTTCACCCAAACTTTTCTCTTGTAACTTGCTGTTTCTATCAGATCCTGTGGGCTTCACCCTGATTCTTCACTTACTTATGTTAATGATGATTAATTCTGCCACTTAATTTTCACATAACTCTTTTCCTCTGAATGTTGAATGTGAGTGATTTCATTTGTGACCGTGATATTAGAGAAGGTGGTTGTTTTTTTGTTTTTTTTGTTTTGGTAAACAAAGAGAAAATAATCACACAGGATCCCCCTTTCCCTACCCATCTGTCCAGTTGAGTTTGGATTTCCCAGCCTCTTCCTGCCTTATCTTTCAAGGAGGAAATAACAGCCCTTAGGATATATTTAGGTCTTCCCCAGCTGACCACACTCAAAGACACAGATCTCCCATTTCCACGTTTGTGGCCCATTCCATAGAGACTCAGATTCAGACTGTTCTAGAATGTAGAGAAATGTGCTCCAAAGCCACAGATCTGAGGCCTCCAAAAGAGCAAATGCTTGGCTCAAGTGTTTGTTCTGGGCAACAAGTGGCTTCCTGCTTAGCAAACTCCAGTTTCAGAGGTCTAATTTTTTAAATTCCAAAGAACCCTACAAGTTACCATATTCTGACCTGGGACAAGACCAAATTGAACCAGAATTGTCAGAAATATTTGGGTTGGATTTTCTTAAACCTCAAAAATGTTAGTAAGAGAAGCATTGACAGCAAAGAAGATAAGAGATTTAGTAATTTTTTTTCTGGATATTTCAAATTTTAGTGTGACTGAAGAATTGCCCACATAATTTTGATTCAGTCCCTAGATTTGCCCTCCAAGGTTCTGCTAAGTGTGGACTTTCAACAAGTACCCTTATCACCACCTGGAAATTTGTTAGAAATGAAAATCCCACCCAAGACCTTTCCAAATCCAAAATGTAGGCCGTGTGCTCCAGGAACCAGCGTTTTTACCCTCTCTGGGTGGTTCTGATGTTTATGAAAGTTCAATAACCTCTGAGATGCAGCATGATTCTTTTTATCATAGTGGTTCTCACTTTGAAAACAAAATACTGATCGCTAGTCCCCAGGCCTAGCTCTGCTGGATCAAAAGCTCTGTAATCACTTAGAGAAATACTGGCAGGTAGACAAGCTCTTGGCTTAGAGCCGGGGGCCTCACTCCTCTCCCCCAACACACACACACACACACACACACACCCAATTGTCTTCAGCTAAAACCTTTAATAATTACAGTTTCTGTATCCACAACCAGCTTTGCCTCTTCCCACTCCTTTTCTCACCCAGCTTTTTTGAGATAAAACTGACAAATAAAAGTTGTTTACGTTTATGTTGCCCAACATGATGTTTTGGTATATATAGGCCTCCTGAAATGGCCACCACAATCAGGCTAAGTGCTGCTCTTGCCTCATCACACCCTCCCCTCTCCAGACCTCCCAAGGGTCCCACAGTCACTGTGTTCTCTGGGTCCCTGCCTAGAACTGTCTACTCTCTCCATTCATATGTCTTAACTCCCACTGTCCTTCACAGCCCAATTCAAGGTCATTCCCTGAAAGAAGTCTCTTCTGACTCTAGTCCTGTGTACACACCTACGCAGTCCCTCTGATAGAGCTCTTCCTGAACTGCCTTCTAAGGATCTATTTATGGGCTCTTCTGCTGTCCTCTGACACCACTATCCTTCCAGGACTTTGTTTGTCTTCTGACATTGGCCCAGTCCCTAGTATAGTGGGAGCACAGAGTAGGCCAATGCTTATTGCAAATGTATCACATGACTAGAGGTGCTAGAAGAGATAAGAGCATGGGGGCATGGTACCACATTTCTGGGGTTAAAGTCCTAGTTGTACCATATATTAGCTGTGAAAGTTTGGGTAAATTACTTATTCTCTCTGTTTCTCAGTTTTCTTGTCTGTAAAATGGACATTAGAGGTGCAGTTATATTAAATGAGGTAATCTGAATCAAGTGCTGAGAGCAGATCCTGGTGAGTATTAGGGCTTCATTGCTACTGACAAAAGAACCAGAAAGTCCTAAGAACCTTTTTAAAAAGCCTCCACATAGGGAATTTTTAAATTCTATTCTCTCTAAATATGTGTGAGTATGACTGTGTGTGAATGTGTGTGTGTGTGTTTCTTTATCTCTCCAAATCAGCTTATTTTCTCTCTAAACTTCCAGTGTTTCTTTCTCCTTCTCCTGATTCAGTTCCCTACAAGTCCCCCACTAAGATTGCACGTTTGTGACCACTATGTGTCACCAGTGTGAATCTGTGTCTGTGTGTATGTGTGTACCTGCATGTGTACATGTTGTGGTGTGGCAGTTCAGTTTTGAGATAAAAACATAACTAGGATATATTAGCAAAATATGGAAATAATTATTAATCAATTCCTTAATTGGAGGTCTGCTTTTTTGAAGGCTAATCCAGTACAATAAATGAAGCTCATACAATACTGAAATTTGTAGTTTATGAAATGATTTACTTGATATGGGTTACGAGTAAAAATAAAAGCATTCAGATTGTAATTTACATTAGACACAAAATTTAAGCATATAAGCAATGGGCAGAATTACCTGATAAAATAAGTAAGGAGAAATTACAGACAACAAATGGGAAAATAGATTAATTTTGTAGAAAATTACTAATTTCTGTTACAAGCAGCCCAGGTTCAATCGCTAGTCACATGTCAGGTTATGTTAGCAACTTGGTTTTACATTTTTATTTTAAAAACTCTCATTCTTTTTACCCATAATTTCATTCATATTCCTGAATGTCCTATTTGCTACCTGGACAAATGTTTTTGAGAACTACTTTGTGTAGAACTCTGTCTTATTACTTTAAGAAATAAATCATCCACAGGTTGGTGCTGGCTGGAAAGTGTGGATTCTGCAGGACTTCTATCCCTCTTGGTGCCAACCCACCTCCCCTCAACATATAGTTTCTAATTTAGTAGGTCCAGGGAGCCTGGGAATTTGCATCTCGGGCAAAACTTGGATAAGTTCATCTACTTCCAGTCTCTAGACCACCCCTGGACAAACCCTGCTCTGCATCACCAATATTGCCTTTGTTATTTGCATTCTCTTATATTAATATTCTACAGACATTATTATAAAAACGCCAAATAGAGATATCAAAGAAATTAGGCTTTTCTAAAATTAGCAGGGCACATGCTTGTTTTTTTTTTTTCCTCATAGCCAAAAGGAGAGGTAGCATCCCACCCATCACCCAGAGTTGGATGAGTCTCTGCCCTGCCCTCTAACACCCCTCCCTGCCCCTCAGGCTTCTGGGAAGGAGGAAGTTGGATGGACTCTCGACTGCCTCAGTGCTCACACTCATTCTCTGTGGTCACCACAGTTCTCCTTTAGAAAATGTGGCAAATCTGTGCTTTGGAAGAAGATAGGACAAATGTACAAGGTGCAGCTCTTGAAAATCTATGCAACGCCACCATCCATGATGAAGCAGAAGCCTTGACATCATGTTATTTCTGTTACTTCAGGGCACCACACTTAAAGTACATGAATAAATGTACAGTACCATTTACAACACATTCATAGATTCTCCCTGAGCAGATATTGAAATACAGCATGAGTGGGGTGCAGCGGCATCTGCCTGTAATCCCAGTGGCTCAGGAGGCTGAGGCAGGAGGATCCTGAGTTCAAAGCCAACCTCAGCAAAGGCGAGGCGCTAAGCAACTGACTGAGACCCTGTCTCTAAATAAAATACAAAACAGGGCTGGGGATGTAGCTCAGCCACATCTGAGTTCAATCCCTGGTACCATCGCCCCCCACCCACCCCCCAAAAAAAGAAAGAAATACAGCATGAAATCCAAGCTGTTATTCATTTCTTGCTTTTAAACAAGGATTAAAAACTCAGATAAGAAGTGTTCAGAATTGTGATTCTGATGTTCATAAAAGGTAAGACTTCGTTAGTAGTCTAAACAGGAATAATTTAAATATTACATTAAAATTAATTGCTAATGCAACCATCCAGAAACAGTACAAGATGTTATTTTGTTAGGATTAAGTCATTTGTGAAATGACACGTTTGCATTCCTAATGATCAAACATTTAATGAAAACCTAATGTGCCAGGTATAATGCCAGGGACTAGGAATAAAGACATGAATTTGATGGCATTCTGTCCTTGGAAAGAAGCACCTGAGAACTTGCCCTGAGGTTTGAACCAAAAGCACTGGAAGTGAGGTGGGGGAAAAGTGCCACAAGACACCTAGAACAGAGGCCAGTTCTGCACAGAGATGGGGAGATGTGTCAAAAAGAAGCCGGTGACATTTAAAATAGGCTTTGGAGAATAGTTAACCTGACAGAGAAGGTAAAAAAAAGAAAATTTTAGGCAGAGGAATGTACTTCAGCAGGGCCACAGTGAGATGGAGAAGAGAAGTTGGCCCAGGTCAAGTTCATCAGGAAGTTGAAGGGAAAGCAGAGGGAAAGGAACCTGCATAGAAAACCAAGAAGTCACAGCCAAAGGAGAAGAAGGAAGGCGAGAAAGAAGTCTGTGACATCCCAGGAGACAGTGACAAGACCAGGGGACTCAGTAGTCAATGGTGACAGATGCTGTTGATGATGGACTGGATGGATTTGAGGGCATAATGGTCAGAGAGAATCTTGACATGGGTGGTCACTAAGGTACACCCAGGATCAGGGGCACAGAATGGAGTGAATGGTTGGTGATGAGATGAAGACACGAACATGCATGATTCAAGAATTCTGTGAGGGGAAAGGCAGGTGGAAGAGCAGCTAAAGAGGAACATGGGATGGGAAGAGCAGCTTCTATTATCTTAAGATGTGAAGCACCTGAGCATAATTCTATGTCAACGAAAGGGAATATACTGAAGCCACTGGGAGGGAAGGAGTGGCTGAGGGTGAAGTTCTGGATGTTTAATTTGGGGCAGGAGAGGACGGCCAAGAGATGAGTGTTCAGGCTGAAACTAGCATGGAATTGGTGTGACAAGGCCAAGGGAGTTCCTTCAAGACAGCAAATCCCTCTCCTGAGAGCAAGGTGTGGATGTGTGGGCGTGCATGTGGGCACTATCCTGTGCTGGTACTTGGAGGGTTGGGGACAGTGAAGACACCATGAAAATGTCCCTGGAGATAATCAAAGAGTCCCGGGATGGATAAGGGATCATTTCTCTTTTCTAATCCTTCCTGTCCTTAACCCACACTATTTCCTCACTTCTTTGCACCCTCATAATGCACAAAAGTTTGTATCTGGATATATGTATAATTATATCATAGGCTCTGGAATTTTTCTGAGGTAGGGCTTCTGCATTCCCTCAGTGCTTAGTAACATTTAGTCTCAATAAAAAATTCTTGGTTGATTGATAGATATTCCAACTCATCGTGTCCCTGTTTTAGCCAATAAGCAAATGCTAAAGGGGAAAAGCAACTATAATACTACAAGGGTCCTGCCTTGGAGAAAGGGAACTGAAATTGAGTCAGCATTTGTAGTAGGAATGCAGATTGTGGCAAAGAAGGTAGGTGTTTTATCTGGTCTGATCAATGAGTAAGTGCATGTTATCACACCGAGTGAAAAACTTTTTAAATGAAATGTTTATTCCTTATTGCCTATTTCCTCTGCGCATGCGCGCGCACACACAGACATACACAGGTACCTGCACATCTGCAGGTGCACACACACGACTGAATTCCAAAAATCTTTTTGCTTCTTAGCCAGCTGGCAGTGTAATTTTTCTGTGATGGAGTTGTAAGAGCCCAGAGCAAGAGAAAGGGTTAAGTAAGGATCTCTAGTAATGCCTCAACATGTTCTTTGAGGAATAACAAAGAGAGGAAGCACAGCCTTTGTGGAAGGAAATTCCCAGGCCTCACTGTGGACATTCTCAAACTGCCCCGTGAACCCCTGAGGGGTGTCTGATAATAAACACTTGCAAACAAAACAATCCATAAAGGCATTTTTACTAAGATGCTTGCATTCTCACCAAAGGGTTAGAAAACGCTTTCCTGCATCTGGAATCCTGGAGGTGGCCTGGACTTCCACCTGCTGGCAAAGCCCAACAATCCTTCCCTGATGGCATCTGTACGTGCAGGTCCCCCTTGCTCCTTGAACCTTTGATTGTGCAGGAGCTGGAGCTGGAGCTGCTGGAATGCAGATTGCAGACTCAACATGGGTCAGGGCAGACCTGAGACCCTCTGCATCTCCCTGAGACCCCAAAACACAACCTGGCACATTGCAACTTTGAGTAACAAAGCAGTGACTTTCCTTGGGAGTGGAGAGAGCTTGTCAAAGACATGAAGGCTCTGCCAGTTCTTTTATTGCAGTAGCAAAAAAAGAAATAAACAAAAACTGGAAGTGTAATGCTAAATATTTTAACAGAGATTTCTTGCCAGGAACTTACAGCATATTAGTACCAAATTACAAAACCTTAAGTCAAGTCCAGTTTGGATTTGATTACTTGTAGCATTGTACCTTATACCTTCCAAAACTATTACGATGGGAAATCTGTTTTACCCATTTTGTAGATGAGTAAATAAAAAATCAGTAAATGACTACAATAATAGCAAAATTCTGGGTAATTCAGGGATCTGATAATTGCTCTTACAAAGAACAAGTATGTATGTGTGTGTATGTGTGTGTGTGTGTGCATTTATTGGAGCTATGTTTGCTTTTATGACTTTTGTTTTTACTGTGTGTGCTTTTATGACTTTTATTTAAAACTGCTTTGTTAATTGCCATCCAACTCAGCATCCTCAAATGGTGTTCCTGTTTCAGGAGTATACAAGAATCCACTTCATAGCACCAGGGTTAGATACTTGACTACAAATAGAAAGCAGAGCCTTTGTTTTTAAATTGCCATCACTAGTTTCTGAGATATTTTTAGATGAAATAATCATCCATGTATACTCATTTGCATCTGCCCAGAATCGAGACTTCTATCTTGACTACCCCACATCCCCATAGCTGCATTCAGAATCACAGGGACTAAGGGAATGACAGGTCCCAGATTTCACTCTAGGCGGGGTTGACATGAGCCTCCACTCCGGCCTCCTTCTGCCCTTTGTACTGCAACAATGGGCGGAAACACAGCCTTGTTAGAGGAAATTCCCAGGGCCATGCTTTGGACATGAGACAGTTGCTTTGCTATGCTGGGTAGGCTGATGTGCATCTAAAAATAAACACACTGGTCTGCAAGGGTTTCTGTGATTTTTGCCCTGCACAGTTGATTATATTTCAAAGAGATTGTTTTAATATTGTTGTTTTTAAGAAAGCAAGCCTAGGTAAACCGAGAGAATATAACAAATCAAGGCTTTATTTCGATTTGACAAACAGTGGCATTTGCTGATACCCATTTCTGCTTGGTACTTCTGAAAATGTACCAAAACACAGCAATTTTCCATCAAATAGAAATGTCTTTGCAGCACAAGGAGTAACCCACAATCAAGTTGGAGAGTAACCCAAGAAGAGTGGTTTGGAATGAACTTTTCCCTCCTCATTATTCTCATTTCATCTTCTCTCTTTCCTGGAAGTCCAACCTACTCCATTGTTGTTACAAGGATCTTATTTTAAAATTACTGCAGCAGAAAAGTAGGACTAACTAGCAGAAAGTCACCCCCCCTCACTCTACTCTAGTCTGGTGAGGTTCCCCCCCCCCTTTATTTGATGGCTTGGGCTAAGGCACTGACATCAGGAGACTATGGGTAGCGGGAAAAGACCTTTGAGGTCATCCGCCAGACCACACCCAGCACAGGCATTGCTTGGGAACACCCCGGTCTCTGGTCTTCCAGGGTGATGGAACTTTGCCCGGGACAGGACGTTCACCATGCCACAAGGCAGCTCTCCTGGTTCTAGAGCATTCTGATGGTGGGTAAATCCTTCTGCACATGCCGCTGAAATCTGTTACACTATCATTTCCATTCATTGATCTGGTGGCCTTGTCTTTTCCCACTCAAAGCCACCTTTAAATATTTGAAAGCAGCCTTCATGTGCTGCAACACTTACTTCTTTCTTCAAATGTCCCCTGAATGTTCTTGCAAGTATTCTTTCTGCAGGTGATATTTCTTCTCATTTTCATCATCTTGGTAAGCCTCCTCTCTTAAGATCTATTTCTTGAAGTAATGTATTATGCAGTTTCACTAACCAATCTTATCTGCACTTTGAGGGCTATGTATTAGCAAATATTTCCAGAAATAAAAACTAAGAGGTAGTGAGTACAATTGCTTACTTAAGGAACTAGCCAATGGGGAATTTAAAACTAAGTCTGTCTCTTTCTAATCCACCATGTGCCTCTGGTTAAACGAAAAATTTTGAGCTGATGATAGTCAAGTTTGGTCTCAGATACAGTCTGAGATCTGTTGCATTCCACTAAATGCCCCCTCCATGCCAGTTAATGTCTCTTTTGCTGCTACAACTTGTGCTCATTAATAGAGATTAGTGGGAATTTGAACAATTAGGAAATGACTAGCAAGCAAGTGCTGCTGAATGACCACATTGCCACCCAATGTGGTCATGCAGGAGGTATGGAGATAACAAGATGGATACACAGCAGGAAGCAAGAAAGAAAAATTCTAGATGTCCAGGAGGTATTTCATCTGGAAGCTTCAGAAGATGGAGGAGTGAGGAAAGAGTTGAAGAGAACCAAAGTGGTCACTTGAGACTACCTAAGCTGTTAATTTCTGCCTAGGCCTGCAGGTTGGGCCTGGAGAAGAAAAAAGCAAGTATTGGTCTACGCACCCTACAGGAGCACAAGGCTTGGGGCAAATGATACTATGCTCTGCCCCAACCTTTGATTCCTGGCAAAATCTGGCTAATACACAAATCCTTAGGAAAAAAAAAAAAAGAGGAAAATCCCACATGTAGTCAGAAAGGGAGCCCTGTGCTACAGTGAGGATCAACATAATAGGACTGGTTCTGTGTCTACAGGCTTCCACATTTTCCTGCGCCACTAGTTAAAGCCAATTCCTTTCTTTCTGTCTGCTTTCCAAAAGCAGAGGCTGCTTAAGGATGGTACTGCCTCCCCATTCAGCTTCCCCACTTCAAGCCCCAAAATTAATAGCTAGGAGATTCCTCTATGTCACAGGACATGCTCCCGAGGAATCATTGTCACACTGTGCTCTGGGGAAATGTACCAAAGGACAACATTAATATCTATAGCTGAGTACATGAGCATAGTAATGAAATAACTTCCCTGAGACTCTTTGCTGCTCTGACACAGAGAACTTCAGAGAATTGTCTTTATATTATCATGCTGCATGAAAGCAGAGGTTCCCTAGAAAAGCAGAGTTTCTGCTCTGTGCACTCCATGAAGTCAAGGGCTTCTTTCCCCTGTAGCTCTGTCTTGTTTACTACTTGAAAAAAAAAATCGAGGTTTGGGAAAGTTTGTGGATTCAACTACAGTCACCTGGCAAGAGAATTGTAGGTACCGGAGCAAACTCAGAGTCCCAGAGCACAGCTCAACTTTTCCTACTTTGCTTCTGATGTCTTTACTTGGATGCATCAACATTTATTAGAGGGCAGGCTTCTTTGGGTTTTCATTAAGGAAAAGCAGGGTAGAGGATGATAAAATGTCTTCCACATGGGGAGTTGCATGGAGCAGGAACCACATCTGTGTCATTTGCTGTCACAATCCTAGCACACAGGAATCTGCCTAGCATGGGCAAAGCGCACAATATTTATTTGCTGAAAAGCTAATCCCTGACTTGGAGTGGTGAAGAAAGGGAACACTGATGGGAAATCACCCAAAGAGAGAGAGAGAGAGAGGCTACCCACAAAAACACGGAGAAATAGATTCTAAAAGGTGTGGCACATCACAGGTACTCAAAATATTTGGTGGGTAAATAATCTGACAAAGCCTCAGAGAAAAAAAAGTGAGAGCAAATGTTATAGGGATCGGGAAGCTCCTAGAAACACATAGATCTCGTTCTGATAATCAATTCAGGCTCTTCAGGCAAGGTACACATTCGTTCATTCATTCATGAATTCAAGTAACATTGACTGAGCACAAGCTATGTGCCAGGCATTGTGACAAGTGCCACAGATTCAGAAATAAGAGACCAATAACTCCTCGAGGAAGAGAATAAATACAGCAACTATCATTTAATGTACTATGGGCTATGACAGAAGTATTTTACCAAGTGCCATAAAATCACAGACCTGGAGGGTGCTCAGCAGGCAGTGGATAAAGGGTAATGAGGGTACAAATCAGGCTGTAATGGGTAATTGGGTGGAGAAGATAAATGAATGGAGGTATCCAGGCAGGGAGAACAGCATGCCCAGACATGGGTAGGCAGTAGAGCGCTCCCTTGCTGGGAAAATGGAAGCATTCAGTACAGTTGAAGATTCAGGTGGTGAGAGCTGATGCTGGCAGAACAGAAGAAACAGGCCTTGAAAGTCTCATCTACCCTCCCTCAAGTCAGTGCTTGATCACCCAGGAATCTGGGTAAAATGCACATCCTGTAAGTCTGGGGACAACAAGCTCCCAAGCAACACATGAAGCAGTGGGTCCCCTGACTACAGGTTAGGTACGTGTCTGTAAACAATGGAATACAATGACATATTTCACTGAGAAAAGTGACAAGATCTAAACTGCATTTTCCCAAGAACTCTGTAGGACATGGAAAATGGACTGCAGGATAGGTATAATTGGCTGATATTCTATGAGGTCGGTATAAAATATTTCTCCCAGAGGAAAAGCTGGTTATGAGGATAAAATGAAATAAAAATAAAATCATAAGGCCATTCCTCCCAAAATCCAAAACAATACCTAGTGTTATTGGAATACGTGTTGACCTTTCTCTAGGTCTCAGCTAACAAATCACCTCGAACAAACAGTTGCCAAAAAAGAGCAGCCAGATAAAGGATGGGTACTATCTTTACAATCAATTAACACAACAGAATAAATAAAATCAGATTTCTCAGCCATTACTTATAACAAATTTCAGGAAACCTTGAGGAGAACAACTATTTCACAGAAAATTGTGGAAAATAATGCGAAAGTCCACCATATCCCTGAACAAAGTGCTTTTATTTTACTTATAACTCATAGGTACCCCCAATGGGAAACACCTTTTTAAAACTTCTATTACCAAATCCTCTTTCAATTTTAATACATTTTTAACTAAAAAGCTCAGAAATTAATTTAAAAAATCATAGTAGGATTCTATATTATTAAAAAAGGAGTTGGCAAACTTTTACCCCTTTTGTAGAAACCAAAAATACAATTCCTAATGAGATTTTGCCCTCCAAAGAAAGTAAAAATTGGCTTCTCTTTGTACTATGTTGGTTGGTATTCTTTACCCAAAGATGTACAGATTCAAAAAACCCAAATTTCATCTCCTTTTCGCTATTTTCCTTCATATTCACATAAATCAGCAAATCTCCACAGGATACATAGCTTGAAAACGCAAAGCCAACTGAAAGGGCTACATTGGATATTCACAACTAGCTCAGAGCAGCTTGATTCACATTCAACACGACAAAGCAAAATTGTGCAGGTGCCTACCTTTCTCTTCTGGGCTTTTTAGGCTTTTGAAATGCAGTCCTGTACTGGAGATCTTCCCCAAACCCTTTAGTTGAGGTGAAACTTAAGAGCGCCCCATTCAATCACACAACCAGAGAAGGATGTAAGTTTCACAAGACCAGCCTTCAGATACTCAGGGCTTGCAGGATTCCAGACCTCGGAGAGCAGAGGTGAACTGCCTTCTGCTCTCTGCTGCAGGAAAGAGCAAGGAGACACAGTGTGGCTGGAGGTGGGGGCGGAGGCTGGGAGAAGGGAAGTAATATGGGGACTGTAATAAATAAGAGATCCTCTCCACATGACTTCCTGTATTTGGTGCCTCATGCCTCTCTCTAGGCTCCCTAGAGGAAATAAGAAATTTAAACTTGTTCTTTGACCACTGCAAAGAAGAGAATAAACATGCTGAGAACCATGAAAATGAGAATAAGCAGGGGGAACAGGCAGGGAGCTGACGGCCAGCTAGCTTTACCTTTCCCCAAGTGCTTTCTTCCTGAAGTTTCTCCAAGTGTTTAACTCTGCAAAAGTCAAGAATGCCCTCATCCTCTTCCACAGAACTGAAGCATATTCTGGCTATGGTCCAGATGTGGTTTTACAGAGCAGCTGGTAAGAGGCAGGTGAGAATAGGCTGAAGAAATCAGCTCCCCCATGCCTCAGGAGAGACCCTCTCTGCTCTGTCTTTGGGAAGTCTAGATATGCTGCTCCTAATCTTGGAAAAAAACAACAACATATTCCTGGGGCCATTTTATTTAGGGTTTAAAGAATTATTGGATGGCTACTATTCACAGATTGCTGGAAGTAGAACCCTCTACATAATTTTTAGGTCTTGGTATAAAATGAATATGCAAGATCACTCATTCAGAAATTTAAAATTGCAAGATGAAACAACAGGGCATTAAACAAAGGGTGGGGCCCTGCTGAGCACAGGTCTTTGTGCAACTGTGCAGCATGTGTACCCATGAAGCCAGTCATGGGCACAGGAAAAAGAAGGGATCCTGGGGTGCATTGACTTTAACAGACTGAGTTGTCAAGTGACCTGGACTATCTCCGTTTGGGTCTATGGAGTAATGATCAATGTATTTGGAGACTGATGCAAAGTGGTGGGGGTGGGGTGGGGGTGCTGAGCTATGGCATAGCCTGCAAATGCATCACTGACTTAAAATCACTCCAGTTGGTCCTTGTCAACGACTCACCTCCAGTCTATGGTCCTCCCAGCAGCCAGGGTAATCTCTGTCAAGAGCTGTCTTCATGATTAAGAGTTCCATGCTTAGAATCTTCTATTAGCTTAAGGATAAAAGCCAAATACTTTAACAAGACACGAGATAGCCTTTCTTTCTTCACCTCAAGGTACCCCTCCACATGTCCTTTCTTCAATTCCCTTCACAGTTCCTCCTTCCCCATTTATGAATGAAGAATGTTCCCTAACCCCAGCACTCAGTCCTTTGACTCTTACATCTTCCAGAATGCATTTTCTGATTTCTGGGCCCCTTTAGCATTCTTCCCTAGCAAATCATAGTTATCTCTCTCATCACACTCAAAGCCAGGAAGCCTGTCTGTCCCTCTGCCTCACGGGCTGTCACACCATGAGGTCTTGGACTGAATCTGTTTCAGTGTTATAGCCGCAGACCCAAGGCCCAGAAGTGTTTGATTTGTGTAAATTCAGGCTTAGTAGGAGGAACATTGTTAATTACAGTCACCTATGAACTTTAGAGGAAAGAAAAAAAAATAGGAAAACACACATTTGTTGTTAGCGTTTTATAGCTTAAGCTCTGGCTGACAAAGCACAGCAACTTCACAGGGGACATTGTTTTAATATTTGCTAAGATGCCACCATTTGTCACTTACTGTGCATTACTTGTCTCATGTAAACTGTTAAGAGTAGGAGATGGGCTCCGTTCAGAAAATGAAGCCTCAGCTATGCCCACAAGAAAGAGGACTGACAGTAGTAAGGGTGAAGGAAATGTCAAGTTGTTGGAGGTGAGAAGAGAAGGAGAAAGAAGGGAATATCAAATGGAAGAGTGAAAAGGGAAAAGGAAAAAATAGGGGTAGAAGAAGGCTGCTGGCCACAAGCATGTGGCAGTAGGTTCCAAAATTGTCAGTTTATGACCTGGGAACAGAAATAGTCTACCCTTTTAAGATCTTACAGGAGACCCCGTTTGGCCAGGGGGTATTCATCACTGGGGCAAAGCAATTTTTGCTATCACAGTATCCCACCATTGTGTCTGACATAGAAAGAGCCACACTGTCATTTAAGACCTGTCTTATATTTGTTTGTTATGACTAAGTCAATTTCTGATCATTAACACTGTTTCCTAAATGTATAAGATATTTAAAGCTATTCTTTGATTTTTGTTAATCCATGCAGACCTGTGATTATTATTGTAACTGTACACTCTGGATTCTAAATTTGAAATACTTTAAAAGTAAAACTTAGTTAAATGTAAAGCTTAGGAAAGCACTTTGTCAAGGTGATGTTCTCCAAACTAAAATTACCTGTAGTAAAAGTCTTGGATCTATGTCAAAATAACAAATTTTGTTGGTATTTATTCATGTCACTTGATGTTTTAAGGATGGATAAAGTAACCTGTTGTCAACCAATTATATATAAATTTTGCGTTATTGTTTCCACTGGGATTGGTATTTAAATGCCTTTTTGGCCAATAATAAGGAAATCTTATTATATAGGTGACATCGTAAAACATGGAAGAATTCTGCCACTTTTTTCCACAAAAAAATGTTAAAACCTCTCTTAGCTTTTCTTTGGTTCTTGTTTCAGATGTAACGTTGTATTGTATTACTTGTGAAAAGCCCCACATTATCTGATATAAGGCTCTGCTTCCCATTTTACTCCATGCTAGAATGGCTCCAGTGGTCATTGAGGAGACCTTGGCCTTTCACTTTCTCGATCTCCTCAATGACAATGACATTCATCCCATATGAATGTCAGTCATCATATGTTGTGCCACAGTAGCACCATTTGAGACTGAGGTACTTTCAAAATAGATGATTAAGTTCAAATTGGGGATGTAAGTGGGAACACCCACTTCCCTTCCCTTCCTCACTTCCAAGGGACTCTGGCTTCACTGAGGCCCCACTTCTTCTGCACCTCCTCCTTAGCCTTCCAACTTTTTCAGCCTACTCCTACCTTCCCACTCACCCAGACACCATGGATAGATGTTTAAACCCTCTCTGCCAACTTTGTGTCACATCTTTCTTTCTTGATATTCCACTGTGCCCCCAGTAAACTCTGGTCCTGGGGAGTCCATGAAGCTATCTTCTCTGCTCTTTCTATGACTCATGGGAAAGATCACCAAAGAATATTGAAGAGGTTAAAAATGTTACTGAAGAGCAAGCCACTGCTGGGTTCTCATAGTTACTTGGCATAGATTTCCAGGGCTCAGTAGCTAGCCCTTGAGCTCTGACCCCCTCGTTAATCCTTAATCCCTTTGCTTGAAAATGTGTTCATATCATTTATTCCAAAAATTTCAACAATAAATCTTCCTTGGCTCTTCCTACCCTTGGATTACCATTCTGTCTTTTCCCTTTCATTTGCCTCCAAAACTTCTCAAAATCCCAATTCATAATCACTTGTTCTCCTCCTCTCCGAATGTCTCCCTAGGCGGTCCTCTTTTGAGTCACCAAGGACTTTGTGCAAACAGGAGCTTTTTTTCATATTTCATCTTGAAGCTTTTAACACGTAAAGCTATTCTTTTTTGAAACTCTTTTCTGGTCTTAGCATTATATCACTTGGAGTCTCTACCTTTTATCCATTTTCTTCCTCCCCACTGGGCACTTCTTCATTCCTCTTTAAATGAGAGCATATCCTAAAGTACATCCCTTGTTGTGGTTTTGGTAACACCATTCAGTTAGCCAGGTTCAAACCTGTGGTGCATTAGTTTTAATTCCTTCGTTTTCCTAGCCCCACATCCTTTCCCCTGGTCCAGGTTGGATTCCAGGTCCTGCTGATCCTCACTTTGACAGCTCTTTCCCATGTGCCTCAGTACTTACATATCCACTGCTGTCACTCCATGCCTTCATTTTCCTCTTCCTGCCTGAACTACTGGAAATTCTCTTCAGTCTTTTCTGCTCTTAGACTCCTATCCTTCCTGCCATCTAACAACACTCTGCTGCCAGTTTAATTTCCATAAAGCACTGCTATGTTTGTGACACTCTCCTTGCAAATCCTACCATGATGCCTAAGCTGCACATGTCCACTGCCTACCAAGAGGCTTCACTCCATGGGTTGTCATTGATAACCATCCCAGCCTATGCCCAGTCCACCTTTCCAAAGTTACTGCTCTTTGGTGCTTATCCTTGACTCTGAATTGCCTTCGCTCCCTCCAACAAGCCTTTTCCTTTCCTCTTTTGCAAGGAGCTGACCTTCCAGTTGAAGTTGGCCATTAGAGTCTCAAATAGGTCCATGTGCCCAGCACAAAGTTCAATTCCTCCACAAACCTTTTTCCAGTAAATGATGCTGGAAGAACTCTCTCCCCTCACTAAATATCTACAACACATATTGTCTATATCACTTTGGTAGCCTTTCCCTGTCTTATATACTATCTTTCTATGACTTAATTATAAAATATAATATCAGAAATTCATGGGGCGGGCAGGGTGGTGCACACTTGTAATTCCAGCTGGTAGGGAGGCAGAAGCAGGAGGATCGTTGAGTTCAAAGCCAGTTTCAGCAAAAGCAAAGTGCTAGGCAACTCAGACCCTGTCTCTGAATAAAATACAAAATAGAGTTGGGGATGTGGCTCAGTGGTTGAGTGCCCCTGATTCAATCCCTGGTACCCTCTACCCCCGCAAAATTCATGGAACACTTACTACATGCCAAGTGCTTGACATAGATTAACTTATTGAATTCACCCAACAGGCAACTTTATGAATGCTCACAGACTTCCCATTAGTATAGAAAAATTAATGGCTGGAGTTCCTATCCCTTGTATTGGGCAAAACATGGGATCCTAGCCTTCCCACCCTCCATTCCTCTGGGATTTTCCAACAGGGGGCAATGAGAGTGTCACGTTCTCCTGAGCCAGTGGGCCCACAGAACTAGCACAGAATGATTCATCAGCACTGATCTTGACTCCTGCAGCTGAATCTACATTCTCCATCTCCCCAAAGCTCCATTAGCAAAGGTCATTGCATAGAACAGATTTAATGAAGTCTGAGAAAAGAAAAAAATGGTCATTTTATCAACAGTCCAAAAAAACCACTTAAGTGAGTCATTGGATGTCCTTGTCCTAAAGTCCCTACACCCCAACTCCATAGGGAAATTTTCAGGCCAGTGTTCTCAAGCCTCCATCAACATGGTGCTTCCTGGGCTCTTCTTCCTGTCCAGAGCCTCCTGACATCTTCCTCCTTCTCCCTCTTTTCTGGCTCCCATTCTCTCACTACTGCGTAAATTGTGATGTTTTCTCACTTCACGATGCACAGCAGTTCAGCCCTTGTCTTGTTTTGCTTCCACCCATGCAAATACCCAGGGAATTTCAGCCTTCAAATCAGAATGACCCAATTGGGTATCTTATAAAATAAGTATCCATCTTTGTGCTACTTCCTTAGAAGACCATAATGCTTTTATCAATTTAAATAGCAAAATCTTATTTTCTTCCTGAGCTTGTGCACATCTTAACTTCCTCGTATATGTATGTCTTATTATTCACATTATATTTTAATCATCGGTACTACATCTTAACCATTGTTGTAGGCTTCTTTATTTCGAACACTTGTTGAATAAATTTATTAATTAGAGAGAGGATGATAAAAGGCATGAGTACAATAGGCATTTGGGATGGATAAGGACAAAGGAAGACTGATTTCTATCAATGCTTGGAAAAACACAAGAAGCCTCATATTTCATAGTTGCAGAGGACCCAAATCTCAGAGATGGGAGGTAGGGAAATGCATAGATGTGATACGTCTTAAAGATCTGTCCTGTTTCCAGAATGTACTTGCTTCTTTGAGTCTAGGTTACTGTTACTACTAAATCTGTCCTGTAAATATGGAATATTTTAGGAAACAACATGTTGTATTTTCCCCCGACCCCTTTTTCTATGGAATGAGAAGCATAGGCCAAGTTAACTGCCTTCATGGTCTCTGCCCTTGGGTTGAACCCACTTCCTCTGGTTTATCATTGCTGAAATGATCCAAAGGCTGATGTTTCAGTCCATTCCCAGGGGATGACTTCCATCTCTCTATGCCTCAATGAATCATCCTTTCTTCTCACAGAAACAGTACTTTCCCCAGCTACTAATTCTTCAGATAGGCAGTACTTTATAAAAATGTGATCTTTATTTCTCTCTGAGAATCACGAAGACTCTACATCATTTAAGATGGCTTGTTCCTAATCATCCTTAGAAAACTTAGAAAGAAAATCTGCCAATATCTTCAAAGACTCAACAATTCTATTCCATACTCTGTGCTGGGTTTCATGCCAGCATTAGGAAAAAACGGGGCACATCCTGGGCTCAAGCAGCTCACAGCCTATATGACTGAATAATTTCAGAACTATTTAAATTTAGAAACACTCTAACCCTAGGGTATTAACCTCATTGAGATTTTGCATACAACTTTCATGTCATTTGGAAAAAAATACTATCTACTATTATTATCTCAATTGTTCTCCCTGTATTTCCACAACTGATAGAAATCAGGACAAGGCAGTTTGGAAATCACAAAAAGTTTCTAATCCCAAATACAGTCATTTATTTTGGAATTCTGAACATATTTTTAACAAAAACAAAGTTTCTAAAATAGCATCAAGAATAATGGCTATCATGTATTGAGTAGCAGATACTACGATAGGTCATATATCAGATAAAAGCTAAATTTAATGATATTATCTCACTTGATTGTGATTTAAAAACTAATCTCTGAGGATTTCTGCTTTAGAAGGACACTAAAACTCAGATATTGTGGAACTTGTTCATGGTCACTTAGCTATGTTTTTTAAAATATATGGATTGACCTTTTGGCTGTCATGCAGATATTGAATACATGAATAAAAGAAAGAATGGTTGAATTTACAAACCAGGGAGTTTCGGAAGCAGTTCATATTGCATACTTGTCCATATGCATAAGAAAAGTAAGCACAGAAAATAATTATGATATTAGTAATAAAACTATGCAAAAAATAAATAATCTTGAATAAATGGTTATATTGAAATCTGATGTTTAAGAGAGCCCAGTCTGCCTGGAAGAGGGACATAAACAATTCTGGGAGGTAATTCTAGTCATTTTGAATTTGATCCTAATTTCCCTCAAAAGCTTTTGCCTTTACTTCTCCTTGACACTAGTGTGTCTCCTCACTGCTTTTTCTTTTTATCACCATGACAAGTTGCCTTTTGGCGGTTGTACAGAACAAAATGAAACATATCTAATTACAGGTGGCAAAATGCAAGGCAATGATGCTCCACATTATATATCCTTTGATCCCTTCCATCATCACTCAAGACTCTGGATCAAATTCTGATAGAAACAAAAATCCCAGCTGCCACATTCATTCCCCAACCCCCATCCCCACTAAGGAGATTGATGTGTTCAGACATTCCATAATATTGCTCTTTAGTGGTATTATCATTTAAAGGTATAAAAATCAATAATATTAATCAGTAAACATCATTCCTGTGACTTTAAAAAAAATCCATGTACAAACCCAGAAAAATAAATCCATTAAAAGTTAAAAAAAAGTTGTATTATTATTATTTTTTAAAGTCTCATGATGCTATTTAAAATGAAATATATTATTTTGACTGAACACAAGTAAAATTTCCTTTAAGCTAAAAAATATCAAACTAATGGTGGTTAAGGTATGGATGGAGTTTGAGGAAATATTAGTTTATTAATGTAACACACTATGCTTTTCTAGCCTGGATGCTTTCTGGAATCTCTTCACCACTGCTTTCTCAGGGAGCCTATAGAGAGCCAAGACTCAGAAGATGGAGACACAGATCTGTCTGGAAATGGGTACAGATTTGTGGCCTGATTAAAAACAAAACCAAACTAAACTAAAACTACTTTAAAATCACAAAACAATAGAAATCTTGAAGGCATGAATGTGGGAAAGCAGACCGAAGGCCATGAAGCATTCAGAAACCAAATGACTGAGGACTATACAGACAGGTGAATGGTCAATGGCTCTGGCAAAGACCCCACCAGAGGAGCAACTAGGCCCTTTTACCCTATAGTCCCTTCCATCTCTCCTGCCGTGAGGATACAATATGCTATCTTGGAAGCAGAAATAAGGCCTTTGCCAGGTATCAAACCTGCCAGTATTTTTCTTTTTTTTTTTTTGGTCTTGGACTTGTTCAGCCTCCAGAACTCTGAGAAACAAATTTCTACCATGTATAAATTAGTTGGTATCAGGTTTTTTGTTATAGCAGCATGAGTGGACTGAGACAGAAGGCAAGTACAAAATCCACAGGGCAGAGCATCAGGAAGAGTAGGCTGGACTCCTGGCAAAACCTGAAGCTACAGTTCACAGGCAAAACTTCCTCCTCAGGAAACCTTAGGCCGCTCTTAAAGGTCTTTCAAATGATAGAATCAGGCCCTCTCGGATTATCTCCTTTACTTAAAATCAACTGTTTTTATCTGTGAGATACCTTCATGCAAACACAAAATTAGTATTTTATTAACTAACTACAAACTGTAGACAAGCTAACATATAAAACTGACCATAACACTATCAAATTGTTAAATAAAATATGTTACAATTATGCACCTTGGCAAAAAAACCAACACGATGACAATATGATGCGCTAACACCAAGTAGGTTCTAGGCAATGGTTAACTAAATAACTAATAAATTAGCAAAATATTAAAGGTGATTTATAGTGATTATTAATAGATCATTTCTGGGTGTTTGTTCTTTTGATGAACTTGTGAAGTTTGGATGATTTGGGATGATTACTAAAGACTAGTAATATGAAAGTATATATTTAAGTTTTCTTGACTGAATTTAGCAAAATTGTGTTATTATTACAAAGATTTTTGTTCTGTTGATATAATGTCACTTTAGAACACCTTTCTTATAATTCTTAGATAGTTCTATAAAATTGATTTAAATTTGGAGAAACTGCTCCATAGTGAAGAATCAGCTAGAATTGTCAATGAATATTTTTAAATAATAAATTTAAATGTATTAATTTAATTAATTATTTAATAAATTTAAATAAATTTTAAATTCACAAATAGCAGTTATGGGCTAGGTTTATGGAGAGAGTTACCTTTGGAACGTATATAGTAATATATATGTATATAAAACTGAATGTTGAAGTAAAATTATGTATGTAAATTTAAAAAAAAGAAAAAAAAATAAAAATTTAAAAACACGTTTTCTGCACAGTGTAGACAAAAGGCTTTATGAGCATACAGTGAGAAATGGATTGTCTATGAGTCAGAAAGAGAACTCTCACAAGAGATTAAGTTTACCATCTCCATGATTGTGGATTTCCCAGCCTCCATAACTCCAAGAAATAAATTTCTGTCATTTAAGCCACCTTGCCTATGATGTTTTTCTCATGACAGCCTGAACTGACTAACATAGATATGTTTTAAAATCCCATATGTGAGGAGGAGACAATTTTTACTTGGAAGTTTCTAAATTTATGTGTAGTGAAGCTGGATAACTGAGCAACTTGTAAGTTGCTATAGTTTATGAAACATCTTCACTATATGTTTATCATTCATATATATGTAGTACACACGCTTCCATGGGATTCTTTTTTTTTAAATATTTATTTTTCAGTTTTTGGCGGACACAACATCTTTGTTTGTATGTGGTGCTGAGGAATGAACCCGGGCCGCACGCATGCCAGGTGAGCATGCTACCACTTGAGCCACATCCCCAGCCCCATGGGATTCTTAAGATGAAATTTTTTCTGGACATAACCAATTCACAATTAATGTATTACTACCCGGAATTGTGCATGCCTGTCATCTGACCTAGAGGACATGGCCATGCAGAAAGAGAGGGAAGCCCATAAACAACAAGCTATGACAACAGGATGATCACTATGACAGAAGTATAGATGACTTGCTATGGGAAAAGAGTCTTTAACTGGAAATAAAGGGAAAATGTATACTTAACGAGTTTTTGTTTATTTGTTTGGACACAGCCAAACCTCTCTCACAAGAAAAATAAACTTGAAACACTTGAAAAAAAAATAAATTCACAAATGGCCATGAATTTTATATACCTTTTCTAATAGTGTAATAGAATCACATGTGAAAAATGAGCACTATCATAGAAAAAGCCATATCTGAATATTACCGTAACAATTGGTATATTGTGTTTTTTACCATCTCTTAAAGAAAAATTTAGTTCCATATATTTTAAAAATTACTTTTAAGTTTTCAAAACCAAAATTTTAAAGAAAGCCAAATATAGTGCTATGTACTGCATTTGTTCAAATTTTGTTCATCAATAGAGACCAGAAAATAATCCTTATAGGAATTTCTTCCAGGATTATTTGCATGTAAGTTTTCTTTATATTCATGTGAGCCTTTTTCTTGTTCTTATTAATTTATATGTTATTGGAATGTCATTTTGCTTCACATGTCACATGTAATTCCATTAGATGTAGAAAACACATTTTCTTGGAAAATAAATAAAAATTTGCAACCTTTTACAAGTGAAAGGGCAAATGTAGATTTCTTTTTTTGTAGGATTTTGCTTAACAGTCCATACCAAATAAACAACAGTGCATCCCAAATAAAATACTGTGGGCAGCTCTTGTTCAAAATTTGATTTTCTGCTAAAGACCACAATTTGCTGTTTATTTGAAACTGTTCTCTTGTTTCAGGTAACCCTTCTCTACCTCTGATATCTTGTCTAAATCAAATCATATTGCTCTAACAGTATTAGTGTCATGATGTAACTGGGGATGGTTGTATGGCCCAATTTGATATTAGTTTCTTTAATTTTCCATCTTTTGGCAGATACAGACAGCACCTTACATAGTCTTCAACTCGTTCCATGGAATGCCATTATGGTACATAAGTTAAAGATTTGTCTCCTGTGACAAATTCAAACTATGTTGAATATTTTGGCTTACTTGCTTTTTCTTTATCAACCACCAGAGCACAATTTTTAGCAAACTTTTAAATCAGTACCTAAAATTGAAAGTTATGATTTTAGATTTTCATAGAAGTCAAAACTTTTACTTTTTTAACAATAGATGTAAAACCCAGGAAACGTTTTTTAACCTTTCACTTCCTTGTGTGTTCATCTAGTAGTTTTTAATACTTTGTAAGTATATAATGTGACTTTTATCACTGACATCTTCTAGTTGACCACTGAAAATTTTGTGTATTAAATATTCTTATTTAATTACCCATGATTAACAATCTTTTATCAAAATCTCCATTCTATGTAATGATCATTTTTTAAAAAAAAATAGGTTTTAGTATGTTTGGCCATTTTAACATCAAGTTTCAAAAGCATTTCTACTTAACCTACAATTTTCCATTATTTTCTGTAAATATTGTTCTTTTATTGCCACAAAAACATCATGATGCTTGGGTAAATATTGCACACAATATTATTCTTTAAAAAATATCACCCAATGCCCAATGGTCTGTTTCAGTGTTTAAATAACTATTGTTTGTTTTCCATTTATTCAGCCTTTATTTTTCAGTTCTAATAATTACTATTTGCCTTCTCATGCATCTTTTATGTTCTTTGTATTGAGAGGCTGAGTGCTTCCAGTAGCAGATATCATCACTAGCCAAAGCTGATCTTAAAAACAGGTTTTAAAACATGCACTGGTAGTTAACACATTGTCTTTGAGCTAGAAAATAAATATATTTTACAGGGCAAAGGATTTTATTCATTTTATTCAATCACCCAGAAACTTTCATACAGAGATGATTGCAAATTAAAATTTTAATGGACATCTTTAACTGGGTGGCTTAGGATAAACTCCAATATTTGTATTTGTAAATAAATATGTCTGAAAGACAAAAGCCATTTCACCATACCATTCAAATCATCAAGGAAGACTAAGGCAAAAGTTATAAGTATTTCCAGTGGGGGTTCTATTTATTTACAAAAATCAAAAGTTCTCTTTGTGAAATATTTTCCCTGAGATGCCTATTCCCTACAGGTTAGTGAAGCCACTTTCTCCGGATTCAGCCATTTTGCAAACACAACACAGCCACTTCTCAGTTGCTTGGACTGAACACTTAGTGGAGGCTTTGACTACTTTCTCTCCCCCTTGTGATGGCCATCAGTGGCCAAGTGCTGACAGTCTTTCCTCCTGCAGTGCCCTCTGCTTTTCAGTTTCTACAAACACTTCTCTAGTTTAGGCCATCAGTAATTCACACTTAGACTTCTGAATGGTCATCCCGGGCATCTCAGTTGGGCTCCATTCTCTCCTTCTTTCAAGTCAAAACACTCAGTATCACATTCATTCTCCAAAACCTCAGACCCTTTTTCCTTCATGGATAGCTTATGCATTTTTCGAAGTCAAGGTGGGTTGCTTCCTCTTCTGTGAAGCTTTACCTAATCCTCCTATCCAGAGGAGAGCTCCTTCTCTGAGTCTCCTGGTCGACTTCCTCAGGGAAAAATAATCTTCCTGCTTATTGTCTGATTACTTTTCTCATTCCCCTTTCAAAGACTGAACGTGTTGAGGTTCAGGTCTTGGTCTCTATTCTTTGTCCTTTACATGATGCCATGTACACTGACAATATCACTAAATGTTTGCTAAGTTAAATAGGAATTTATGGAAGCATTCTCTTCTAAATCAGCCAGTTTAAGAATCTATTTAAACTGAGTTTTTCTTTTGTCTCAAGTATCACAAGATGAGATTTGTTCCATTAAAGGCAACCTCACTTAATAGATCCTCTTTGTATGAGCAATGATTTAAATTCCAGGTCTGTGGATAAACTTTCTGTCCTGATATATCAGGACACTTGTAAGGCTTAGGAAGCATCAGACAGCAGAGTTATCTTTCCTTCAGCATTACAAAAAGAAAGGAAAAAAACTGAAATAAAAATCACTGATTCACTCTGAAAAGAGTCCCTCGGTCCTCCAAATCTGAGGGCATTGGCAGTAAAACAGTAATTCCTTATACTTCCATCTCATTTGAGAATGTTTTTACATATATGATGCTTAGAGTATCTGTGTTTCTCAAGTCAGGTATTATTGATCTAATTTTCAGAGTGTAAAAAAGATAGTGGGGAATTGATAATTCTATGTATCCATCATTGCAGTAGCATGTTTTGATTTCCTGCACTCTTAGTATTATTCCTTGGATAAGTCCATAGAATAGACTCAAAATTTTCCAAAGCTTTAGTCTATTACTCTTTCCCTAAAGCTAATCTTACAAAGGACACACACACACACACACACACACACACACACAGGGGTCCTGGACTGAAAAGCTCATTTGATAGTATTTGGAATTGGAAGACTAAATGGTCACAGTGTAATCATGCCAAGTCTATTTTGATTGGTAGCAGCTACTAACGTATTTAATTGGGAAAGATCTAACTCCAAGTCAAGGCTAAGTGGGAAAGAGTTCAGTGGTAGATTAGCTGTGTCTGCCATGCATGAGGGAATGGAAGGGATGGTACATGCCCCATTATTTTTGATGAGCCTGATCTAGTTCAATTCTCTTGTTTTATAGATGGGGGAGCTTGACCTCAGAAAGTTGCAATGACTGGTTTTCAGAGAAACTTTGCTCACCAAGGACTGAAACTGAACTGGAATCCAGGACTTTGGAGGTACAGAAAAGTCTCCTTTCTACCTTGTGGTGTTCATATTCACATGCACAGGTGGGCCTGAGACCATTGACAGAATCTTGGAGCCGGGAGGATGATGACTCTTAAAGAACACACATGGATTGACATTTTAATTGCCAGTATGGCGACAGACCTTCCCATTTTCATGGATGTGAAAACTCTCCAAGGAAAAGCGACATCTCCTGCTCTGTAGGGGTGGAAGAACATGCATAGGCTTGTTTTCAAAACTTCTGTTTGAAAAATCTCAACCGGGACCACAGCATCAAACAAGAGAAACTCTCTCTAAGCACATTTGTTCCTGTTTGTTTAAGTGAGAATATGTGAAGACATTCTGGCGACCCAGTCCGCTTGTTGCTATGCGGAGGGACATTTTGTCCTCTAGAAGGAGAAAGAACAAAGCTTGAGCCTGGGAAAAGTGGAAGTAAACTCTTTCCCTAAAGCTAATCTCCTTGCAGAGCCATAAATATGACATGTTGTTAATAAGGAATAATTAATTCCCTAGTAATTATCATTCTTATTTCACCATGATGCAGATTTTCTCTAATGTTCGCACTTGCCCCCACCAAAGGTACAGATACCTCAAGATAGGTTGTAGATCAGCTGAGGTGTCGGAGAAGTTCCTACCTCAAGAAAGCAATCATTTTGAAATGGGCCAGGGCAAAATTCATATTATAGACAAATGATACATTTATTTCCAACACTTTGTTCCGATACCTCTGAATCAGTAAGGCAAATATTTACTCAGCCCATCAGGAAATATGACTGTGACCAATACAAAATTGATTTTTTAATTTACATATCTGTCTGGGGAAGGTGAGTTATAAAAGAATAGATTGACAGGTACGTTGGGAACTTTGTAAACATTTGGAATGGAAAATTACTTTTCTTACATAACATTCTTAGTTTGAGGAAAGGTAGGTTTCAAACAGCATGCTAAATACTTTTAAAATTAAGTGGAAAAAATGTAAATGTCTACAGTAAATTATTATCTTGTGTGACTTGCACATGACTCCATCACACAAAGTTCTGACATTAATCCAAAATATTTGCAGAAACAACAGTATAACACACCTGTAAAGGGCAATGGAGAAAGTGAGAACATTATACCCTTGAATTGTTCTTCATCCTTGACCACCTTGATGACTACCAGTAATCACCAGATCTGGCTCTGCGTACTTCTGGTTCTCAAAACTATCAAGCTTTGTACCATCAACTCCAATGTCCTTCTCTGAACTGGTGGTTACAGTGGGGACAAAGAGTGGAGCCACCTGAGAGTAATGTTGAGATAGTAAAAAGGATTTTCTAGTGAATTGGCTTGGAAAGGACATGATGAAGAAGAGCAAGAAATTGAAGACTATGCCCAAGAAAGGAAGAGGGGCCAAGGAGCTCAATGATTGGACAACTCCTGAGACAAGGATTATAATAGGAAGATTCTGTTTGATTTTTTTAAGACCAGGAAAGAATCACAGATGCCTGCACTCATGACCCAAGCTTTCTCCACAGGGTGACTGTGACATGTTGTGTCCTTAGCACAAAGTCTGGAAACATTCTCAACTGACCCAGTCAGATTGTGGAAGGCTTCTTCACCTCACACTCACCCACATATCATTTCTTTCGCCTTCAGATGGGCCAGAAGGGTATCTATATCAATCCAAAATTAAAGTGAAGCTGATTCAACCAGCAGAGAAACAAATAGACAGATATTTCAAATAAATGAGGAGATTCTGCCTGACACCACTTCATCAACATAGACCTTCCAGTAAGCCAGGGACGGGCAGGACATCCCCAGATCTGAGCAGGGAAGCTTGCCCGCCCCCACTCCTCTCCTGTACCACAAGGGGACTCATGCACAAGGCTGTGCACATCCAGGTCAACATGCTGAAATTCCACCCTCATACTCAGCAATAACCACACCTTAGTCATTCTGGGGGCTTAAAGGTATGCACAGCAGGGGTACAGCCCATTCCAGGAAAAAGGCTGCACAGGTTCAGAAAACCAGAGTGAGATCTTTAGTAGTGAGTTCTAGGGCTCTGGATTGCTGGGTGAAATCTACAAGGTGTTGCTCATGGGTTCTGGACAGGCTCTAGCCCCATGAGAAGGGGTATGGTAACCTCTTTGCATTGTCACATTTTGACACAGAACTGAAAGAAGTGGAAAAAATTCCCAATTTGAACCCGGTCTCTCCTCCATTATGAAAGACTATTAGTTTTTGTCTCTTTCCTCTGACACGCTCAGTTTCCATGTTTCTCTCACCCTGAATGTGTTTCTAGGATTGAGAGATACACATTGCTCATTTCACACAGCCCTTAAATTCAAGACGGGGACTTCAATTGATACCAACACAGCCCACATTTCTAACCTTGAGATAACACTGGCCATCTTGGGCTTACTGAGTGATAGTATGTCAGTATCAGTCAGCAAGTGGCCCATAAATATGGGCATTTACACTGTTGATAGTTCTTATTAAGGGATTATTCAAGAGTAATTTTGCTAATATTTTCACTATAGTCACATGCTGATTAAAAATGAGTACCAGGTCTTTAGCATATGAGCCTTTGTGGGGCATTTAAGATAAAAAAATCATAAAAATAATAAAGCTGAGATCTGGGGGGAAATGGACAAAATATTGAAGAAAAGCTGAAAGGTTTGCTAACTTAGGTTTGACAATCACTTTTTGAGGCTACTAAATATATTTATTTGAAAATCATATTTTTCTCCTAAATGAAGATCTAAATATAACATCAAGATAAAGCCAATTATTCAAGAATAAATTTTCTCCACTGCACTTTCCGTTTTGTAAGGGGTAAGAGACATCTACCACACATGTCTTGACTTCAGAAAATCTTTTTTATCAGGAGTCTTTTCTACCAGGAAGAATGCAAAGCCACGGCTGGACTTAAGTATGTAGACAGAAATAAAAACAACTGTCCATCCTGTGAACTCTGGCTGTGCCACTCACTGTGCAAATGACATTGTATAAGACTTCCAGTCACTGTGTGCCACAGTTTCCTTATCTATAAATAGGACCAAGTATGATCTGCCTCTCTCATGGAGTTGGGGTCTTACATGAGTTACAGTGTCTGGTACCTAGTGAGTGCTCAATAATTTTGACTAATGATATTATTACATAGTTTTTTACTTAGTAGACTAAGAGACAATACTGGATTTTATGAACATACAAATAAAACAGGTTTCTACAATCTGAAATAACATATTTGGGGACATAAGTGGAAGAATCATGATCTATACCTTTAAAAATTATAATAGTTATACTATATATCAGGCAATGTGGTAAGTACCACACTTATACTATCTTATTCAATGTTCATAATCACTTTTAATTGAATTTGTACATTTTAATTGAGACTAGGAAAGGTTAAATACTTGCCCAAAACCACATAGTAAATAATGAAGCTGTTATTTGAGCCATAGTACTATGCTCAGGCAGACTGAGACCACAGGCAATGTGGCTTTCTGGTACAATCAATTTTATTCTGTATGCAGCTCTCATATATCCATCACTTCTCAGATCTTTAAAATTATAACAAAAAAGCAAGAGAAGCTATGCATGAAAACCAAAGGGGAGACCATCTTCGATGAACCTGAGATCTTGGTTAAGGGACTCAAATGCTTGAGAAGGGGATTCATTTCTCTGGTTAAGGGCACAGAGTAAAAGCATGTTTAACTTGGCCCAGGTCCTGTAAGCATGGTTCTGCTATCTCTTTTGGAATCGGGGTTGCAGCTTCCTGGAAGAGTGGAACCAAATGATTATATTTTTATTTTATGATCCATCAACTGGGGAAGTATTTACCAGGTCTCTCATCTGACAAAATCAGTTGAATGGATTTTTTTTCTATAATTCTAACAGTGCAAAAGAGGTGTATCTATCCCAATAAAATACATTTTCTCCTGGTAGACTTTGCTCAACACACTTCTTTTGCTTGAAACAAGCAGTTCTCACACTTATTTATCTCAGCATGAGTATATTGTTAAAAATTATACTATTAAAATTTAGAGCTTTTGTCAACGTTTTTGTTTTGTTGTGTTAATTTTTATCAGTATTAACTATTAAAGACATTAAAGAGATTTACAAAAATGTAAAACAACATTCTGTCATTCATTTGTTTTGCTTTAGAAAGTATAATTGCTCTTCATAAGAATGTAATTTTAATATGCAATCGGTTTACTATTGCCATTTAAAATGAAATAAATAAGTCAGGTGTCATGGTGTGCTCCTGTAATCCCAGTAAATCAGGAATCTGAGGCAGGAGGATGGTGAATTCAAGGCCAGCCTGGGCAACTTAGTGAGACCCTATCTCAAAATAAAAATAAAACAAAAGGACTGGAGATGTAGCTCAGTGCTGAAGTGCCTCTGGGTTCAATCCTCAGTATCATGCATACATACATACATACATACATAAAATGAAATAAATACATTTTAAATTTTCTCATTTAATTACACATACAGCTAATATTGATAAAGAGATAATGTTCTCTTGATGAGTGACTTAGCATACATTTTCCACCTGATGGCCAGAGAATGAAAAATGCAATTATTAGGTTCCACTCTTCCTAGAAACTGCAAACTTTTCTTTTGAGAGCTGAATTCTCCTGTGTATTCATATATGTGTATGTCATCCCTTGGTATCCACAGGATATTGGTTCCAGGATCCCTGTGAATACCCAAATTTATGGATGTTCAGTACCTTATATAAAATTGAGTAGTATTTGCATACAACCTGTGCACCCTCCCACAACTTTAAATTATCTTGCTGTTTCTTATAATACCTAATACAATCCAAATGCCATATAAATCATCATTCGGGGAATAATGAGAAGATTGGAAGTCTGTACATATTCAATATAGATGCAAATTTTCCTCAAATACTTTTGACTAGAGGTTAGTTGAACTCACAGATGCGAACCTGTAGATATGGCAGCCAACTGCATATTTCATCTGTGTTGACTTCCCGTGACCTGTATCCACTGGAAAGTTTCACTGTATGCACACACACAAGAATGAAAGTGAAAAAAAGGCAAATTAAATTTTTTTATTATTATGAAAACCTAGTAAACTATGGTCCATGATTGACAACCTCTGGCTTAAACTCTGCCAGCCTTTATACATTTGTCTCTTGGGTCCTTCTCTGAACAGGGTCAAGCCTGTCCAGTAATAGGATAATTCTACGAGGACCCCATGACCACACTCTGGTGTCACTTCTGTGATTAGGTCCTCTACATAGAGTAATGGATTTTATTAATTGATGTCTCTAATCAGCGGACATGAAGATAGACCTAACCTAATCACACAAATCTCTTAAAAGCAGTTTCCCTGATTTTTTTTTCTTTTTTCCCCTTGCTTCTCAGAACAGAAGAGGAAGTTAGAGAGATTTGAATGTGAGTGAAAAGTTCCTAAATTTGCTAAGAATTTTTTTATTTGCTTATTTGTTTTGCTTTCTCTTTGAACAGGTCCCAAATTCAAAGGCCAAAAATTTAATTGGGTATCATGTTATATAATAAAAAAAGATGAAGTTTTTGGAAAGGATAGATAGAAATACAGAGTACCAACTTAACTCATTTAAAAAATAAAATGAAAACATAATCCATTTCATAAATTCAAATTTAGTTTTAAATATAGTTTTCTTCCTTATAGTAAAGGCAGAGATAGATCCTGAAAGAAAGAATAGAGAAGAGGAGAAGAAAACTTAAAGGATAGGAAAGGAGGAGAAAGACCTAGAAGAGAATAAAATGAAAACCATTTAGATATTTAGAGAAAAGACAGATAAGAAACTGGAAAAAAATCGGTAGGTTTTGACATAAGTGTTAATGTGAGTAAGATAAATTGCATTGGTAAGACTCTACTTATTTCCTTTAATTATACTCTTCTGAGAGTTACCCCAACTTTAAAATGCTTATTAGCTTATTAGCTTGTTCAGTTACCCTCTTCAATAAGCTTTTTGAGGAGCCACCTGTTAGTAGGAGCTAGCATCTTGTGCAAAATTTGCAGAGCCCAGTGCAAAATGAAAATTAGGACCCCTTGTTAAAAAAATTAAGAATTCTTAGTCAATGACAGTAGCATTAAACCAAGCATGAACCTTTCTGAACGTAGGGCCCTATGATTCAGTTTTCACACCCATCAAACTGGTACTGGTAGGAAGACTGAGGAGAATTATTCCCAGGACTACACTGGCAGTGAGCAGGGACCTATCATCCTTGGTCACTAAACAAGTTGTTGAAAAGTTGCATATCTGTTTTCCATTCCTTTCCAGGCCCACTGGGCACTTTCTCTCAAAATGTAGTAATTTCACCAATGTTTCCAATGTATCTAGAAAATTGTCCTTAGATAAGAGGACATAGGAGGAATAGATAAACTCTCGATAGAGCAGAGGGGTAGGAGATAGTTTGCAATATTTTAAGACTTTATGCTTTTGAAAGGTGTGTCTTTTTCTAATAAAAGACCTAGAATTTGGGCACTGGCTTCCATAAATCTATCCATTTATTCTTTGTCATAACATTTATCAAGTACTCTTTATGTGCAAGAGCCTATCATGAGTGCTAAGAAGATAGCTGGGAACTTCCATTAAATGTATTAAGATATTGTTATGGTTTATTCAAAGAACCAACGTTTTGTTCTGTCAAATTTTTCAATTGTTTCTTTTGTTTCAATTTCATTGATTTCAGCTCTGATTTTAATTATTTCCTGTCTTCTACTGCTTTTGGTGTTGATTTGTTCTTTTTCTAGGGCTTTGAGATGTAATGTTAAGTCATTTATTTGCTTACTTTTTCTTAATTTGAGGAATTAACTTTATGCAATGAACTTTCCTCTTAGAATTGTTTTCATAGTGTCCCAGAGATTTCAATATGCTGTATCTGTGTTCTCATTCACCTTTAATTTTTTTTTAGTATCCTCCTTGATTTCTTTTGCAACCCACTGTTCATTCAGTAGCATATTATTTAGTCTCCAGGTATTGGAGTGGGTTTTATTTCTTATTTTATCATTGACTTCTAATTTCATTTCATTATGACCTGATAGACTGCAGGTAGTATCTCTACTTTTTTATATTTACTAAGAGTTGCTATGGGCATATATACACTGTGGAATATTACTCAGCAATAAAAGAGAATAAAATCATGGCATTTGCAGGTAAATGGACGAAGTTAGAGAAGATAATGCTAAGTGAAGTTAGCCAATCTCAAAAAACCAAATGCCGAATGTTTTCTCTGATATAAGGAGGCTCATTTATAGTGGGATAGGGAGTAGGAAGAGGGAGCATAGGAGGAATATATAAACTCTTGATAGAGCAGAGGGGTGGGAGGGAAATGGAGGGAGCATGGGGTTAGAAATGATGGTGGAATATTATTATCATTATCCAAAATACATGTATGAAGACACGAATTAGTGTGAATATACTTTGTATACAACCAGAGATTTGAAAAATTGTACTCTATATGTGTAATAAGAATTGGAATGCATTCTGCTGTCATATATAAGTTTAAAAACATTTTTTAAAAGATATTGTTATGGTTTAGATATGAGATGTCCCCAAATAACTCATGTGGAAGACAATGAAAGAATATTTCGAGGTGAAATAATTTGATTATAAGAGTTGTGACCTAATTAATCCACTGATATGGATTAGCTAGGTTATAACTGCAGCAGGTAGGATATGACTGGAGGAAGCGGGCCACTGGGGAGAGATTTTTGAGGTTTATAGTTTGTCCCTGGTGAGAGAAGCTCTCTTTCTGCTCTCTGGTTGCCATATCCTGAGCTGCTTTCCATTGTCATACTCTTCCACCATTGTAATGATTAATTTGAATTTCCAACTTGATTGGATTAAGAGATGCTGAGGATTATGGGTGTGTTGATGAGGGTATGTCTAGGAATGATTGACATATGTGGGATAGCCAATTGAAACAGAGACCCTCCCTAAGTGTGGGCAGAACCAACCAATTGGATAATGGCTTGGATGGAATAAAAGTTGGAAGAACAAGAAAGCAGCAGCAGATGTAAGTTGAATTCTTCCTGAAGGGGTTCCTTGATTGCTGCTACAATTGTCTGAGAATATGGGACTCTCGCTTCTTCACTCTTCCAAAGAAGACTCTGCCAGTGATTTCTCAGAAGCCTTCTGTCTCAGACTAGGGTAGCACCATTGATCCCTCTTGTTATGGGGTTCAGCCTCTTGGACTGCGAAGCTACTGGTTCTTCCAGCTCTCCAGCCTGCAGATGGCCATTGTGGTCTATCCAGCTTCTGGTCGTGTAAGCCAACCTAATAAGCCCCCTTCTATAATTATACTTCCTGTTGATTCTGTTCCTCTAGAGAACCCTAACTAATACAACCATGATGTTCTGCCTCACGTTAGGCCTAGAGATATGGAGTTGCCTAACCATAAACTGAACCTCAGAAACCATGGGCCAAAATAGTCTTTTTGTCCTTGAGGTTGTTCTGATCAGGTCTTTTAGTCATAGTGATGTAAAAGCTCCTGAAGGTTGAGCATAATCCACAAAATTACCCTCACTTCTGATGTTAGTTATTAGGACTGGAGGTTCTCAAGGACACCTTCAGTTTCAATAATGCACTGTAAGTAGTCACAGAACTTGCTGAAAGTTTTCATACTTGTGTTTACAGTTTTTTACAATGAAAGAATCCAGATTAAGGAGAGAGGCACATAAGGCAGAATCCAGGCAATTTCTAAATGGGAGCTTCCATTTGTCCTCTTCCAGTAGACAACAGAGTGAGAACTCCACCCTGGCAAGTGTGTGTGTGTGTGTATGTGTGTGTGTGTGTGTGTGTGTGTGTGTGTGTGAGAGAGAGAGAGAGAGAGAGAGAGAGAGAGTATTGTGAACCAGAGAAAACCACTTGAATCTTGTGATTCCAGATATTTTACTGGGGTTTGATCATGTAAACATAGCTGATTGTCCATGTAGGTGACCTTCAATCTCCAGTCCATCTGGAGGTAGAGTGGATACCACATGGCCCAAAGCCCCATCATAAACCATATTATTAGACTGTTTACATGTTCCCCAAGACCCCAGGTAAACAAAGACATGCTTAGGATATTTCAAGGGCCTAGAGATTATCTAGGTAGCCAAGGGCAACAGCCAGGCTACTCTTTGGGTAAGATAATTCTTTACTTTATAGTCACAACAAGGGATTGTTTAAATTAAATTTAGTATAACACCATTAAAGAATAATATACCCATTAAAATTCTATTTTTAAACTTACTAATGACACAGGGAAATTTGTAGACTGTACTCTTGTGTATATCATTTAGGTTATCTGTGGGTGTATGAGACAGAGTATGTCAGAAGTGGTGTGTATGGAAGATATATCTTTAAGCTAAATAATTATATATTTCCATCTTCTACTGTAATGATTTTTTTCAATTGCCCAAATTTAGTTTCAATAGGATATGTGCCCCCTTTTGAGGTCTACAGTTTTTTAATGAAATAAGAGTCTCTTCCTTTTCCTTCCTGTTAATTGTAGACCCAAACCAGGCTTTGTGTCAATACATAAAATTAAAAAGTAAGTGGAGTTCTTCCTTGGAAAATCACATGGAAGAAAGTGTTTTCAGCAAGGATTCTCTGTTTCTCTGCTATTAATTCTTTCACTATTTCATTCATTGAACAATTTTATAGAATTAATACTAAGACTGGGGAATATATAGATGAGTGAGCCCTGTGGTCTTCCACTTACAGGTCTTGAAATCTGGCAATAGAAAGAAATGCGTAAAGGATAAGCTACTGTATGTGACAAAGGAGTCTTCTTACCCTAGGGAAACCCAAATTGCTGTAGCATATTCCAGTTTGGAAACAGAAAATCAATAAGAAGTCACTCAGAGTCATGGAAGTTAGGGCATTAACCTAGAACTCTCCTTTCTTTGTGGATCCCCTACTTTCCAGACCATAAACAGATACTGGCATATGGTATTAGGATGGAGACTCAAACATGTGCCACCTTATTGGCCCACAGTCTCAATTTCTTCTATTTCTTTTGGAATCTGACCACTTACTCTCCTTTCACTCTTGGATACAAAGTACATCTTATTGATTTTCAAGACTCTAGAAAGGCAGAGCAACCATGTAGAAAAAAAAAGTGCCCCAAGTGTTTCCAAACCTAATCTTGAGTGATTTTATACTAATCCACCTGGCACCGTTTCTGGCTTTACCATTTGTCATAGAGCAAAACAAACCAAACCACAAGTATAAATCATTGTTTTACTTGTATTTGTGTAATTAAAAAATCAGAAATATTTTTTAACATGTACATGTTCACATACATGCACACAAAGTGAAAAGCATCACAACAGGATCAGAACAAAAATTGTAGCAATCCAGGAGTAAAAATCAGCTCATTCCACCTTGAGAAATAAGATGCCATCCCTCTTAACCCCCAGTACTATTTGTTCTCAGGACATTGAAATTGTCTTTGGCTCCATTTCTAATGACAGCAGTGTGCCAGGAATTATATCTAAGGCACCGCTTTTATGCAACATTAGGTATTTCCTCAAGCACTTCATAAGTCAGTGTTGTTATTATTAAGTTAAAGAACAAACCCACATTTTCAGCACCATTGAAAGCCCTGGATCACAGGAGAAATATTCCTATAAGCAGGCAGGGAACACATGAAAACATACACAGTGAGAAGTTTACACACCAAACAACTACCAAGAAGGAAATGGGTCTCATTTTGGCTTGCCCAGATGGGCTTGGCAAACAATAGAGAGCACTGAAGTGAAAAAATATCAAAAAGCTACTTTAAGGCCTCCATTTGTGTGTTTAAAGAAAAACAGAGTTGTGAATGGCTCTGGATCACAGTGTGTTGAAATGAATGGGCTTTACTTTCCTCATCTCATTTGATCATATTTTCCATATCTTTACTTACTTCATCTCATTTGATCATATTTTTCCCTATATTATCCAGAGGTATTTTTTTTGTTATACCAGGTTCAAAAATTGTTTTGGCCACAGTGATATTCATTTTTCAAATTGCATGAAGAGGAAAAGTCCTATTACTGAGGACCAGTTCAAGGATTTATTGTTTAGTGTTAAGCAAATATAGATCAGTCTTCTGGTGGTTTCTTGTCTACATTTTGAATATCTGGATGATGTTAGTTTTTATCCACTCACCTTGTTTTCCTGTGGAAAATTTCAGCATAATATAGAAGTTCCTTAAGATAGGTTACAGTTGATCTTTCCTCTTATAAATAAAAAATAATTCACACCTCACACACTCACAAACACCCATGCACACACATATTCACATACAAGAAGTTTCTGAGAATAAAAACCAAGAATCAACAAGTACATGAAAAAATGCTCAACATCTCTAGCTGTCAGAGAAATGCAAATCAAAACCACCCTAAGATACCATCTCACTCCAGTAAGATTGGCAGCCATTAGGAAGTCAAACAACAACAAGTGCTGGCGAGGATGTGGGGAAAAGGGTACACTTGTACATTGCTGGTGGGACTGCAGATTGGTGCAGCCAATTTGGAAAGCAGTATGGAGATTTCTTGGAAAGCTGGGAATGGAGCCACCATTTGACCCAGCTATTCCCCTTCTTGGTCTATTCCCTAAAGACCTAAAAAGAGCATGCTACAGGGACACTGCTACATCGATGTTCATAGCAGCACAGTTCACAATAGCAAGACTGTGGAACCAACCTAGATGCCCTTCAATAGACGAATGGATAAAAAAAATGTGGCATTTATACACAATGGAGTATTACTCTGCATTAAAAAATGACAAAATCATAGAATTTACAGGGAAATGGATGGCATTAGAGCAGATTATGCTAAGTGAAGCTAGCCAATCCCTAAAAAACAAATGCCAAATGTCTTCTTTGATATAAGGAGAGTAACTAAGAACAGAGTAGGGACGAAGAGCAGGAGAAGAAGATTAACATTTAACAGGGATGAGAGGTGGGAGGGAAAGGGAGAGAGAAGGGAAATTGCATGGTAATGGAAGGAGACCCTCAGGGTTATACAGTGGAGGAGGTAGAGAGAGAGGAGGGGAGGGGAGGGGAGAGGTGGGGAGGGGGGAGGGTGGAGGATGGGAAAGGCAGCGGAGCACAACAGACACTAGTATGGCAATTTGTAAATCAATGGATGTGTAACTGATGTGATTCTGCAATCTGTGTATGGGGTGAAGGTGGGAGTTCATAACCCACTTGAATCAAAGTGTGGAATATGATATGTCAAGAAATTTGTAATGTTTTGAACAACCCACAATAAAAAATTAAAAAAAAAATTACCAACATTCAAAAAAAAAATGCTCCAAATAATAACTTATAGAAGTCAGTTCCTAAGCCAACATGGTGAAGATTTGGGCCTATTTTTCTTCTATTAGACACAGGGTCTCTGTTCTAGTGCCTAAGTCTTTGATCCACTTTGAGTTGAGTTTTGTACAGGATGAGAAATAGAGGTTTAATTGCATTTTACTGCATATGGATTTCCAGTTTTCCTGGCACCATTTTTTGAAGAGATTATTTTTTCTCCAATGAATGTTTTTGTCACCTTTGTCTAGTATGAGATAACTGTATTTATGTGAATTTGTCTCTGTGTCTTCTATTCTGTACCACTGGTTTATGTGTCTGTTTTGGTGCCAATACCATGCTGTTTTTGTTACTATGGCTCTATAGTATAATTTAAGATCTTCTATTGTGATGCCTCCTGCTTCACTTTTCTTGCTAAGGATTGCTTTGGGTATTTTGGATCTCTTATTTTCAAATAAATTTCATGATTTTTTTATTTCTATGAAGACTATCATTGCAATTTTAATATGAATTGCAATAAATCTGTATAACACTTTTGGTACATAGTATGGCCATTTTGACAATATTCTGCCTATCCAAAAGCATGGAACTCCAAAAGCACAAGAAGTAAAATCAGGAGTCAAGAAATGGGATGGATTCAAACCAAAAAGCCTCTTCTCAGTAATAACATGAAGAGAAAGCCTACAGAATGGGAGAAAATCTTTATCAGATACAGTATTAATATCTAGGATATATAAAGAACTCAAAAAACTCAATGCTAAAAATAAATAAATAATCCAATCAATAAATGGGCTAAGGACTGAATAGATACTTCACAGAAGAAGAAATACAGTTGATCAACAAATATATGAAAAAATGTTCAACATCTCTAGCAATTAGAGAAATACAAATCAAAACTACTCAGATTTCATCTCACTCATGCCTAGTCAGAATGGCAATTATCAAGAATACAAGCAGAAATAAATGTTGGCGAGGATGTGGGGGAAAATGTACACTCATACATTGCTGATGGTACTGCAAATTGTGCAATCATTATGGAAAGCAGTATAGAGATTTATCAGAAAACTTGAAAAGGAGCCACTGTTTAACCCAGCTACCCCACTCCTTGGGATAGCTTGATCTTAAGTCCCAAAGGACTTAAAATCAGCTTAATACGGTGATGCAGCCACCTCAGTTTATAGCAGCTCAATTCACAATAGCTGAACTATGGAACCAACCTAGATGCCCTTCAGTAGATGAATGGATAAAGAAAATATGGTAATATGGTGTATATACATAATCAAATATTACTCAGCCTTAAAGAAGAATGAAATTATGGCATTTACGGGTAAATGGATGGAGCTGGAGAATATTATGTGAAGCAAAATAAGCCAATCCTTCAAACCAAAGGCTGAATATTTTTCTCTGATAAGTAGATGCTAATTCACAATAAGGGGAGTGGTTAAGAAAGAATAGAGGTAGTTTGGATTAGACAGAAGGGAGGGAGGGGATGGAGTATGGGGATAGGAAAGATAGTAGAATGAATCAGACATTATTACACTTCGTACATATATGACTACACGACCAGTGTAATTGTACAACATGTACAACCAGAAGAATGAGAAGTTATACTCCATTTATATATGGTATGTTAAAATACATTCTAATGTATAACTAATTAGGACAATTTTTTTTTTAACAAAAGAGCTTACAGATGGAGTTGAGGTATCATTTCATGAGATGAAAACAGAAAGATGGCCAGGTTTAGGTTCTTATTCCAGAACTAATGGAGGCCTTGTGCTCTCTGACTCATTCTACTTTGGCTAATGTCTCATCAACCTGTTAGTTTAGCCTTGACATGGCTTGTTGGGAACGGTGATATTGCCACTTTTTCTGAAAATGTCACTTTCTTCTCATGCTTTCCTTCCCTTCCACCTTTACCTTTTACTTTATTCTCCTCAGGGTGCACTTCTTGTTTCTCTGTGTGATCTCAGAAGCCCTCAGGGTGGCAATTTGTTTTCCTTCTAGGAATGTACAACCCCCTGTAGCTTCTCCACAACAGGCTCACAGTACCAGCAGGAAGAGAAATGACACCTTTTTCTCTTTATTCCTCCTCCTCACACCAATATGCTTTCCAACATTCATTGAAAAAAAAAAAGCAATTTTGTTTGTTTGTTTTTCAGTTGATTTTATTTATTTGTCTGTTGGACAGGTCTCCCTTGGTCCCATGTCCCTGGGAGATGGACTGGGAGTGAAAGCAGAGGATTTCCTAAGGAGAGTCACATGGGAACTTCTAAGCTGATCTGTGTGCTGCTCCAGGTCTTCCTCACTGGCAGGAGAGAAAACAAGTTTCCTTCCTATTGAGAAATTCAGCCTGGAAGCCTGCTTTCCTGAGGGTGTGTGTGTGTGCTGACACTCTGAGGAGCCTATGTATTCTTTTAATGTTCTGGTCTGTCCACACCTTGTGAAAGTTAACATCAGGGAAGCAAGGAATGCAGCTTTTGATGACTCCAGAGGGCTATGTAGCCTGCAGAGGACAGCCCAACAATCAAATCCTTTACCATGAACTCAGAATTTAATGGCTAAGCAATGACATTTCTTGGTAGAGTTAAATAACAGGTTGGAAGGAAAATATGAACCAAGGTAGAAAGTGACGAATACCAGAATGCGCCCTGGTAATTCTTCCTCACCAGCTTTCAGTGGTTTTTGGTTTTGAAGCAGGAAAAAAATACAGACTTGGGAGTGAGAGAGTGTTGGATTAGAACCCCACTTTTGTCACTTTCTAAGTGAACTTAGTGTCTTCTTCTTCATCTATAGTACTAAGAGAGTGGTTATAAGGACTAAGTGACATGCTGTATATAAAGAATCTAACACTGAGATATATACCTAGGACAAAGAAGTTTTGAAATTGGTGGCTTATTGGGTCTAAAAGGTATTAATCTCTAATATGAGTGTTTTGAGTGTGCCCTTCCTGAACAAGGTAGAGATGATAAGTATGAACATTCAGTCAGCAGAGCCCTAGGAGAAGTGCTGTTGTTTATGGCAGATATCAACCAGGAGGCAGAGCTGTGTCTTACAGCAATATATATGGACCCTGACTCCTGGATTTTTAGTCCTGCTTCTCCTTCTGGGAACGTGATAAGGTAACTGAGCACGTGTTGGAAGCATGTTCCGTAATGTACTCTTGTCCGTCAAAAAGAGGCATTCTATGGGCTGGGGATGTGGCTCAAGCGGTAACACACTTGCCTGGCATGCACGGGGCACTGGGTTCTGGGTTCAATCCTCAGCACCACATAAAAAATAAAAAAAATAAAGATGTTGTGTCCACTGAAAACTAAAAAATAAATATTAAAAAATTCTCTCTCTCTCTCTTAAAAAAAAAAAGAGCCATTCTGAAAGGAAAAACAGGAATTTGGTAAGGAAGTCTCACCTCTTGGCTCTAGAAGTTACTGGCCCCTGACAAGGTGTACTTTTGTTTTTTGTTTGTTTTTCAGAATTTGAAATATATATTTTTTATTTTTAGATTAGTCATGCATAAGATATGAATAAACTGACTTGATTTTAGTCCTTGGGGGTAACAAAGATCAGCCATGTGTCTGAGTATATATATCTACACACATGCATATATATTATATATTTATTTATGATATTTATTAATTGTACATATATGTGGGTTACAATATGACATTTGAATGCATGTATGCAACATATAACGATCATATCAGGGAAATTGGCATATCTGTCACTTCAAACATTAATTATTTCTTTGTGCTAGGAACATTCAAAATCCTTTCTACTAGCTATTTTAAAATATATAATTAATTGTTGTCAACCATAGTTACCCTACTGTGCTATAGAATATTAGAAGTTATTCCTTCTATCCAACTGCACCCCTGTACCCATTAACCATTCCCTATCCATTACCCTCTACTCCCACCCTTCTGGTTGAATTTTTTATTGTAAATTTTTTTTTAATTAAACCAGAGACTCTGTATCTAATAAAAGAAAAAGTAGGCCCTAATCTTCATCCTGTGGGATTCGGCCCCAACTTCTTATAGCGCAAGAATTAAAACCAAGAATCAATAAGTGGGATGGAATCAAACTAAAAAGTTTCTTCTCAGCAAAAGAAACAATCTATGTGGTGAACAGAGAGCCTACATTCTGGGAGCAAATTTTTACTCCTCATATATCAGATAGAGAACTAACCTCTAGGATATATAATGAACTCAAAAGCTAAGCACCAAAAAGAAAAAAAAAGAAAAACAAATAACCCAATCAACAAATGGGCCAAGGACCTGGACAGACACTTCTCAGAGGAGGACATACAATCAATCAACAAATATATGAAAAAAAAAATGCTCATCATCTCTAGCAAACAGAGAAATGCAAATCAAAACTACTCTAAGATATCATTTCACTCCAGTAAGAATGGCAGCTATTATGAAGACAAACAACAATAACTGTTGGTGAGGATATGGGGGAAAAGGTACAATCATACATTGCTGATGGAACTGCAAATTGGTGTAGCCATTATGGAAAACACTATGGAGATTCCTTGGAAATCTGGGAATGGAACCACCATTTGACTCAGCTGTCCCCTTCCTCAGACTATACCCAAAGGACTTAAAAACAGCCTACTACAGGGACACAGCCACATCAGTGTTTATAGCAGCACAATTCACAATAGCTAAACTGTGGAGCCAACCTAGATGCCCTTCAGTGGATAAAGTGTGGGGTCTGAATAAAAAAAAAATGTGGCATATATACACAATAGAATTTTACTCAGCAATAAAAGAGAACAAAATCATGGCATTTGCAGGTAAATGGATGGCATTAGAGAAGATAATGCTAAGTGAAGTTAGCCAATCCCAAAAAACCAAATGCCAAATGTTTTCTCTGATATAAGGAGGCTGATTCATAGTGGGGTAGGGAGGGGGAGCATAGGAGGAATAGATGAATTCTAGATAGGGAAGAGGGGAGGGAGGAAAAGGGAGAGGGCAGTGGATTAGCAAGGATGGTGGAATGTGATAGACATCATTATCCAAAGTACATGTATGAAGACACGAATTGGGTGTCAACATACTTTATATACAAACAGAGATATGAAAAATTGTGATATATATATATGTATATATATATATATACATATATATATATATATATATATACAATAAGAATTGCAATTCATTCCGCTGTAGTGTATTTAAAAAAATTAAATCAATTAATTTTTTTAAAAGGTATACTTTTGTAACAAAGTTGCTCCTTGCTCACACCTTTGTCTCTGGTATACTGTTGCACATGAAACTGGAGTTTATTGGCTGCAGGGGCAGGAGAGACCCAGAGTTATACTTCGATTTGGAACTTGAAAGTGGTATTGAGATGCAGGGAGGTTGGGATGGGGGAATGGGGCTGGAATAGATAGGGTAACAAGGGGGCAGAGTGAATAATTCACTTGGAGTTACCCTCAGGAACAGCATCACAATCTTAATATCTGTGATGGAAACAATGTGGCATCTTTGATACAGGTATGAATTTTTTGTTTTGGTTTTTGGCTTTTTTTTAAGGAAAAAAAAACTTCTCTAGACCTGCCTTTTGTGGACATGAGTAACAAGGTAGAGCAAGATAGTTTTGTATTTTGAAAGTTAGGTATAAATTGAAAGTTCTAAGTAGAGCATTAGGACTAGATCTAATGTCATGAGACAGATTTCTTTTTGTATTTCATATATGGCTCAGTTTTTATAGAAAACAAAATTCACAAATTTCTTGAATGAATTTTTTCCTTTTCTTTCTTTCTTTCTTTCTTTCTTTCTTTCTTTCTTTCTTTCTTTCTTGTTTTGTTTTTTGGTACTGGGGATTGAACTCAGGGTAATTTTACCATTAAGCTATATCCCTGGTCCTTTTAATATTTTACTTTGACACAGGTTTTCACTAAGTTGCTTAGGGCCCTTGCTAAATCATTCAGACTGGCCTAGAACTTGCCATCCTCCTGCCTCAGCCCCCTGAGTTGTTGGGATTGCAGGCGTATGCCACTGCTGGATGATTTTTTTTTCTTTTTGGTACTGGGGATTGAACTCAGGGGCATTTGACTACTGAGCCACATGCCCAGTCCTATTTTGTATTTTATTTAGAAACAGGGTCTCACTGAGTTACCTAGCCCCTCATTGTTGCTGAGGCTGGCTTTGAACTCACGATCCTACTGTCTCAGCCTCCTGAGCCACTGGGATTACAGGTGCGTGCCACTGCACCTGGCCTGGATGAATTTTTTTAAATAAACTTCAAATATAAGTCTACAAGCAGAATGCATACATGTGTAAGGTAGGATCCCATCCATGTGGAGGGATTAACTCTTGAAAGATACATTCTAAATTTTTAATAATGATTACTTCTTGATGGGGGGAGTAGAAGAAACCAGGAAGGTGAGTATAAGGACTTTTTCTGTCTTACCTATGTTTTTACATTAATAATAAGACAAAACCTAATAATAATAATAGTTAACTTGTACTGAGCACATACTGTGCTCCAAGAATTTTGCTAAAGGTGTTATTTGTTCAGTTCTCATAACAAGCCTGTAGGCAGATACCATGACTTCCCTATTTGACAGTTGGAGAACTGAGGATTTGGAGAGACTAAATTAATTACCAAAGGGCACATGGTTACATATAAGAGCTATGATGCAAGTGTGGAGTCCAGATTCTATAGTACAGGCCACTGTACCAGACTTCCTCAAATGAATAAATAAATACAAATAAAAATTCCTTTTTGAAAAACAAAGAGTCAATCTCACCAGCTCATAGTCACATCTCCGTTGTGTCTTCTGCTCATGCTTAGAACATAAACTTTGTTCATTTAAACACTCAGTCGAATGCATATTACTGCCACACATGACCACTCCTGGCATCTGAAAGGCCTGGATAAGGAAATGGATAGACATTTGCTAGTGGGAAAGGGAGACAGGAAGAGAGTCCGGAAGAAGGTCCCTGAGGCTGGTGGCTGCACTTCCTTAGAGTAAAAAAAAAAAAAAAAACAGAAGGCAGAGAGAGAGATGGGCTAGAAAGGAATTGCACTATAGGTTCCTGAGAATATGGTACATTTGGAAATGTCCCAAATAGAAGTTATGTTCTTTGCTTTCTGACAAAGTTTTTAAAGTCTATTTTGTATTAATGGAGAAAAAATTAGAAACAGCTTTTGTATTGTAGCTCTCCAGCATTATTCCCTTTAAAAGACTTCTTTTGCTTAAGCTCTTTTTCTTTCTATGTGTCAAGAATCATTTAACTTTTCTATAGAATAATGACCAAGAAAAAATTATAAATACATTAGTTCCTTTCTTTTTCACAGCCTCCTATAGTCCTTCCCACTACCTTTAAACAGGCATACGCTTAGCCAGCCAAATAGAATATCAATAGAAGTATTTTGCCTGAATAAATCTATAGCACACTGACTTTTGTACTCTTAAATTTGGGGGGTTATTTTTCCACAGATAGGAGTAAAAAAAAAAATAAATGTTTATTTAACCCCCTTAGTATTCTAAGCACCAAACAGCTACTTTACCTACTTTTCTGTTTTAAGTCTCCCAATTATTTGTGAGGTCATTGTCGTCTTTCATATTTTATAAATAGAGATAAATTGGCCTGCCCTTGCTGCTCAGTGAGCAAACTAAGACCCAAACTGTGTTTTTACTTTCAGCATGACTTTTTGCAGCAGTGACCCTGCTGTGTAGATTCATGCTTTATTATTAACTTGAGCATTATTAGTACTAACAATAGCCACTATTTGTTGTTTGTTTACCAAAGGCCAGGCAGCTATGCCAAGAACTTTCAGGCTTCTCTCATGTACTCCCAACGATAACTTTAAAGGAGTTATTGCCCTTTGCTTACAGATGGCGTAACAAGGTTTGGCCATGTAACCAAGTCAATAAGTTTCAAACCCTTTTCATTCTTAGCAGTTTTGCTATAATGCCCAGAATACCACCATCCAATATGATATTTCTCTGTTCAAACTGTTCCCAAGACTTTCCTGATGACTGAGGCTCAGAGAAGTGTTGGCAATAGAGAAGGAAACAAGAAAGCCCTCAGGGGGCCCCTATCCTCCCAAGGGAGGGAAGCTTCCAATCCCCTGGGATCCTTAGCCTGTAACACTCAGTCTCTATCACTCCACGCCAGTGGTTCTGAAATCGAAGCATGGATCTGTTACCTGGAAGGCTTGTGAAACACAGGTCCCTGAGTCCCACTCAGAAAACTGGCATTTTTAACAAGTTCTTGGCAACACTGATGATGCTGGACAGGGAATACACTTTGAGGATCATTCTCTAGACTGAGGGAAAGCAGGTCATGAGCAATTCATATTGTTGCCGACTTCAATCATAAACAGTTGTCAACAAATTCTGCAAGTGATTTCATGAATGTGATTTTTAAAAAATTTATTCCTTTGTCAATTAGTTGGGGAGGGGGAATGTAGAACATTTCCCGAAATCAGGTGAAATAGATGACAGGTGGGGCTGGCTCTCCTGCCCAGCCTACTTCAGGAAAACAGTCACATTATCACCAGCACCAGGCGAAGTTTTCATGCTGTAAAGAGTTATCCTTGGCAGTGCCCAGCTGCATGTGGTCATGGAATTTACAGATCCTTCCCCATGCCCTGTTGAGGGTTATGAGTGAGATCTAAGAGTCAGGAAGCCTTATCCACAGAACCAATGTGTCCCTTGGCAGCACATCACACTGGGGAGCTCCTCTCCTCTGATTTCAAGCATCAGGTCAGAATTCCATCGGGGTGTTGCCTCCCGTTCAGTTGGCATAATGGCGTTGTTGGCAATGCTTTATCTATGATTCCTACGCAGCAAGATAAGGACTTGCCAAACCCACTGGGGCTGGTGTTCTCTGGTGATAAATTTCTCTTCTCCCAGGGTGTTACCCATGAAGAGACATAGAAAGGGCTGGAAGGGACGTTTCAGCTTATCTAATGAATGCAGATCTGTGATGGGAAACTGAAATGAAGAGACACAAAGGGGTGAACTAGAGCCCAGGCCTCCCAAGGGCTCCTTGATCCAGAGAGAAAACTCCACATCACCTCACAGGAGCTAATCGAGGAAGGGTCACCAGGCACATTTGGTTAAGATCAAGCTTGGTGTGATGTGGATTCAGTATGAGAGAGTTAGTGATGATCAGGGAACTATGGGACTCTTCCTCCATGATTTCTCGCCTTTAGTTGTCTTCTCCTGTTCCAGTCTTTCTCCTACCTTGCCCTAGTTATCAGGATAACCTGCCAGTAGAAAACTCTTAGAAAAAAAAATGTACCTTGTGATTTCAGTGTTAGGAATGGTATCCTTTTAAAAGATAACCACAGAGTCTTATTTTTACTCCACAAGATAAATCCGTATCAATACATTTTCTGGCCAACACTCCCCCACACCCCACCTGCCTTTTTGTTGTTGTTTGTTTGTTTGTTTAGAAGTATTAGAAGTTCTAGGAATTGAACCCATGGCCTTGTACATGCTCTACCACTAAGCTACACCTCTACCTCTTTGTTTTTTATTTTGAGACTAAGTTTGCTAAGTTGTGCAGGCTGATCTGAAACTGGAGATCCTCCTGCCTCAGCTTCCCAAGTAGCTGGGATTTCAGGCATGTGCCATTGCACTTGGCTCTGGCCAATCATTGAGGACCTGGTAGATCCTTGTTCTGCATACAAGTTACTCTTTTATGTTTATTTTGTTTTCTTCCTTTTACCCCTAAGACCTTGGGTACAAATTCAGTCTGTGAAGAGTTTGGGTAACTCATCCATGGTGACATGTGGGTAAACCTGACAATACAGTTTAAAATTTTCTAAACTGTTTCTTCCCAAAGTAAAAGATGCATCGCAAAAGCATAGGATATGAACAACACACTTAAATTAACTGTGTATTTGCCCAAGGTCTCCAAGGTATAGCCCACTGATACAGAGGAAAATATAAATGAAGCACTAGTTTTCTAGCAGGCAAAACTGCTGTTTTCTTCTAATCATCCCTGATGATGGCTCATTCCTCCTTTGCTTGGAAGCAGGCTTCACTGTTTACCAGCACCTTGGTTATAAACCCAGGAAACAGAGGCATTGTTTGCCATCCGGAAACTGAGCTCCTGTGCCCTTAGCTCCATAATCTCTCTTATTATGACAAACATAGCAGCACCAATGCAAATTCTCCATAATTAGAATAATGGGATTAAACTTCTTTTATATCCCCAAATTCTAGAGTGGATCTCAGGTGTGTTTTAAGCTGAGCAATTTGTCCATGGTTTGTTTCTTGGTCAGAGTCTGCCCCCTTAAGTCTGATAAGGGAAGTACAGTACAGCCTCACTGCTTTCTTACAAAAGGCAAATTCTTTCCATTCAACCACTTGGAAGGAAATAGATTTGGGGTTTTTACTGAAATCTGCATCCATTTGAAGAACATTCTAGATGCTACAGAGTGACAATCTCTCAGCATCTTTATTTGTTCCGGAAGCGATAGAGAAAGTAAGAGAATTAATCTTTCTTAAAGTAGCTATTTACAGATCTGGAAACACTTACACAGGGCCATGAAAAGTCAAAAGACAATTCTTATGTATTCAGATTTCCCACAGTGGAATTTCTTATTTTAAGTGCCTAGGATAGTAATGCATCAATGGCCTTCAGGTTTCAAATTCAAATGGTCTAATTGGGGTCCTTATTTCTCTGACTCGCAGCTATATTTATCCTATTGCTGTCCATGAAATATTCTTTGGAATGTTTCAAGTCCCTCTTCACATGTTTCTCCTAGCAGGGGACAAAACTGGTTTCCCTCCTACCTCACAGGCTGCTCCTTCTCATTCCCCATTATTGGACCCTTCTCTTCTCTCTATCTCTTAAATGATGGTGTCTGATAAGGGCCTCCTCAATTTTCCACAAGTACCTGCCAGGGGATCTCCTCTGGCTCTGTGGCTATAAATGCCACCTTTATGCTGATGACCCTCCAGGCCACATCTTCCCCTGAATAGTAGGCTACAGTACTCAATGGCTCTCTGACATCTCAAACTGGCTGTCTCACAGGCATCTCAAAGTCTTAGAGCGGCTAACCAGTGCCACCTAAGCTTACAGAGCACCAAAGCCTTGGAGGTCTAGCAAATGAAGCAAAGTGCCTTATAATTTTAATGTATTCATGTTCCTTAATTCACACACACACACACACACACACACAAACACTTTTATTTGTATTTAACCAAAGTTAGATGGATATGGTTTTAACAGCTAAATAATTCTTATAATCCTCTGTCTCTTAGAGACAAATCTCTTTAAACTGATTACTTCTATTTATTTCCATATTTAAAAAATAATTAAAATTCTCCTTCTTGGTTTTTTTTTTTCAGAATTGATAGGAGAGAGCAAGCATTAGGCTGACAGTCTCATCCAATAAGAAGCAAGTATATATATATTTTTTGTTCTTTTTAGATATGCATAACAGTAGAATGTATTTTGGCATATTATACTTACATGGAGTGTAACTTCCCATTTTCGTGGTTATACATGATGTGGAGTTATACTGATCATGTATTCATACATGAATAGGAAAGTTATGTCCAATTCATTCTACTGTCTTTCCTATTCCTTTCCTATTCATTGGACTGGTGTCTCTCAGTCCAATGTCCCATATTTCCCCACATATAACCTATTGCTAGGATGGTAGAAGAGACAGCTATTTGAATACATGGCTTACAGAGGGTTCTGGGGATCTCGTTGCTTCCCAAATTCACTTTGAACCAACTATCCTATTCAGTCCTGTATTCACTCCACTTTTTTTGCCTTTTTTAACAGGTTTATTTATTTATAATAAACATAATAAATTCTACATGTTAAAGATGTACAGTTTGAAATATTTTGACAGATAGAAACATTGACAAATAACCACAATCAAGATATGCATACATGCATCACCTTACAAAGTTCTTCAGACTCTTTTGCTATGTTGTCTGCCTTTTTCTCCTATCTGCCCCCATCCCAAGGCAAATGATCTGCTTTCTGTCACTATAGATTATCTTGCATTTTCTAGAGTTTGGCGTAAATAGAATCGTGCATCTTGTGTTCTCTCTGCAGGTTGGTGGATTTGGAATTTTTTGCTCAGATTCAAGTAAGTAGATGGTTATTATCTTATTGTGGCTTTTATCTGAATTTCCCTAATGGCTGCAGATATAAACTATGTGGTTTCTTGTCAGTGCCGTGTCTTCCTGGGTGAAGTGTTTATGCAATTGTCTACGTAATTTTCTACCAATTTTTAAGGTATTGCCAAGTCTTGATTCCCCTGAGGATTCTGAAGTGTAAAGTAAGTGGCTTCTTCATATTCCCCATTTCTGGCTTAATATTTAACTTTCTAAGTTAGTTAGCACTCAACCCACCTGCTTTCCAAAGTAGTATTGCTATTATCTCCTGTCTCACTTCCTGTTCTTGAGAGTTCCTGTCTGGGAATTTTGGTGATCCCTAACTCTCTGTATTTGTACCTTTTGAAATTTCATTCCCTGGATTGTGGTCAGGACTAGTTTCTCACCAGTAGAAATATGGTAAACATTATGGAATATCATTCCCCTGATTACCTTATATTCAAAAAGACTGTTTTAAAATCAGGCTGAAGTGAGAGATTGTGCTTGAAAACTTAATGATGTGAATGGCCAAGCTAGGGAAGTCCATATGGTAAGGACTTACAGGGGCTCTAGGGCATGAGACAGAAGTCCACAGTTCTCATTTCCACAACTGAAACCAGAATGAGTTTGAAGTAGATTATTTCCCCATTTGAGGCCCCTGATGAAAACACAGACCAGCCAGCACCTTAAATATAGCCTGTGAAACCCTAAGCAGAAAACCCATCTAAGCAGTGCCTGAACTCTTTACCCATGGCACTGTGAGATGATTAATGTGCATGGTTGTTAGCTGATAAGTTTGTGGCAATTTTTACACGCAATAGAAAGCTTTTACAATAGAAATTGAAGAAAATATTGCAATAGAAATCAAAGCAATAGAAAACCATGACAATGTTTTTCCTTTTTTATCCTTTTATTGCTGTTTTAAAAGAATTTTTAGGCACATGTGTATAACCAATGGTTTAGACACACATGGTATGTGATGAAACATTTTTTTGTTTCAGATTATTCTTATAAAATTTATTAAGTGAGAGACACTTTCCCTCCCATTGATATACTGTTATATGCCAGTACATTCGGGTAATAGCAATGTCTTGATTAATTTAAATATTTGATATTAATTTAAATACTGATTCCCAGTATCATGCAATAACAAGAAACTACAAACAAGTTAGCATTAAATTTTTCTTGTTCTCCAAGTCCCACTTTGGACTTCTGTGTGCACTAACACATCTTCTCTTGCTGGTTGAAGTTGTTTAATTTTTCTCATTCTTCTTCCACCCCATGGACACTGAGGAAAACCTCCTGTGCCCAAAGCCACAGGGAAGAGAGGTATTTTATGAGACAAGTTCACCTTCAGGCTCTCTGGACAATAACTCAAAATAATGAAAGAAGAAAAATCCCAGAAGTCTTTAGAAAAAAAAAATCCCCTTGACCCTAAATTCTCACTTGTGTTTTCTGTAGCCTGTACAGATTCTTCTATGTCATTGGCAGTCCCTTGTGACTTGTTCCTTATCCTAAAGTTTCATCTGCAAATTCTTGATTCTGGGATTCCTTTACCTCTTTGGATGACCGTATCAGAGAACCCAACACAAACCCACGTTGGCTCTCTTATATATCTCACCATGGCCCATGGGAAATCACACATATCCTTTGCCCTCACACACATTGGGCATACAGACTAGTCCCAACACAAAGTCCTAAACGGGCTCTACCACCAAAGCCATGGCCATAGTTCCATGCAAGAATCTAACCCCTAATCAGGACCCCATACATTCTAATTGTTGTGGTCACATAAAACACTATCTGCGAAGTCCTTTCACTTTATTTAAGGTCAGGGACCACACATTCCTCCTTCTCTTATTTTAGGGGTAGGTGGAGTGAGAAGTCTCATGTATCAGTTCTCTCCAAGGAAATGTTTCTCATAAAATTTCCTTCGAAGTCTTTTATACCTTCGTGGGATATAGAAACACCTAACTAACTGGTCCTCAGTCGTTTCCTTTAAACTTTGGTATTTCATGTATGCTTCTGCATCTTGGTGCTTGTGAATTTTCTCTATGCCTGTCTACTTAAGTAGACATTCCCCTATGCTATCTTTATTTAATAATGATGAAGGTTTTTCATGTCAAGAGCTAACAGATACTTTCAAACTCTGTAACTCTCAAAACAGTAAGGATGAATCTGAGGGCTTAGTTCTTCTGTGCACTGTGGTCAGGGCTGAAACTCAGGTGAACCCCAAGTGACAGAATTATGTAAGAGAAACACTGCTTCTAGCATCTATTCACCTGTACTCTGTATCTCATCCGAAAGCAGAATTGACCGTACATGTGAATAACTTCCAAAAAGCTCCTACAGTAAAAGAAAATCATGATGTTTGGAGATACCTCCTTGGAAGCGGACAAAGTCTTTCCATCAATTCCCCTCTTACACAGAATTCTAGGAGTGATGAATCATATATTTAACTTCATAAAGATTTCTTAGAATTGTATATAATTTTCTAGGTTGTCCTGAGGCTATAGAAATGGACGAGGAATCCAAAGTACATTCCCTGTTGCCCTTTCTTAGCTTCACAATCTTTGGTGAGTCAATTTACTTCTGGGTCCCCATTTCCTTATATCTGTACTAGGTCTGCTTGGACACTTCACTTTGCTGGTGGCAGACCACACAATAGTGCATTGTAAAGTGACAACTGCCACATCACCTATCAAATCACATTCTTTTACTTCCTGATAAATGACTACAAAAATATCTGAAATGGAAGTTTTTATTTTATGTCTGATTAACTTTCAACATTAAGAGACTGCACCTAAGAAGCAAAAACAAGCATCAAATTCAACTGGAAAATTTGGAGAAGAAATGCTTTTTCTCTAGAAATTGGCACCAGTGACTTTTTGACAAGAAAGTGAGCATAGTTTATCAATTTATCTAAGGCTACTTCAGGACATTTTCATATTCCAATTCAGATGATTAGAAATACTACATGAATAGTATTACTTTTATGAAAAAGGAAACCATATTTCATAGTCAGGAAGGTATAACTAACACAATTTCCAAAGAAACCTATTTTTCTGCAGCTATGTAGCATTTTTAAAAAATCAAACCACATGAAAATAAATTTTTCCATTTAATTTAAGATAAAGGAGGCAGTGATGAAGCCACTAGTGACCATAATTTCTTCACTGACATTGAACTCCAAATGTCAAGTTGCTCCAACTTTTTTTTCCTTGATTTTATGGTTCCTGACCTTCTTCAGTTGATAAGAACTGAGTAAGCATGATGTTGTTAGAGGAATCTCCCTTATGAGAAATTGCATTGTTGCCTGAGGGGGGAAAACAGGATAAAAATTATTGCTACCATGTTGGAATCAAATGTGAGACCAAAATGAAAATAAGCTGGGAATCTCTTAGTTTTAGGAAGATGTTAGGGGAAGATATAGATGTGTTTGTATGAGCATTTCTGACATCACTGAAGCTTGCATTTGTCAGGCATCTCTCATTTCAGAAGTGAAGTATTATCTTTTTCAGATATTGCTGGGAAACAACATAACAGATTGAGATCACAGCATGCCATCACTGGAAGGAACCTTAGCAGTCTCTTAGTTTTTCATTTTATTGATGAGAAACAAATGCATAAAACAGCTTTAATGAATCTTAGCTTTAATGAACCTCCAGTATATGAATGTAGGACCAATGGGTATCATAGGTGGAGGGGAGAGTCCTGTCTAATCCTCAAAAGGTGTGGTTCCTCCCTCCCCTGGGTCATTTTAACAGTATATGTCCAGCACTTGGACACAATCCCATGGTCCCATTCCTGCTGCTCAGTAGCTGGCACAAATGGGGTGATTTCTCTCATTAGGATACATGTTGATGTTATCTACCCACTTCTCAACCCCATGGCTTGGATGATCAGTACCACAGATATATACATGCATGTGTGCATGTGCCTACACACACACACACACACACACACACACACACACATCCTGTGTCTAACTGTGGAAATGGGGATAATTTGTGATGAAACTACTACTTGGTAGTCTCCCTGAGCATCAAATCCCCAATACTGCTGTATCAGCACTGAACAGTGTCCATTGGCCTGGACACCACAGCTGGCTGATACTCTCTTACACTTCTCATGTAGATTTTTTAATAGCTGCCATTGAGTTGTATTTGCATTATGTTTTTATATTCTCTCTTCCCACCTTTTATAATAATTGGTTTTATGGTGATTTACCTTTGTTTTGCACTGAGTAACGTTTTGAGCATTTGGGTTTGGAAGATATCTCTGAGGAGTTTTGCTGCACAAAAGAAAAACAAATCATTTGAATGTTCATAGTATTCTTTTGGTGATGGGGTCTGCATTTCCTGACTTCTTGGTGGCTTTAACCATCTTTTATTCTGTCAGCATGACTCTTTTCAAGAATTTAGAGTAGTCCCTACCCCTTTCTCTGCTTTAATCTACTTGAAATGCCTAAGAACTTACTTCCAGATGAATTTCACCTTTCTGTATATTTTCACAACTATTATTAACAACAATTATGCAATGGACTTAAGGGAGATAATGTTCTTCTTTTTCTTCTTCTTCTTTTTTTTTTTGGGAGGGGGGGGTTACACCAGGGTTTGAACTCAGGGCTGCTCTACCACTCAGTTATATCCCCAGTCCTTTTTACTTTTTATTTTGAGACAGGGTCTCACTAAGTTGCTCAGGCTGGCTTTGAACTTGTGATCCTTTTACCTCAGTCTCCTGAGTAGCTGGTATTACAGGCATGCACCACTAAGCCTGTAATATCATCCCTTTTTAAGATCATGCTTATGTTTCTTTGGTTCACACCCTTGTCACTGAAAGAATAACCCATGGAAAAACCAGTACTTCTAGTAAAAATGGCGTCTGTTAGAACTTTGGGTTACTCTTTTACAATTTAACATTTATCTCTCTTTTGAATAATCCCTTAGTCATTGGTGCAGAGATATAGAGTCCAACAATTTTAAAACTTAATTATCAAACTGAAATAAAATATTTAAAAAAGAGAGAGCATGCACTTATTGGAAAAGATAAAGGTGATTAGACATATTTCACTCGATATATCATTCATCTATTCATTAATTTCACTTCTAATATTGAATGTCTCTGTATATTAGGCACTGTTTTTTAAGTACTAGGAATATTGGAAGGAACAATTTCCAATCCCCGCTACAGTCCATGTCATAGGGAAGCTAAACCAAGGTGGGAGAAATAGGTTTTTATTATATGCAGTAGGTAGATCAGTGAGTGTTTCCCAATTTTCACTGAGTTATATGAATGATTACCTCATACTGAGCTCTGAAAATAAATTATAGATAGAAGGAAAAGGCTTGTAATATTCAAAGCAAAACAATTGATTTCCCAGAATTCGAGGCTCATATAATGTTATAACCTTAAAGGAAAATCTTAGGGAGCATTGAATTTAAAACTGCATCTTGCCCCATGTGGAAAGAGTAATTTTAGATTACAATACACTCAGAAACTCTACCAGGTGTAGGAAGAAACATGTCAGACATAAATTTATGTGGATCTAAACTGTTGAACAACAGGATCTGAATCACTGGAACTGAAAGATGGGTCTATAAATTCAGTCTTTGTGGCTAAGTGTCTGTAGAGGCCACCAGAGTGAGCCACTTAGTGCAGAGTTATAGAGAACATGGCTGGGAGAAATGAAGGGCCAAGAAAGGAACTCTGAGCCTCAGCATGAAGAGGCTATTGAAAGAAATTACATTGTGGGTTCACATAGAGTTTTGGTGGCTGGAAGGATGGCCCTTGCTGAGCATTGCTGGCTTCCTCTTCTATTCCCTTCTGTCAAACATCATATTTTCACTGATGTTTCCAAGATCCCTACCTCGTTACCACTTTGCCATCTCTCAGTGAACTCTCAACACCATGACGCCAATCTGTACATGTGGTTCTATCTGCATCCATCTGGTACTTCCTGTATCAAGAGTAGTGGCTAGTCACTCTATCTTTAGTCTGCTACTAAGTCTGTCTTCCCAGGAATCCTCTTGTGTCCCTTAGCCTCACTTTCCCATTTGTATTTAAACTCTGCCTTTACTGGTTCATCCCTCCCAGCATACAGACTTGCTTCCATCCATCCTGGTAATCTTAATGATCCCATCACTCCTGGTCCTGAGTCCACATCTTGTTCCCTTCCTATCTCTCTCTCCCTCCCTTTTAAACTCATAAGTGAGTTTCTTGATAGGACTATCAGTACCCAGTCTTATTTCTTCTTCACCTCGTCATACAAAATCTAGATTTCTGCTTTTCAAACTCCCTCAGAAAATTACAAATACTCATCTTTTCTTCTGCAAAACGAATATTTATTTTAGAATAGATGAGCTATTTAACAGATAACAAAATCTTATTTTATCACCAAGTTGGAAACAAAATTGGGGAAGGGTGTAATTCCAGAAAAAGCAAAGCACTCACTGATCACTCACTCCTACCTTCTGAAAAGGACCTTAGAAACAGGGAGAAACACTGCAGGCATTTTTCATTTACTTTGTTTTATTTAATTTTTTCTCTCTCTCTCTCTCTCATTTCCAAATGAGAAAAAAAAATCTGACTTCCTGCTTTGCTTAGTGGGGAGTGTCCTGATTCATTTATTCGGTAAAGGCCTCTCTTTCCATAACTTCCTTTTTTTCTTTAAAGTAAATAATGACATTAGTTTCATATTTTCTGCTTCAAAGGACTTTTCGTTCTTTAAGACATAAAATCAAAATCGCAGAATGTTAGAACTTCCTTAAGTAACTAAGCCAACACTTAATTTTTACAGCTGAGAAAACTGAAGCTCAAAAGGACTAAGGAAGTTTCCCAAGGTCACACAGTCAATTGGATTCGGAGTCAGAAACATAGGGCAGGTCTGCCTGCCCATGGGCCACTCCTCCCTAATTCACAGCAGAGGTTTCCAGTGGGAGATGCAGACCAAGGAAGATTTCTTAATGCCAAATGATTTCCTCACTAATTTTTATTTCAAAAGGATATACCGTCACTGGCAAAAATCTCTGAACACCCACATTTGGACACAGTTAAGTCAGTTGATTTTTTATCAAACACAGATATCTCTGCTTTAGAACCCTCTCTGAAAAGCCCTTTGTCTCTTGCTGAAAGAAAAAAGTCTAAATCAACATTGAAAATAGAAAATAGGCATGCAAGTACTTTTGTTTCAAACTATACTATCGTCATATGGACTGCACTTTTGTGGCAAAGAATGAAGCAGAAATCCTCCAGTTTCATATAAACCTATCACATGGCAGACTTAAGAGCTAAAATTGCAAGGGACTAAAATGAACAATATTGCTCAAAGGTACTCACAAACACCCACAGACCTCACGCTTCAACATCCTTGTTGGTTCCCATGCCTTTACATTAATTAGTTCAATCGATTCCTCCCTCAGTAGCTCTTTTAAGAGTATCAACCCTGTGCCAGGCACCCTTAGAAACACCAGGATATTACAGTGGTGACAAAACCTCCAAGGAGTTCATATAGAACTGGACTGCTGCAAAATTCCACAAAGACAAAAATGCAAAACTGGAACTCCGGGCATTGGAGCAGTAGATAATTACCTTTAGTGTCTGCATCCAAGAGCTTAGTGGGGACAAGTTGTGGCATAGAAGTTGTCGCAGCTATAAGGGCAAAAAGAAATAGAGAAGAGAAACACATATATATGTATATATAAAATATGTGTGTGTGTGTGTGTATATATATACATACACACACATATATATAATATATACATATATACTAACATACAAACATACTAAGAAAAAAACTGCAGATTGAAATTATTATTCCTAAGTATTATTTCCTACAGGCACTTAACAGACCACAGGCATGACCATCTAGTAAAAAGATTATTTTCTTAGCCTCTTTACTAATAAGTAAAACTAGCATTAAACAAGGAACAACACTTCCAAGGCTACAATAACTCAGATTCTAGTCATCAGTAATTGGCAATAATTGCTAAATTGAAGTTTATCTGTAAAGTGAAGGGTTTTCCTAACCATGAGAATGGTACAAACAAGGCAATTATTAGTACAATTAAAACAGCAGATTGTTTCTTTGTAAGTAGAGGTTTGTGATGTGCAACAATTATGCTAATTGTAAAGTATTCCTATCTTATTAAAACAGTATCTATACATCAATAAGCTTCACCTCCGTCTTCATCTCTCTCAACAGAATTGCTCAATGCTTGGGGAAAATAATAAGTTTCATTAATTTTTTTCTATTATCTTTCACTTAAACTGGTGGTCCTTCCTTAGGAATTTTATCTAATGTGGAAAACTATTTTAACATTTACTATGCAAAGCTCTAAAAACACAGCAAGTAGATATAATTTTAGCATATTTTAAATGAATGAACAATGAAAGGGGCAAAAGGGAAATTACTCCATAGTAGAGGAATTTTGCTCTTGAATCATTGTTAAACCATAATTTAAGTTAGAAAAATCAAAGGTAAAAAAGAATTTCTCTCTCTTCTGGTAGTGTCCACATTACATGTTGTGGTTAATTCTATACAACTTTGTCAACACTGACCATTTAATTTCTGTCTTCTAGCTGAACCTCATTTTGTAAAATTATAGAATTTTATTACAAAAGTACCTGTTGCCTAACCTCCTACTATATGAATAAAAACCTCAGAACTGAAGCGGGGGGTGGGGCATCAGAGAGTGAGGGGGTAGGGGGATGGGCATAGAGAGGCCTGTGTTAGGGATGAAGAGAGAAATGAATATGCACATACCTTACTATCCAACAGTATTCCAAAACAGAAGATGAAAAAACCCTTTAACAAAAAAAAGGAGAAAATCACACATTACATTTTTTTTTCTTTTTCAGAACAGAAAGCACATGTATGTAACCCAGTTCTGTTTTATCACCCAACATTGAATTTGTTTTCTGGTCTATCTCCTTACTAGACTGCAGGCTCCTTGAGGGCAGGAACACTGTGTGACCTTCTCAGTGCCTGGCACAACACAAAGAACTCAAGGACTTTTTCATGAGTGTGTAAATAAGTAAATGATTGAGTGAATGAATTTGTAAGTGCCTTTGGAGCTTCGTTCTCCTCTACTGTGCCATCCCAAGCCTAAAGCAAATCACTTCCATTGGCTTCTGTATCTCAGTCTTTATTTAGATCTGCCATTTAATAACATTTACTATGCATTTATGACAGCAGCTGGCACTGAGGTCCAACCCAAGGGACAAGCAGAGGAAGTTGACTTCTATCAGCAACCTTTCTTTCAAGCACAGCTCTTAGAAAATCTTGGCAAGGGCTTTCTTCAACCTTGAAATCCTTCTCCAAGTCAGAGAATCTTCCATTAATGTTTGTTCAGACAGAATACAGACATGTGCTTGCCCTGACAGGAACACCTATGCTTGTCATCACTGGATGCACGTTCCTTATGACTGCCATCTATACCACCACCTGTAGAATCTATGTTGAATAGCAGAGAAACAGCTGCTTTTAGGAGACACATGTTGAACATTTACTAATTTCCATGCACTATGCCAAATGCTGAATTATCTCATCAAATCCCCACATTTACTCTTTGATGTAAGTATTGTTATTAGGTCCCTTTAACAGATGAGGGAATTGAGAGACGGAGAGATCAAATAAGACCACATAATTGACTTCCAACAAATTATTTGAGTTGAGGCATACTTAACTCCAGAGCTCAAACATTTAACCACCACTTCCCATTCATTGTCCCAGGTAACCTGAAAATACCTGCATTAAACCAGGATTGAAAGCTTTCTTCCATGTATATTAATAACTAAGGATTATTTTATCCATCTACTCTGAGCACTCTTTGACTATGAAATGTAAAACTCATTCTTTGTGGCAGAATCAGCAAACTTTTATCTGTAAAGACCAGGTAGTATTTGGGCTTTGCCAGCCACATTATCTCTATTGCAACTTTTCTGCTATTGTAGGGAAAGCAGCCATAGATCAAGGCAAATGAACTGGCATGGTTGTGTTCCAATAAAACTTTATTTACAAAAAGCAGGCTGCTGGTGTTCAGTTGCTGGCCCTGCTTATTTGCTTTCTAGGGACTTCCTTTGCACCATTCAGAGTCAACAAGTACTTTTTATTTATTTCTCTGTCTCTGTGTTTTTTCAGAGATCTGCCCAAGAGAAAGAGGACTGAGGTAACAGTAAAAGGGATTAACATTAGTTATGGGAACTCCAACAGATTAAAAGCTCTATGGTAGATTACTGTATAAGTCTGGATATTCTGGATATTCTGCTTCAGTATGACCTTAATTTTGGAGGAAAATAGATCTTTTTAAAAAAATTATAGTTTCCATATAGCTTTCATTACAATCTTACTAGAGAATTGTTTTGTTAACCTGAGTTATCTATACTTATTCCAGTTACGTAAGAATGTAATAGATTATTATTTGGGGGGTGGGTGGGGTCTCACCTGGAATGCATTCAGTAATGCAAAAAGAACATGCCAAGCTGGATTCTGGCCATCCACCATTGTTCCTATACCGAAGCCCCAGGTGAGCCCCAGCAAAGGGGTCAAGATGAGTAGGCTCTTCCCCATGCGGATGAAAGTGGCCTTGTCATCCTGATTCAGTCTTTCTCCAATAGCTGGCCTCCAGAGCTTTGAGAGAACTAACAGCACCACAACCAAATTCATAGCCACAATAGTCAATGCAGGGACAACAAAAGCCAAGAGAGGTTTGCTCTCATCAGACCAATTAAGCCAGCACACATCTTTACTTTTGTAGTTATTGCTAGGTTGTGTGACTGCAAGGGTGATGACTGATATAATGAGAGGGCACCCATAGCCCACACAGAACCCAATAGCCATCATCAAAGTCATGGACATGTGATGGAACACAAGGATGATTCGATAAGCCAGCAGGAGGCCAAGCAGGAGCATCCAGAAGAACAAAGAGAGGTAGAAAAAATGTGTAAAGAACACTGCAGCTGTGCAGACTCTAGAAGGGTTTATGGTGGTGTCCACAGTGGCCGCAACAATAAACCAAACATCTGCAATCAAGAGGGACAGGGCTATGTTCACCATGCAAATATGACGTGTGCGTGAAGTTTGGCTCTTCTTGATCTGCTTCCAAAACAGAGCCTCAATGATCAGGCATAAGGTGAGACTTCCCATGGAGATACCCAGTCCCACATAGGTGATCCAATTCACAGCAGGGACAATCGCAGAGGGGACAAAGCGTGACATCAGCATGGAGAAGGAGGTCAGGTGAGTACATTGACACGTCACCATATCTAGACTTTCATTTACTAGGTGGCAGCCTCCACTGTCCCATCGCAAATGACTGAAATCCCAAAACACACAATGAGGCTTTCTCAGATTTGACTCTATCTTAGAGAATATCAGGGAAATTTCACTTATGGAATAGTTTGGGATAACTGTGGATATTACAGGCCCATTGACCTGAACATTTTCATTTTGGGTAATGGGCAGAATGTTTCCAAAGGTCAATGAAGCCATGTTGATGATACTTTCTGGAAGGGGCTTCTGGAATTGGCCTGGTCCAATTAACACATAGCCTCTGATAGGAATGGAGGTATTTTTTTGGAACATTTCAATCTGATAGTTATAACCCTGTTCATACTGACTTTCGGTCACTGGAATCCCTTTCCAGTTAATGAAATCTCGAGAAAAACTCAGAGGCAGAGCAGTTGAAGGTACCAGAATGCTGATGTTTTCCAATGTCCTCAGTAGCTGTGAGCTGACATCCTTTTCTTCTTGCAATAAAATTGTCCAATTAGTTATTGATGATGAATTAAGAATATGATCAGTTATATTGATGACATTCTGAAACACAAGGATGAAAGTTAGTGTTTTCAGTAAAAAAGATGAGAGGTCTATGAGTGGATAGTTATTTGTGTTCAGTTTAGGGAAAATGCTTGGAAAATTGACTCAGTTGAGGAACACATTGAAGCTCATCAATTAAATTCAGCTCTGCTACTCTGCACAGCAGAGACTTTGGGGAAAGAAACTTGGTTCCAGGGTGACCACCCCAAGGCATTCAGAAACACACTGGGCTGAATATACATCCTTTAGTGCCCAAAGGTGCATTCCCATTCTCCTGAGTAATAACGTGGAGACATTATTTTGACAAATTTCCATATTATGATGTTTGTTTTGCTAACATCAGAAGTTTAAAATCCATATCATGGGTGGCCAAGATTTAATTCATGATAGTCAAGTATAATTGTTACATAAATTACATAATCTGATTTTGTAAAATGTTACAGACCTTAAAATATAAAATGCAAATATTTGAAATGTTTGGAAGGACACTTATTGAGCAAATATTTATTGAGCACTGCTGTGCACCACTTGTTATTCTTCCAGGCACTGGGGTGATAATTGGAATATAAGCAGCAGCTGCTATTCTAAGATGATGAGATTACAGATCATTTAATTTTCTTTTTGCTTATTTGCATTTCTTATAGTGATCATATACCATCTGTGTGATCTTAAATTAATTTTTAAATATCTAAAGGAAACCATGAATTCCCGTGTTGAGTAAAGGAGTTCTTATAATGTACACAGCTAAAGTCAGAGCTTATGGCCACAGGAAAGAATGATTATAAGCTACTAACATGTATCAAAATGCTGGAGCCCAAGTCATATAATAATTCTCTAAGCCAGGTGCTGCCCATGCCCCATGCTCAGGTGTAACTCCCTTTTACTTTGAACTCACACTATTGATCTCATGAGTTCCTGTATCCTATGGAGAAAGAACAAAGTTCACATGAGGACTGTTATATGGCTCTTCTGTCTTTCCCCCATTACTTAGAACTTTGTCATTTCTCCTACAAGATGCAGCATTTAAAGAAAGCCCTGCAAACACAGGAAAACCATACCTCCAACGTCAAATTAGACACCTTGAAATTCTTTGCCATTGACAGGAATGAAATATTTCCCAGAATTGACACCACAGAAGCCAGATTTCCAGCTGTAGTTGATGGATTTTGCTGAATGATGACAGAAAGATTTTGCACCAGAGATGACATGTCCATCTCTGTAGCGCTGTTTGCAATCAGGCTGAAATTCTAAAAATAAAAATGGTTACGTTCTAGAAAACAGAAATGTTTGGGTTTCATCAAATTTCAACCCAATATCTTGGCAACCTAGTACTAACATTTGTATGGGTTGTGTATACTAAAATAAGTATACAGCAGTCATTTAAAAAAATGACTGTTACTCAGGGTTCTGTCTATTACAGACACTGCCAAATGTTCTACCAGGCATTCACTGTTTGAATCCCTTAAACATCCTTGAGGGAGGTACCATTATTGTTGTCATTTTATAGCTAAGAAGACTGAAAATTGAAATATTTATTAAAATTGCAGGTATTTTTATGGAGTTGGGGAAGAAAATGCTAAGTGAAATTAGATAGTCCCCAAAAGACAAATGGTGAATGTTTTCTCTGATATAGGAGGCTGATTTACAGTGAGGTAGGGAAGGGGAGCATGGGAGGAGTAGACGACCTCTAGATATGGCAGAGGGGTGGGAGGGGAAGGGAGGGGACATGGGGTTAGTCAGTATGGTGGAATGTGATGATCATTATTATCCAAAGTACATGTATGAAGACACGAATTGGTGTGAACATACTTTATATACAGAGATGAAAAACTGTGCTCTATATGGGTAATAAGAATTGTAATGCATTTTGCTGTCATGTACTTAAAAATAAAATCAATTTTAAAAAATAAATAAATAAATTTCCACAACTAAAATAAATAAATTTTATCAGATAAGAAAAGCATCTTTATATAAATCATTATTCTAATTATACAGAAACTGTTGCTCAGTGATATTTGATGATCTTCCAAAAACTACTCAGCAAGAAAGTGGTATGTAAGGTCTAATAGTACTAATGCTAGGCTATATCCCCACTGGATGGGAAGATGGAGGGACAATGTGGAAGTTACTAGACTTTTGCCAACCCTGACTTTGCTCTTGAATTTGGAGTTTTATTCCTTCTTTCACGCTCCTATCTGCTTCTGCTGTGCTGGGTTAATGTGGAAGGCAGCAAGGGAGGGGTGCTACCTTCCCATCAACACATGTCACCCCACGATCCTAGACCCCACCTCTTCTCCTTGTTCTTTTTAGCTCAGAGTGCTGTTATCTGCCCAGGGGACCTGGAATGTACCTTCCTTACGTTCTGGGGTGAACTAGTTCTAAATATTGCCCGTGTTCAAAAAATAAGGCCAAAGGAGAGATCCTAGAGGTTACCTTCTCTAACTTCTCTTTACAGATAAAGAAATTGAGTACATAAAAGGAGAAATGACTATTCCTCAACATTTTGATGAATACTCTTCTGGGGTTCTCTACTGCAATAGCCAGGTCTGTGGCCAGGATATACATACTACTCAATGTAGAGACCTACTAGCAGAATGCTGTTTGTGATCTTGAGGTTATTCTTTTCTGTGATTTAAGTTCTGCTATTTCCTGACTATTCACTTTCTTCATTCTATTTACTGTGTCTTGGTATTTAAAACTTTCTAAGAGAGCATGAGAAGAGATCAAATATTGGATTGGGAATCAAATAACTATTTGTAGATCAATGCTATTGCTTCTAGAGAGACCATTGGCTCCTTGGTCTCTTGTTTCCTAACCTGAAGAAGGAGGTTGTAAATCCAATGACCCTAAGGTCCATTGCAGATTTGTCGTTCTATGTGGCTCAGCTCTGCCTGACCCACTCCCTGCCCCAATGACTGATATGTGTACATCCTCACTTGTATTAAACCTATTGCCCTCTGACTCACACTTCTACTTTAATCTTCAATTCCTAGACCGCTGAACTTCTAAAGCCAGCTCAGTTGCTGTTCTACTATTTACTATAGACTTTAGCACTGATTTCCTCCTTTGCAGCACCCTGTCAGACAAAATCATCAATTCTGATCGTGTTAAACTCCTAGACACATTGGACACTTAGTAAATATTTGTTGAATAAATATTATTGAAATAAAGTGGCATGACTGACCTTTTCTGACCTTTTCAGCTGTCAGCTAGACTCTGCCATTCATGCCCACACTCCCTGGGTTTGCCACAGTCTGATGTCAGCCTCACCTTCTGCACAGTGGCCAATGATACAACTTGATATATTTTGCCCTCTCCCTAGCTGTGCTTACTGGGAGATGCTTACTGTGAAACTCAAACCCCAGGCCAAGTCCACAAAAGGAAAAAACTTCACCTTCTGCAGTTCTTCCAGCTGAGAGAGCACACAGGACTCCCTGACGACCTGCCATCCAGAGGGCTGGCACTTGGCTGTGACATTTCCAGTGTAGCCGCTGCTACAGGGCAGGGTATATTCATCATTCTTAGACCCAAATCCAAAGAAAAGGCTGTTACACTGGACTGGAAAACAGGAGAAACAGGAAAAATGATACCAGAATATCCAGCACTCTGTGTGACCCATGTAGTAGTGTTTAAAGACTTTAGAAGTCATATGTTCATATATAAAACCCAGGCAAAATTCAGAAGGAGGAAGTGTGACTCTGATATCTAGCCTCTTTCCTTTTAGCACCTGTACTCCTTCCTGATGCCTCCACCTTGAGGCTGGCTCTTTCTTCTATGTGTCAGATTTTTGCCTTTTGATGAGCTACCAACTAGGAAGTATTAGGTGAAAATAAGGGAAGATGTGATCAACCCTAGGAAATGTTTTCTTTCTTTAAGAAAATACCAGAAAGTCAGAAAATCTTCAAGGCATTATGGCTCAAAGTAGTAATTATGTGGTCAAAAGGTGATATCTTCTATACCCCTTTAACAGCATTTCACATTGCAATCAATCTTTATTTAACTTTTCTCTTTTAATTTTTTTTTATTGGTTCTTTTTAGATACACATGACAGTAGAGTGCATTTTGACATATTATACATACACAGAGTATAACTTATTCTAATTAGGATCCCATGCAACTGGCTCTTAATAATATATTCTTATTATGACTGAAACTGGGAAATGGAAATATCATATGCAAAAGCTATAGGGCTGGGGGTTTTGTTTGTTTTCCTTATTGCTATGTCCTAAGTGCCTAGACACTTAGTAAATATTTGTCAAATAAATGTTATTGAAAGACAATGGCAAAAATCTTGGCAAGAGAGGTCTAGGGTTGAATATAAAGAAGTAAAAGAAATACATATTATTTTTAACTACAGGCCTCTTACTCTGAATAGAATACCAGACCTTATTCTGTTCCCCATCTCAACTTCCATGACATCAATCAATGTTTTTAAATCCCACATATGAATGAGATGATGCAGTATTTGTCTTTTATCTTTCTCTGCCTGGCTTATTGCACTTAACATATGCCCTGCAGGTTCATCCCACAATAGGGTTTCATCCTTTTCCATGGTTGAATCATATTGTATATTTCAAAATAGCTGGAAGAAAGCATTGTGAGAGTTCTCATTGCAAAAAATAAATAAATAAATATTTAAATGAGGGATATTCTAATTACCCTGATTTGATCATAACACAATATAGGCAAGTGTACCCCATAAACATGTATGATTATCATGTGCCAACCCAAATAAAAATTTTAAAAAGAAGCAAAAGGAAAAGAAAACTATTTCAAGAAAAAGTGGTGTGTGTGCATGTGTCTGTTTTCGTTAAAGACAAGGATGTATGCATTCTTTTCTTGGGTCCTCACACTGTGATTTAGAAATTGTGTCAGCCCCAGGGCTCTTTCAACATGTACCAGTAAACCATTTCTGAGTAATTTCCATCACAGCTTGCCCTGAAATCAGTTGTCCATGATGTTTATACCAGGAGTTGGAGATCGGATCAGCGATGAGTAAGGATTTAAAATAGTCAGCTAAAGTTGAGTTTTACCGAGATGAGGGAAACAGCTGCCTGTTTCCACTGAAAGTCTGTTTTAGAACAATTCCCTCTTGAAAAAAAAATTCCAATCTACTTCCTGAAGATACAAATGCACTAATTAAAGGAGTCCCTTAATCAAAACAAAAAATGGGAATCCAGTATCACCTTTTCCAAACACCATGAAGGATCCGTCTTCCAACAGAAACAGCTGGCCCAGGCTGGCCTCCGCCTTCGCAGCCACCTGTTCCACAGCTGACAGCAGCTCAGAGGAGCTGCTTGAGCCAATCACTTCATACCCAACAATAATGCTTCCCTCTCTGCAATGATGGCAGGAAAGAAAAATGAGATGCACTATTCATTCCTTCAAGCAGGGCCTAATCTGTGTGTACGTGGCATAGGGTTCCAGAGGCATAAACCAGACAGACTTGGTGTGCACCTTCAAGTACAAAAGGAGGGTAAATGAGAAATGAAACAAGACACACACATGCACATGCACATGCACACACGTGTACCCTTATGTATATTTCCAAATTTTATTCAGTATTATGAGAGACAGGCACAGTGACCAGAACAATAGATGGAGATGAGACCCCACATTAAACAAAGCTCATCAGCGAGGCTTCTCTGTGTGAAGGAGTGCTCAAGCCCAAAGGAAGAGAAGAAAAGGTCCAGTGACAAAAAGAATATTGGATAGTATGCCAGCAGATGTAAAGATCTGGGGCAGGGAAACAAATTTGACAAAGACTGGCCTGAATAAAATTCAATGAGTAAAAAAGAAAGACATAGAAGGTAATATTGGAGAAATCGCCATGATCCAGATCACCAAGGGCCTTAGAGTTTGAATTTGATTCTTTATCTTAAAAGTTTTAGAATTCATTAAAAGGCAACAGTATGATTGTATTTATTTTTTAAGATCATCACTTTGGCTGCTATGTAGGAAATAAACTCAAAGGAGGCAAGTAAGGAAGGAGGTAGTGAACTTGAACTTGTGGGGTAGTACTGGAGAAAAGAGTCAGATTCAGGTTAGACTGGAAGACAGCATAGAACTTGCCAGTGAAGCAGATTTGAGAGAAAGAAACCAGTCAAGAATAATTTCAAGGAATGAAGAACCACTTTAATATAGTTATATAATGGAATAGTACTGGGCAATAAAAGGGAAGGCACCACAAATAGTCAGAAAATAAGGATGAATCTCAAACATTTTGCGAGTGAAAGAAGCCAGATATACAAAAATCCACAGGTGGGGTGATGATTGTAGAGGAGGCAAAACTAACCCAGAAGAAATCAGACCAGTGGTAGAGAGTGTGGGAGGTAGGGGTGGAAATTGACTAGAAAGGAACATGAGGGAACTTTCTAGTTGATAGAAATACTCTGTCTTCATAGGAAGGGCTTATACAAATATCTGTCAAAGATGATTGAAGTGTACTTAAGATTTAAACACACTGCTGTATGCAAATCATATCTCAAAAGAAAATCAAAACAAAAGATGGCTCCAAGGTGTAAGTTTGTGCAGCTGGAAGGACAGCATTATTGTATCTGAGATGTGGAAGATGGTGAGGTGGGCTGTGGCCAGGAGCAGGACAGTTGTGGGGGCGCCTAGTGCAGGTGTGTTGTGTTTGACATGCCCACTGGAAAACCAAGAGGAGATGTCAAGTTGGCAGCTGGATATTTGAAAATGGACTTTAGGGTGGGGACCAAGCTCAAGTAGCAAAGAAACTACCAGCATATAGATGTGTTTTAAGGTATCAAATATAAATCAGCTCACATGTGTTAATCAGGTGACCCTGCAATTAGGGTTCACTGTGTTACCCACATTTTAAAGATAAATGAGGCCCAAAGAGAAGATGGGCCAGGTAATCATTATTTATTAATTAATAGGTTAAAAATCGTGATGCTCCAAAGCTCAAATTCTTAATTACTAGGTCAAACTTCTGCTCGCTTCACAATAAACACAAATGTCCTTTTGTGTAGCAGTGGTCACAGTGCCTTTGCATTTTACCACCCTTCTATGTTACTTACGAAGCATTTTCCTGCCTATGATTTCATTTGATTTAATGAACTAAAACAGGTTTCATGGTACTAACTGTCCTGTTTGACAGATAAGTAAGTGAGAGAGTGAGAGATAAGTGAGAGAGTGAGAGAAAGATTGATTTTTAAATCATGTACATTAAGAGTCAATCCTAATATTTATAAGCTTATGCCTCCTTTGACTGTGATTGTGTCTACAAATTACTGGGGACAGTTTATAAGACACACATGATGAAATGTAAATTAGAAATGTAGGTAGAAAATCAGGACCAAGATGGGGAAAAACTATAATATAGAATACAAAACTCATCGTGATTGAGTTTCAATTTTGGCTATAAGTTGGATAACAGGAAAGTCAAAAGGAAAATATGATCAATGATACAGACTCAACATTTGAAAAAAGAAAGGAGTGTTTTTCCTGGTACTAAATTTAAAGGAAATTATTTACATGAGACACAGGATGACTTAAAGGGGAATGCCCGAGATAATAAATTTATAGCAAATGCTGTTGAAAATTCCCAATGGTTTTTTAAAAAAGTTAATTGTTAAAAAAAATTAATAATGAGTCAAGTTCTCTGACCTCTAAGCTATTTCCTCTATTAAGCACACTATTAATAGTTGGCAATCAATGTACACATGGTTAACTAAGCAAATAACTTTTGGAGTTAAAGCATAAACAAACGGATAATTTACTAAATATCTTTTTATTTGCTATAGACAATGACTACTGGATTCTGAATTGTGATATATTGTGACATCTACACAAAAAGATAATATTTCACCCAAGTCCCCCCCCCAGTCCCCGCCCCGTGGCTCTGAATCATACAGCATCATGTCCCTTGTGGCTGTGGGAGGAAAAAATCCATCCCTCTACAACCCTCACCCCTCCTCCCCACCCTCGCCCCTTCCTGGACATGCATGCTCCTGTTTCCTTCCAAGGTGTGTTTTTATAGCTCTACTCCTGAACCACAGTTTTGAAAATGTTCTTCAATGTTGAAGTTTCTAAATTCACTTAAAGGAGAATCTAGACTTTCCTCTTCAAAACTTTGAAAGCATCAGAGTAAGAACCCTAGTAGGAAGACTAGCTCTGCCCTGTTTTCTATCAAGGTCACCTGGGAATAGCACATGTCATTCAGCAGGACTGGTACACAGCTCTGGAGATGCCCTTCTAAGGACATTGTGCTACTTACCGAAATTGGGTAACCTCCACTGACTCAAAACCTTGAATTTCTTTGTATACTTCTGTAAGCTTAGAAAGAAAACAAAAGGCAATGTGTTAATCTTTGTCCTTGCACTTCAGAAAGACATTTGAACAAAAATGGCTGCAGAAGATAAGTAAATAAAAAATAGCAAATAAGCAAAGGAAAGAGGTACTGTGGGAAATGGTTGTAGGTCATAACAAATACAGTTAAAATCACAGTTGGGAATATACACATACATACACACACATGCAGACATAGAAACTCGTAAAATTTATTTTCGAGATCACTACTAAAGAGTGAATAACCAACTGCTTAGAATAGTGTATGGATTTGGTACCAAATAAATTTACCCCAAATCTATTTTATCCATATCAAAATCAAGCCATTTAATTTTCATAGGTCTTTAAACTGAATCCATTTGTTCATGTCTTCATGAACCACACCTGGGCCACAGTCTCAGGCAGAGGGGCAACGATGGATCTGGTTTTCATGTGACTTCATTATGAAGCCCAGAGTTTTGCTCGGTAACTCGCTTTGGCCTCCAACAAGAGAGCCTTTTTTATGGAAGAATCCACAATGCTGACAATTGAACTTAGGTTGTAAAAATTTTCTTTTGACACATGAAAATCATAAAATTACCAAGAATCCTTAGTGTAAATGTTCAAGTAAGTGAGCAAAACTGAACACATGAGCAAGTCAACTGACAAACTATCCTAGGGGAAAAAAATGATCAAGGAATGCCAACTGTGAGCGCAGCAAATATTTTCTCTGTAATAACTCAGTGAAATCTTTTTAAAAATGTATTTAAATATATATGCTGAATTGAAAATATCTGAGTTAGCATTTAGTGAACAATTCGTATGCAATAAGTAAAATGTGCTTACTTTATCTTTAATGGCAGTTGTATATTTGGAGTATTTAGCAGAAGATGAATTTAAAAGGTCTTTTGTAAATTTTTCATTAATTTGGAAAGTGCCCCAAATCTCTATGAGAAATAGAAAGAAATTTTTAGATAATGAGTTTCTAACTTGATTTTATTAGCCGCATAAAATTATAAAAGTGTAACTCAAGAAAACATCTTATCACCAGTGGTATTTCAATTATTTTATGATAAATATTCACTAAATAATAGAAAACATATAAAACCAGAGTTTTCAAACTGTGTATTTTCAACAGTAATGGGAAACTGCTGGTCATCAAGACAACCTTCGAAGTAGATAAATGTATGACCATTCACAGGTGGATAGAAAAGATAGTCACTGAATTCTGAAATAAACAAATCCTCATCTAGGCATTGAGCTTAAGCATTGCCCCATCAAAACTTTTTAAAGCACTTCTGGCTAACCCTGACACACTCCTTGCTTACTTGCCCATTGTTAGTATTCCTTTGCACTGGGACAGCTCTCTGAATACACAAATCCTGTTTTTCCTTCAACTGGGACCTAGTCCAATGTCAGCTCTTCTGCAAACCCTTTCCTAGGCCCCAGATGTGATGTCTTTTCTACCTGTGAATTCCTACAGAATTTTTTTCCATACCTCCCTTACAGCCTCTTGTACCAAAATATCTACATATGTGTCTCATCTATACACATCCCCACAATACTATGGGAAGACCCTTATGAATGTAATACCCTTTCGATCCATCTTTGTATTTTTTGAAGATGGACCAGATATGGACCATCTTAGAAAAGGTAGGCTTCTATCTATATTCACTGAAGAAATTATATCATTTCCTTTCTTGTATCATCGCCTGGCCTCCCCAAATAGCCTGATAATTCATAAATAGCAAAAACAAAAAAAACAAAAAACAAAAAAAAAATACAACAACAACAAAAAAACACTTGTGTGTCCTCTAGAACTGGACATAAAGATGGCACTTAATACATGCACATTGTTATAACTTAACTTGGTCATGGGAAGGAAAACCATGGATGCCCAGTTACTTCAGACTCCTCTCTCAGTCTTTCCTGAGCTCAACTAGAATCCAGAGCTTCAAGATGACCAGAGTAGTCTTTGGGGAAGCTTCTTAAATTTCTTTAAGCACTGGAGTCCATATCATTTGGTTCATCTCAACATTCATTGAAAATCATCCTAAAGCAACAATTTTCCAGAGCTAAATTTTTAACATCTGCCTGCTTGCCTTTCCTTCTTCTTTTAATGCACTCAGCACACATATTTGTTGGCAACTCAGAGTTCTTTCAACATAATCATTATGCATGTGTTCTTCCCTGCATTCACATCACTAGAACTGATGTTGGCAAAGGAGTGAAAAGAAAGTAGGAAGAAAAATGTTGGTGACTCAAACAGTTGCCTACTTGGAATTTTAGGGGCTCTCTTTAAATCTTAATAGAATCATACAGTTGCAGAGCTGAGCTAGATGTACCTAGATGTTGAAATGACACCCAAATGTCAACTTGCATTTCTGTATCTCCTGCACTTATGGAGCTCTGACTGGCTGTAGACAAGGATAAAAAGCACACAGCCATCATCTTCCAATCTCCCTCTAAGTAGTAACTCTCCTCAGTGAGGTGAAGGGCCAGAGTACCTTCCCTTTAATTGGGTGATGCCCAGAAGTTCAATGAACTCCAATGTGCTTACTTGCTCTCTCACAGAAATTGATGCTCTGGCTGAGGTTGCTGAAGTGACATCCACAGCTTGGGAGAGATCCAGTTGTGTGAAGATAGCAGTGCTGGGGATCGAGGCACGAGGGAGGAAACCAGGTGTGGCTGTCTTCGCAGGCACACTGTAGGATCCCATTCAGGCTGCTACAGTCTGCACAAAAAACAGAACTTGGTCTCACAAAGCCTCATCTATAAGCTGACTACTGCCAAGTTCTGATCCTTGACACTGACTTGGAATCTGAAGCAAGTATATCTCACCAAGAGCTAGAAAGACAAAATCAAGATGAAGATATGTTTAAGTTAAGGAAATGTCCACCTCAGTACAGTCCAAGGTTAGTAGTGGAAACCTACCAAACATAAGATTAGCATGGCTGGTCTTAGCATCCAAAAGAAGGATGTATGCCCCATAAATATCCATTGCAATGGAAGAAAGAAGCAGAAGAGTATATTTGTAACATGGGAGATATTTGAAAGATTCTAAAGGGCACTTGACCACTCTCTAATTGGAGTTCCCCTTCTTCCACAAGCTACCACTCCAAGGTGCCCTAAAAGTAGGATGGCAAAGGTAGAAACTATTTGGGGGGAGCCATGATGAAAAGTTCCATTAGCCAATCCTGTATGTTCATACTTTTGTATTGGACCAAAATCATTATTTTTAATAGGCTAACAAAGGGACAGGGACAAAGTCACCAGCTACTTTTGTGAAAACATGCACAGTGGCATGCAATGAATGGTTCACTGGAGATATTCAGTGAGTGGTTCTTAAACTTTATCAAGCACAAAAAAATTCCCCTGGAGGGTCTCACTCCAGAGTTTCTGGTTCAGTACACCCGAAATGGAGTCAAGAATTTAATTTCTATTAAGTTTCCTGATGGTGATGCTGATGTTGCTCCTGCTTGTCTGAGCACCACACTTTGGGAATCACTGCTCTAGACAAGCCATTCAATTTCTCTGAACCCCACTTTTGTGATTATTAGTGCTGTTTGCCAAATTTCTCGCTATCTTCTATGCACAGGGAAGGATTTCACATCTTGGCCTGAGATTGGGTGAAGCTATAGAACCAGTTCTGGTCAATATATTGGGAACAAAATTAGTATATGTCACTTCTAAGTCAAAGATTTCCTATGTGAGACTTTCTAGTATTCCATTTCTTTTTGTCTCAGAATGAATATATTTGCCATAAGGCCTGATTCATTTAGTCTGGGTACCTGAGCAATGAACACAGACGTGGCCCCTCTTCCAACTTGCAAGAACATAAAACATGAAGAAGAAATCTAAAAGAAGAAACCTTTGTTCTTTAATGCTATGGAGATTGTCGGGATGATTGTTTCCACAGCATAACCTAACTTACCCTGGCTGATGAGCTCACCTTCCACACTTACACTCTCAGTCACCAGAGGGGACTTACACGTTGTGGTCTTCACCCTGATGATCTCCATTGGCGCTGACAAGCATGTCGATGGAGCCTTCAGTTGCTTCAGAAGACTCTCCAAGTCTCTTTTCTCTTTGGAATCTCTGTAGGTCACCTGAAGTAACAGCTCATATTCCTGATCTGGGACTAAACAGAAAGATTGTCAGCAGTCTCTGGCTTTGCTGGGGGAAGACTGCTGAGGAAGTAGCTCAGAAGCAGTCAACAGATTCTGTTTAGAGGTCACAAGCTGAACCATGATGCTTGTTACTGAGTTCTGCTCATCCAGACACAGACTGAACATGAACATCCAGAGTGAACACAAACAGTTCATTTCCACACATGCCTAATATGTGTCTCTCCTCTCACTTCTGCCAGGTCAATGGTTCCAGTGCCCTCTGTCTCATCCAGACTGAAGGGAGAGGAATGAGAAAATCCTACTCATTATTCCCTCCTCCTCTCTCAGCCCTGGTCTCCTTGAAGTAGCTCTAACAGAAAATCCTCCAATCTCCCACTTTTCAAGGAACGCTTTCTTCTCCTGTAAGAATGTTTCAATAATTAGCTGAATTTTGAATATTTACATGAAATAAAAAAGCAAAACAAAACTAAACCTTGACTCTAGTTTTTGTGTATCCTTATCTCCAGCTAATTATTTCTGGAATTAGAAAGTTTCTTTCTGCAAGGGCAGATCTGCTACACTTTTTGTTTCTGGTGTCCTCACTCTGCCTTCACATATTTTCACCCTTGCACCCAGATATATTTTCATCCTTGGATCTTTGTATGTGCTGTTTCTGGAGCCAGATTGTCTAGGTTTGAATCCTTCCTATAGTCCCTATCTCTGTGCCTTAGCTTCTCTATCTGTAAAATAAAGATGACCATTGTACCTAACTCTGGGGACTAATGTGATCTTTCTAGTGTTTTTGACTGACTGAGAGAGAAGATGAATTCCAGAAGTCTTCTCCCACTCCAAATTCATTTTGGCACATTCACATAAAACTTGTTCTGAAATTTCTGTGGCTCATCTATGGATGACGCAGAGATCATCTCAGCTATTTCTCATATACTACCTATCTCTTTAAAGGCTTGAATCTCCTCCCAAGAGGTGAGAACAGGGGAAAAAATGATGCTGGTCACACTGTCAATGGTTAAAGGTAATGGTTCTGGACCCAGATTAACAGGGTTCAAATCCTACTTACAGTTTCTATCTCTGTGCCTTCAATTCACTAACTGTAATGTTGTACATTGGATGTGAGATGTCCTCCTGAAAAGTTTGTGTGGCAATGCATAAATGTTTAGAATATTTAGAAGAGGTGTAATGATTAAGAGATTTGTATCCTAATCTGGATTAATCCATTTAATGGATTAATAATTTGAATGAGTTACTGGGTGGTAATTTTATGCAGGTGGGGTATGTCTAGAAGAAGTAGGTCACTGGGATGGGGATTATATTTTGTTCCTGGCTCATTTTGTTCTCTCTCTCTCTCTTCTTCATAGCTGCCAAAAGGTAGGCAACTTTCTTCCACCATGTCCTTCCACCATGACATTTTGCCTCACCTTGGGCCCAGAGTAATGGAGTCCGCTGATGAGGAACTGAACCTCTGAAATCATAAGCCATCATAAAGATTTCCTCCTCTAAGTTGCTCTTGTCGGGTGTCTTGGTCACAATGACAAAAACCTGACTAACACAGTAAAATATAGATAATAGTCTTACTTCACTAGGGGGACTGGTGTGAGGATTAAAGTACTTAAAATAGTGTTTGACAAATAATAACAACTCAATATTTTTTCTGGCATTTCTACTGTCAGGAAAAATGTATTCGCAGCATTCCAAGTTGAAATTTGTATTTCATTCTCCTAAAGAAATGTAGTGTGTTGTGGAGGTACGTTCTATGGTACTATTAGCACATTATTGTATAGCAAATTCATTGCATGGTTGAAAAATTTTTGTGGACTGACCCAGGAAACTTATTATTATCTATGTAGATCACCATTTGTATAAGGAAATACATTCTGTGCTTGAAACATCAGATCTGTGAATTAAATTTCAGAATACAACCCATTATTAGCCTGAGGGTTGTAACCATGAATTACATCACTAGGACTAAGGCATAGAAGAAAAGGAAGCATATGGAGCTGCAATTTGCCCCAGGAATGGCACAAGATACATATTTTTATTACATCATTTAATCATCACAGATATCTTGCTCTTAGGAATTACCGTTATTCTCATTTCACAGGCATGAACTATTTTGTAATGTGCCTAAGATCATGCAACCAGTCAGAGGCACTGCTGGGGTTATAACTCTGTTATCTTGGAACTGAAGCCCACTATACCAGGCTATGGAGTCTTACCTGCCTTTTCCACATTGAGTACTCTTTTTGTTTTGATGCCATCATTTCTCTGTTAAAAAGAAGAGGGAGAAAAGATGGTTATGGTAAGGCTTTAGAAAGTTGAACATCATAAGGGTTTGAGTTTCCCAGATGAATTAAAATCTTGAATCTAAAATCTAAGCCAAGCATGGTGGAAAAGTTGCCCTGGAGATGAATTTGAGCAAAGACCTAAATCAGGTGAGGAAGTGTCAACCCTGGGAGAAACAGCTCTCCTGGCAGAGGGAAAACAAGTGCACAGGCCAGGGATAGGACTATGCCTGATGTGTAAAGGCAATGCCCAGATGAAAGAGCAGCTGAGGGGGGCAAGTGAGAGAAGAGGAGGAGGAGATGAGTTTAGAACTCTGGGCAGGCAGGTTGTGTTGAGCTTTACCGGCTGCAGAAAGGGTTTTACCTTTTACTTGAGTGGGAGATGGAGAGTTTTGAACATGCTTTAATTTACTTTTTGGAAGCCTCAATCCTTACATCACATTGGAAATAAACAAGCAAAGGTGCAATGAGAGCATTTCGGGGGTTCTTGAAACAACACAAGGGAGAGATAAAGAAGGTGTGGAATAAGGTTGAGTCATGGAGACAGTGAGAAGTGTTTGGGTCTGGATGTATCTTAAAGATAAAGCAAATGATTTAGATACGGAATATGAGAACCATCACGCATGACACCATGTTTTTTGCCTAAGCAGCTGGAGAAGTGATACCACCTGCTGAGACAGCAAAGGAGGAATCAGTTTAGTGAGATAAAATCAAGAATTTGATTTAGATACATGAAGTTGAGAACCCTTTGGGTGCTCAGCTAGAGATAGCAAGTGGATACGGGGTGTGTGTTATGGGGGGGGGGGTTCAGGGGAAACGTCTGAGATGGAGATACACATTTGAGAGTCATCAGCAGGCAGAAATCATTCAAACCTTGGTCCTGGAAAAAAGCATCAGAAAAGGAGTTGAGATAAAGGAGAGGGTTCAAACACTGCTCATGTCAATCCATATGCTTTTTTGTGTGTCCAAAAAGCCACACTAGAGAGTGTTTGAACTAGACAAGTTTTCCAAGATGGTTTCAAAGATCATTGCGCAGGTTCAGTCATCTGAGATCCAAAGAGACGGAATAACTTATCTAAGACACTATATGTAAATGTTAATGTTGAGACAAGAACTCAGGACTTCTGATTACAAGTCCATTAAATTATGCAGCTTCAGTTGCCTGGAGAGTAACCAATCTAAAATTGCCAGAGGAGAGAGGAGAGATGATTGAAAAGAAAAATGAACATTTGCCAACTCACCCCAAGGAAGCTGCAGTGGCCCTTAAAGACAGTGAAGAAAGAGATGAGCCACAACACTCCAGCTCTCATTTTCCACAGTCCCTCTCCTCTCCCTGGACTGCACGTGAGCAGCCAGGTACATAGTCTATGACTGAACAGGCAGCGCACCACGTAAGGCTGAGATACAAAGACAAGAACTGCAAGTCAAAATGTAGAAATGCACACACCAAAGGGCCTAACTGAGCCCGGCAGTCCCCTTGCTTGTTTGAATAGTTTTCCACTTCACATAGCCTGTGACACCATTACTTCAGCTCCCATTTGGAACTAGTAAATTTCTGTCTTTTCAAGCTTAGTAGAAATTGTTGTAGACCTCTCTTCTAGGTGATCAAATTTGATTAAACAGAGACTTTTAAAATCATGACTTGCTTAACATTATAACTAGGTGCACTTATGTTTCACTGATACTTTCTTTTCATCTCAGGAAATAAAGAATTAAAATAACCCAAGATCCTGAGAACCATAAATAAAAGGATAGATTTTGAATGTTTAAACAAAAATAATACTAAACCACTCCAGAAAATTTCCTTCCTTTTAGCTGATGTAATTAGCAACAAATCGTTCTCAAACTTAAAGTTATCTCAAATAATTTGAACAAAACTCAGCACATAGAGGGTCACAAAATTAATCCTTCATACCCAAGTTTTTTGGTGTCAAAGAAAAATTATAATAGGTTAGAAATATCCTGCGCAATACAGTAGCAACTAACCACATGTGGGTCTCTGTATTTTAACTTTAATTAAAACATAAGTTAATTTAAAATCAGCTTCTCAGTCTTACTAGCCACATTTCTAATGCTCAATACCCACATGATGCTAGTGGCTACCATGTTGGGTGGCATACGATGAACACTCATGTCACTGCGAAGTTTCAATGGATAGCATTGATAGGACTTGAGAGAACATTTCCCTATCTAAGGCCTTTCAACATTTCTTTTACACCTCCACAGGAGAAAATATTTTTAAAATGTAATTCCCACCATTGGAATAAGTGACCTTGATTAGCAGTACAGAGAACAAAGTGGGGCTGTCCCTTCCTTCCCTTCCCCTGCTTCCTGTGTGCATTTTAAATGGCACACAAGTACTGCCATCCCCACCAGCTGTCCCACATTCTGCTCCCTGATCTAAAGAAATGGGAAAAGGCCTGAGAGGCAGAATAAGGACTATACAGCTGTTTTATAACAGAGACCTTTCCTAGGGTTTTCCAAGGAAGCATGAAAAATAAGCAACGTGACACATACAATTACGCATTTACTTTCCTTCTTGGGTGGGTCGGCCTTCTCAGGCCCCACCATCTTGCTCACTGAAGACTCCTACTAAATCCGTTGCACTAAAAATCTTTAGGCCATACCCCATGCTCCAGAACATTCTCCTAGGTTTTGCTTCCCAAAGCTTATCTACAGTGAGGCCTATTATCTCTGGCCTGTGCTTTCTACTTTCCAAATATGATGGATATTTGTCTCTAGAGAAGGATTTTTCAAACTTTTTGATGAGATCCCACAGAAAGAAATATATGTATAACATGAATATAGGCAAAACACATACAGATTTGGTTTTTTGTATCTGCTGGGAACTGGATCCATGATCCCTGAAAATATCAAAATTTGTAGATGTTCGGGCCCCTCAAATAAAATGCATAAAATTTGCATATCACATACCCACAGGTTCCCACATACTTTATTTAAATCATTGCTAGGTTACTCGTAATGCCTAATACAATGCAAATGCTATGTAAATAGTTGTTATACTATATTATTTAGGAATAATGACAAGAAAAAAGTCTCTATGTGTTCAGTACAGAAGCATATTTTCCCTTCATGTTGGTTGAATCCATGGATTTGAAACCATGCCTACAGAGGCTTACTGTATTTTATTTTATGTGTGTGTGTGTGTGTTTGTGTACACACACACATATATATACATAAAAATCTGAACTGTTTCTGAGATGTGCCTTGAATACCTTCTATTCATTTTTATTTACTTTATTTTTATGGGTAAATTTCCAAGCCTAACTAAATTGACTTTACACCACCTCAAGAAGCACAGCCAGAACGCAGAGGGAGTTTGGGTACTTTCCAGCCTCTTTCCCACCTTTCCTCACTTCCAGGGAAGATTCTTTAAATTTGAATTCCTACGTATTATTTGAGCCATGGTTTGTAGTGCTGGAGATGTCCAATAGGATCAGAGTGGTTTCAGTCAGTTTTTCAATGCTGTGACCTCAGGACTTGACAAGAACAACTTGAAGGAGGACTAGTGTGTTTGGGCTCATGGTTTCAGAAGTTAAGTCCATGGTCAGCCCACTCGAAAGCTCTTGGCCCAAGCTGAAGTAGAACATCATGGCAAAAGGGAGTGGGGAAGGAAAGTGGCTCAAGGTATAGAAACTGAGGGAGAAATTCTGCTCACCAAAGACAAAATATAAACCCCAAAGGGATGCCCCTTCTAGTCACACTAGTTACTGTCCAGTTAGTCCATATCAGCTGATTAATCCACTAATGAGGTTAAGGCTTTCATAAGCTAATCATTTCACTTCTGAACATTTTTGTGTTGTCTCACACATGATCTTTTGGAGGGACACCATAACAAGTTTTGGTGCATGTGGGTGTCATCTGTTTTCTTTCATGCTATGGCCTGCTTCCAGATGAAAATCCTGGCAGTCATATGGATCTCACCCTCTCCCTCTCCCTCTATCTCTCTGAAAATATCTTTCTTCCATGTGTAATTCAGGCTTGAGGCTGAAAAACAGCTCCAAAAATCCTGGCCACAGCTCTGGACATGATGAGGAATTTCTTACCCAGTCTCCTTATTTCCTCTTCCTCTCACACTGCAGGTGTATCCTGGGCTGCCTCCTTGGATTCACAAGCAATGTTAACTATAGCTGACCGTCGGGGCTTGGACTAGTCTTTAAGCTGATCATAAATAGAGAAACTATAAAGAAAGAAGAAGGGTAGAGAAAGAAAAAGAAGAGAAGAAAGAGAAGGAGAGGGAGGAAAAGGAGAAAACTTTTAGGAGCTCATTAGGAAATACAGATCTCCCTATCTCATACTAAACCTCCTAAATCTTAAACAGGTTAGGCCCAACCATGTATATTATTAAAACTACACAAGCAATGCTCACATCCAGGCAGGTGTGAGAGCTGCTATTTTATACTGTTTCCAGGATAAGACAAATATTTATGACCCTAGGCTAGTCCTGTGATAGAAGTTCTGCTTCGGGATTTGGTACCAAAGCTTGAACCAATGATTTTTTTTTTTTTTTTTGGTTTTTTTTCTTTGGTTCTTTGGTGCATACAATTCCTTTTGGATAGAGTTTGAATATTTAGCAGGTAAAAACAAGACACAAAGACAAATTCAAATTTCAAATAGATAATGAATAATTTTTAATATAAGTATGGAATATTATTAATTATTACAAATTGTTATTTATCTAAAATTCAAATTTAAGTGAGCATTCTATAAATGAAAACCAAATTTGGAAAAAGATATCTCAAGGCACAAAATCAAAGAAGATCAGAGCAGACTCTGCAGCTAAACTGCCTAGGATTCAGGTTCTGGTTTTGACATTTATCATCTAGATGCCCTTTGACTTTTTCTGAGGTTCTTTATACCTTACTTTATTTATCTATAAGATGGGGGAAAAGTATCTAATTCATAGGTCCTTTGAAGAATCACACTAGTTCCTGCATATAAAATATCCAAAACAGTGCCTTGGAGGTACTAATCCTCAAGTGTTGTTGGACATTGTTAATCAATTTTCCATCGCTGGGGGAAAAAAAAATACCTGGGAAAAACAACTTAAGAGGAAAGAGTGATTTGGGCTCATGATTTCAGTCCATAGTTGACGACCACCTGAGACAAGGCAAAACATCTGGCAAAAGGATGTGGTGGAGGAAAACTGCTCACTTTGTGACAGCCAGGTGTGTGTGTGTGTGTGTGTGTGTGCGTGTGTGGAGAGAGAGACAGTAATGACCTATTTCCTCCAACTAGGCACCCCGCCCCCTAGGGTTTCCTATCAAAAGTTATTACTCCATTAATGGATTAATCCACTGATGAAGTCAGAGTCTTCATGATCTAATCTTTTCCTAAAAGTCCCACCTCTGAACATGGCTGCATTGGGGACCAAGTCTTCAACACCTTAGTCTTTGGGGGGAAGCTTCGTATCTAAATATTGGTGTTACTATTATTTCCATCTTATTGCCAATTTTTATAGTTATTTGTTGGAATGTGTTAGAATTAGATTTTAATTCTGCGTCAAAATAACATATCAAAAATGGTGCTCCAGGCTTGATAGCCACCACTGTGTAAATGGAGAGATCCCAGCCTCCAGGCAATAGAAGGACATTTTCAGAGTAATTCAATGATCTAATTCAAAGGAAGGCTGTTAGCAGGGAGGATGTAGGAAACACATTGTGTTGTGTACAGAGTCATCATCACAGATCCCACAAAACTTTTCCTTTCCTAGAAATAAGCCCCATGGTACTTTTATCACTTGCCTTCCAGGCTAGAAAGATCCTGACCATTAAAAAAAAAAATTCAGAATCCTTGTGTCCTTCCACAGATGAGGAGCTGTGGTCACCAGAGCATGGCTTATTTGCATCACACCTCACCTGTGGCAGCTGGAGGCCAGCTGGGCCTGACCTATGGCTGTATTAGCACTGGCTCCCATGAGAAGGCCTGGCTGTGGTGGCACCCCACCCTGACACTTCCTTGAATTCATGCGAGTTCATTTCTGATAAACCGTGTCCTTCAGTCTACAGTGAACAATCATCAGAATTTGCTATTATATGCTTCAGGAGATGGCAGCCCATTGTCCCCCTATTCTTTCAGTTATGTATTTATGGACTCCAAGTATCATTTATTTATGTCAACAGCTGGCTCCTGTGCTGTTCACATGCACACTTGCCAGCGTTTTTATGGACAATCTGATCTTAGGTATAGTGGAACTCTGAGGTTGCTTTTCTGGCTTCAGTATTTGTGGGATTATGTTTCATTCTCTATAAATAGAAGAGTTCTCAGTAGAATTGTCTCTTCTATCTTCTGTTCATACATGCACATGTGCACATACACCATTCGCAAGCACATACACATTAACAGAAAGAGCAGGTCACTACGTAGGAACTAAATGAAATCATGGCTCAAATAGAATTAGAAAGAGAACCTATCAAGCCTTGGTTGTTTCTACCTCTCACATTTTAAGTTTTGGGTGAGATTTCCACTGGGATCTGTCTGTGTAGGAATACTCAGGCCACTTGCCTTTGAGACAACTTTCCTTGTGTTTTCTTAAGTAGGCAGGTTAATACAGAAGATAGTTGAGAAAATAGGTGGGAAGACAGGAAATATAACCAATTCCATATCTGAAAAAATGTTTGGAGATTTGGGGAATTTTATGAGCCTAATTTCCTCTGGAAGGATAATAATCTAATTACTTAAAATTCTAGTGGATATCTATATATGTGTGTGTGTCCAGTAAAACTTTTAACACCTACTTTATATGTTAGCATGCTTTTAGCATGCTTATGAGTATAAGCATGGTGGGAAGAGATCGGATGAATTAGATTCTAACCTCAGGTTTTTCCCTTTTCTGTGAGGACTTGTGAAACTTGATGGAATCTCTGGAGTCAGTTTCCTCCTCTATTTAGTAGAGGGTAAAATAAGGCAAACTCAGACCCATTCACATTCAGACTCTATTACAAGATGCCTATTTCCCGCTTCCCATTTATAGATTATTTAATTGTTCTTTTGTTAATGTCTGCCAGTTACCAGGTCTAAGGTTGAAAAGACCAAAAATTTTTTAAATTTATTTCTATTTTCTCCTCAAACTGCTTATGGACTGAGAACCTACTAAGAACTAAGCTCTTGGGTTGAGAACAGAGGTATAACTCTTAAGAATTCTAGAATTATATGTCTGGAAGGGACTAAAAGAATTATGTAGCTTGATCACCTCTTCCCCAGGGACACATCAGCAATCTGTTAAGCCTTCATTTGTTTGGCCTCTGCATATGGAGAGCTTCCCCTTTCCTGGACATTGTGCCATATTCTGGCTATTAACAACATAGTCATGCAGGGCTGTCAGGTACTGTCATTGCACACATTAAGAGAAATTCAAAAAGCCATGATTAGACCTACTTTTGTCAACCTCTGGTGGATTGCTGAGTGTTGCTGGCAGGATCCCTATTTAAACTCTCCTGTTTGGGTGAATGGATGTCCTGTCAGAGTCCAGGTGGTGACCCTACTCCCTGACTTATCCTTTTCAAGCCCACATGGGGATAGGTTTTTTACAAGTTTGCATGTCCTTGGCCACTCCTTAGGACTTCAACTGGACAGCACTGCTCCCTTTGCTGGTGCTTTCCGCCTAGCACAGCCCCCTGTGTGTCCTAACAAGGATTCTGTTTTCCAATCTATTTATCCTACACTCTATATCTTCAAAGAGCATTATTCAGAATGATTTGTTCCTCTTAGCTCATGGCCCTGTGTCTGCTGGTGTCCAGCTAGAGTTCATTTCCCATGGAAGACAAGTTCAGCTGAATTGCGTCGTAAAATTCCTGACTGTAAGCCTCACGGGCTGGCCCTCTGCCAACCCCTTGTAACTGGAGATTTTCTCCAATCAGTAGTGGTTCACCAAGCCTTTACAGGATGACTAACAGCATACCAGAGAAGGTGACCAACTGTCTCCTCCAGCCAAGCCTTCAGCTTGGTAGGAGGCACCCAGCCTTCCTGGAATTCCCAGATCAGACAATTTTCATCTCCCCTACTTAACTATGCTTAATTAGGGTAGGTAAAACCAGGAGAAATAGAGCTTCCTCTTAGGCAGGTTGCTTTTTAAAAAAATGTACCTGAGCAGCGGCACTCCAGAGAAGTAAAATAAAAATAATTCTTTCTAATTTACTAAATGCTTTCCGATGTGTTGATTTAATGATTTAGGCAATCTTATAAATTAAATAAAAATTATTTCCAGGCTAAGGCTGTAGCTTAGTGGTAGAGATTTGCCTCATACTTGTGAGTCACTGAGTTCAATCCTCAGCACCACATAAAAATAAATTAATAAACAAAGATATTGTGTCCATCTGCAAATAAAAAAAATTAGAAAAGAATTATTTCCATTTTATATTTACAGAAAATGAAAAGGATGGACCTGAATTCTAAATAAAAAGAATTTTTAAATTATCTTCCTCGATTTCTCTCCCAGAAGAACCTAGTACCTCCCTTGGAGTATGAGCCAGTCAGTTTTTGTTTCTTGGGGTATGATATAATTACAGTCATGATTGTTCATTTGATCCCCATCTGAGTCCCATACACATAAGCTCTCTTTGTGCAGAAAAATAAATGTGAGTACCATGAAGGTTGGAGGAGACTCAGATGTCTCAGGCTGAAACACAAACCATGGAGCCTGCTGGAAAGAACCTACAGAACAGGTTTTCTGTGGGCTTCACATGTCAATGGTCCACTTAAAGGTGCTCCCATCTCTTCTTCTGTGACCTACTTTAAATAAGAGTAAAGAATCAAGACTTCTCATTCAAGGCTATATGACAGATCTTAATCGTTTCAAATCTACTCCCCAGTAACTCTTATTAAAGTTTTCCTATACATTTTAATATTATTTTCATCAACAATTTTTAATTGTTTTTATTTTCATTACAATTTACTAGAAAGGAAAAGTAAACTTCTCAAAATTTCCCAAATGATTCTTCTATAAGCAGAACCAGTTACCTGTCATTCCACCTGTCCTGAAAATATTGCCTGCACCCTTACTCAGAAGCCTTGGAGACCCCATGCTGTGTACAGAAAGAAGACCAAAACACTCACAGTCTGCCCTCAGGCAGATTGAACTCCCACAGTCTGCCCTCGGGCTTTCCTTCCATAAACTTCTCCTCCTGCATCCTAATTCCAGGCAAACCAGGATGTTTCCATGTTAAACTAAAAGTGCTGTTTTGAACAGTTTATATATTTTGAATTTTGACAGACATGACAAATTGCCCACCTAACTGATACCCATTTCTCCTTCCCTGATAAGGTGTGGAAATGCCTGTTCATTACACTGTTTCCAACATCTTTTTAATGTTGACAAATTAATAAGCCAAATATCTTGTTGTTTTGATTTCCATGTCTTTGATAATTAGTCAGATTAAAGATTTTTCAGATGTTAATTAGCCATTTTTCTTTTCTGGCTTCACTATTTAAGGCATTGTTCTAAGTTTTTCTCCTGGAGTATACATCTTTTTCTTAAGAATCACTTCTTTGGAGCTCTTTATATAACATGGGTGTTAGATCTTGGGCATTTGTATTAAAATATTTTCTCATAGTTTGTCTTTCATCTTTTAACCTTTTATGTTATGTTCTTCTGCACAAAATTTTTAAATAGTTATGAAATCAGAGTTGTCGATCTTTTCCACTATGGATTTTTAAACTTGGGGTCATGATAAGAATTTTTTTCCTATAAAAAGACTGTAAAAAAGATTCTCCTATGCTTTTTTATAATATTTCTTTAGTTTTTACTGCTATAATTTTTATAAGTTTGAATCTTTTTATTTCATCTGTTTTAATGATATGAATATATTTTTTAAAAAGTCTTAGGCTTCTTAGATTTTTTTAATTATTTTTTTATGTATGACGGAAGAATGTATTACAATTCATATTACACATATAGAACATAATTTTTCATATCTCTGGTTGTATACAAAGTATATTCACACCAATTCGTGCCTTCATACATGTACTTTGGATAATGATGTTCATTACATTCCACCATCATTTATAACCCCCTGCCCCCTCCTTTCCCCTCCCACCCCTCTGCCCTATCTAGAATTCGTCTATTCCTCCCATGCTCCCCCTCCCTACCCCATTATGAATCAGCCTCCTTATATCAGAGAAAACATTCGGCCAACCTAGATGCCCTTCAGTAGATGCATGGATAAAAAAAATGTGGCATATTTACACAATGGAATATTACTCAGCAATAAAAGAGAATAAAATCATGGCATTTGCAGGTAAATGGATGAAGTTGGAGAAGATAATGCTAAGTGAAGTTAGCCAATCCAAAAAAAAAAACAAATGCCGAATATTTTCTCTGATATAAATTTGAATCTTTAGTCCTTCTAGAGTTATTTTAGGTTTTGTTGTGAAAAAAAAAAAACAAAAAACTTATTTTCACTTTCTCAAAATAAATAAATAATATATGTATCTCATTGCTGTTCACCTCTTTGCGTTTTCTTTATTTAATGGATTGTGGGGAATTCATTGTATTTATAACTTCATGAAATTTCAGGACTACTTCTACTTTCTACTTTTATTGTTAATTCCTATGAATTTTCATTTTCAACATGGCAGAGCCCAGGTTTCCATCAGCCATTTAATAGGTGCCTCCACAATATTACCTGTGGTGAGTTGAGTGTTTGCGGGGTAAGAGGGTCTTCCCATCTCACTAGTATGTATGTTACAGTGTGAAGCTTAGCAAGTCTACAACCATCTGTGCTAGGAGAGAATATGTTTTAGGCCATATGGCTACAGACAGTTTGCATCATCTTTTCAAGTTTTCAAATTATTTTCACAACTACCAACACTGTGTATGAACCCAGTAAAGGACTGTGGAGATCTTGACATAAGGTGAGCCCACCTCCTATAAGACAAATGCCATCCAGGCAAAATCTTAAGATATATTTGGGAATAGTATTTCTCCTTCTCTGTAGATATAGGTATTCCCTGCCAAAGAATGCTAAAAAGGGGGCTAAAGGAAATATTTTGAATGTTGCATACATACACATTTAAATTGGGTGGGTTACATAGCACATAGTTTCATAAAGGGTGGCCTTGACAAAACTGTGAAATCAGTGACATTTGTTGTAGGAATGCCATCCCTACACTTTCGGAGTCATTCACTCTTGTAACACATGCGCTTGCCATTACTGTGCCCTGACATACTCAGTATTCTTTTGCTTCTTGAAGTGTCTGCTTGCTCCCATCCAGAGCACTAAAATAATTCACTTATACTATAGTTTGAATGAATGCACTCATTTATCTTTTTCTAGGAGGATATTTGCTATCCTTCACTGTGAAATGAAAGACAGTGCAGCACATATTGATGCAAAAGGGATGTTCTCCCCTTGTCCTCAATTCAGCAAAAGAAAGATCCTATAATGGAGATGCTTTCCCTATGTTTTAAGAAATTTACAGCCGTTCTGGAGGAACAAGGATGTGTGATTTTCAGTAATAATTCATATCAACTTGTGGTTGCACATGAAAGAATAGAGTTGGCAAGTCAAACTTATTCCAAGGCTCAACGTGCACACATATTCCCATTTTCAATCTTATTATGTGTGGCTACTATTTTATAACTTAAGTAACCAGAACAAGAAAAGTTAAATAATTTCCTTAAGTTGCTTTTTTTTTTTTTTTTTTTTTTGTGGTGCTGGGGATTGAACCCAGGGCCTTGTACATGCAAGGCAAGCACTCCACCAACTGAGCTATATCCTCAGCCCTCCTTGAGGTTATACTACTTGTCAATGGTACTAGTAAGTGGTACTATTTGGCCATCTTTGTAAGATTGTTTTTAATTTTGGTTATGGGGGGGATGTATAATGGAAAAAATAACAACAAAAGCCTTGTGCTAATATTCTGATAGATTACATAATGTACTTTTATCTTTATTATTTTCTTCTCTGTCATCTCCAGCCTGGCTCATTATAAAGTTTAGTTTAAGGAAATCACCAAGAAGAAGCCAAGGCCATCACTTCCCCACACTTCATCCACCTAGACCTTCCTTGTATACTTCCTTCAGTATCTGCCAATCATTTAGATTCCCGCATGAATAGATTACATAAGATATCAGGTTTACATAAAGAGATTTGTTATGAAAAAGAAAAAGGGGAAAGAAAAAGCATAAATTTTTGAGGCCTGAGAGTTAGGAAATATAGTATGTCATTTTATATTTATTTGGGGAGGGAGCAAGGGCTGTTGATGAGGGTCAATTTGGGGATTTTCTGGAGGCCAGGGAGGGATTTAAATTGGGAAGTACCTCCCAGGCTTATGCTTATACTGATTCAGGTAAAGTTTAAATTAATTCATGAGAAAATAAACTTAATCTTCCCAAGCACAAATTTATTTTAGGAGATTGCTCTAGTTAACATATTATTAATTATCACTAGCTATGTGACTGATGTTTTAACAGGTATCCCTGGTGAAGTCATCTTTTTTGATGTTGGTGTCCCTCCCGGGGCCCCCAAGAACTCTACGCGGTGGTGGGTGTTCTAGCGAGGGGCCTGGGCTTTGACATCCAGCAGATGGCTTCAAGTCACACAGCAAGAAGCTGAATGGACACTTATTTCTGCTAGTTGCCCTTTTCAAATCTTTTCCTTTATTTAAAGTTCCTTAGGAAATGAAATATAGAAATCAGAATTTTCCCCGTGGGAAGAAAAATCTCTCCCATTAATGGGCAGCACTGTGATAACAATCCTCATTCTAAGGAATAACACCACAGCTGTGGAACTTACCTGGCGACTCCTTCTCACCCTGTAGCCCCGAAAGCCCGTAGTCCAGAGTGCTGGAGGCTCAGTCTGTCCCGAGCAGTCTGGAAAGACACCAGGAGCACTGCACTGAAGCACAGCAGCTGGCTGGCCCCGGCACACTGCCACTGAGTCACCAGCAGCTCCTGGGCAGGTTACTGCGTTCGCAGCAAACAAGCTAGGGACACACCCCCTTCAAGAAGGAAAATTAAAATAATAAAAAATTTTTCTGCTAACACTTCCTCCCTCTTAGAGTAGTCAACATCAGGGCTGGGAAGAGGAAGGAGAGAAAAGCACTTAATGACACGCCCCCAACCCCACCCGCAACCATAGGTGAGTATCTGAAATCACAAAAGGGAAATGTGAGAAAAATGCTCTGGAGGAACGCGGAACACCCCCACCCTAGATCAGTTTAGTGCAAATTGTCACTCATGGAGCTCTCCTGTCCTGACCCTGGACACTCTGGGTCACACCCCATGAAGCTGAAGGAATGCAGCCCTTAGTGTGAAATTCCAAGGAGGGCAGGTAGGTGCTCCAGTGGCCGGGTAGAGGTGCTGAATAGTGTTTTCTTTTCCAGCTTTCTCTCTCAGGGCTGAACAATCAATTCGCTTTGTCCCCAGATTAACTCAGACCTCTGGGTGAGGTAGTATAGAGTGGGCTGGCAAATAGGTGTCACCAGGGTATATGCTGAAGTTTCAGTTTGTTTTGGTCCTTAGAAAACCTAGAGCTAAACTTGATTAACTTTTTAAATAAAGATTGGTATCCTTTCTAAGGAATTATCCAGTTTGAAAAATATGAAGGGGTCAAGTTTTATTATGTATTAAAGTTAGGCACATTGGCTCATAAATTACTTTGGTCAAGGTATCTCCGATACTAGCCACCAGATCTAAATGAGCCAGGTACATTCTGTAGGGGGACAATAATATGTTAACTCTAAAACAAAACAAGTCACCAGAAAGAAAGGATAGGATATCTTCAAATTCCATTAACTTATTAATTTTATCTTGGTCCCATTAAGTACTCCATGTTCTACAAGACTTGAAGAGGTTTACAATAAAACGTACAAAACAAAATAGTATTAAGAATAAAAATATAAAACCACAAACTGGGACAGTTCTATATAAACTAAATGAACCATAGAAAGGGAAACTATAAGATTAGAAAACACAAGAAAATCATACAAATAATAATCTACATGATAATTGTGTTTTAGAAATTTTAAACCTAACTAACTCCAGAGACAGAGCTTCCCAGCAGTCAGAGAAAAGGGGAAGTCAGTCAAGCACATTGTTCTCATCTTCAGAAAGAGGAAGCATCCATCTTCTTAGGAAGGAAAAATGACCCTTGGAGCAGTAAATTCTAATAGAAACATCTTTTGTGAATGGACACAATTCTTATAACTGTTGTTGAAGACATAGTGCCCAGAAGGCCTCACCTCATGATCACACTCTTCTTTCCCACCCTAGCTGGGCCACTTCTTTTATATAATATCAAATTTATGGTGTCTCAAATCCAGAGCTGGCCCAATAGAAAAATTTTCAGGAATGCAGATCCTATCTGATAGCCCCCAGTTGTTCCAGGGCACCAACATTGTTCCTTTGTCTCCTTAATAGCCTAGGAGAAATAAAACTGATCTCATGATTTAGTCAACTAAATCCCACTGTCCTCACATGCCTTTTCTACATAAGTTTGCTTGTCTCAGAATCTGCCAGTTTTAAGTAGAGATGAAATTTCCATTCAATACAAATAACTGAGGACTTATAAAAATACATATTCTCACCCAGCTGATCCCACGTCTAATGAGGTAGGATTAGATGCCCTCCTTTCAATTTGGTACTACCCTTATTCTGTTCTCTGTATAAAAATGCATGGTTTAAAGGCCAAATGTTTTTTTTTTTTCTGATATGCAGATGCTAATTCACAATGGTGGGGGTTAGAGGTACTTTGGATTAGGCAGAGGGGAGTGAAGGGAGGGGAGGTGGCATGAGGGTAGGAATGATAGTAGAATGAATTGGACATTATTATCCTGTGTGTATATATGATTACACAACCTGTCAAACTCTACATCATGCACAACCAGAAGAATGAGAAGTTATAATCCATTCATGTATGATGTGTCAAAATGCATTCTACTGTCATATACAACAAATTAGAGCAAATTTTTTAAAATTTTTTTTTTAAATGCATGGTTTTCAGGGGCACCTGAGTCGCTGACTTCTTAGAAGGAATGTGTTTATAAAACAGGGCAAATAAGCTAATTATTTGGGAGGGAGAGTGTCCATGAAATTGGGAGAAAAAGAGAAGGAGGAGGGAGGCAGGAGAAGGGATAACAAAATGTCCAGGATGTGTAGAGCTGAATGTGAGGAGGGCCAGAAGCTCAGAGGGAAGCTGTTATCTACCTCCAGAGCACTGTGTCATGGAAACCCAGCAACTTATTAGGGGCTGGCATATGTCCTTCAGAACCAAAAAAGCCCTACAGTTTCTTATTAGTCAAAAGCATTTTAGTAGGTACTAGAAAATGAGGAAACATGTAGACATTAATGATGTCACGAGGGCATTGATTTTTTTTGAATTGAAATGAATGATTGCACTTGATAGTTTTTAAATTCCATTTTTAATAAAAGGAGCTCCTGTATGTCCAATATTTAGGTTGTTTAATAAACAAGGTGTACTTTTGAAACTGGTGACTCACCAATAAACCATTTATCCTTTTCAGTTTCCTCCTAAGAATCTGTTAATAAATTCAATTCTGAATTCCTAAGGGCTTCCTGATTGCAGGGCCTAACCCAGGAACCTGCAAAGGATGGAATAAAAGGAAACAGCATGGGGCTGAGCACTGGGAAATGTCATTACATAATGAGGCCAAAGTAAAGTTAACTTTCTGCAAAGGCAGAGCTGAGGAAATGCTGCCCCTTGAATTTGATTGTAATGCTCCATCTGCTACAAAATGTCACATGCTAACCTATAAAGCAGGAACAAGGTATTCACCTGAGCAGCAAAACCTGCTAAACAAATGTATTTTGGTCCATCTGCTCTACTTTACATTTTTTTCTCTGATGATCTTTCCCACAGAGACTCAGTATTCCACAAAGAAACAGGAGAAGGAGGAGGAGAAGGAGGCAGGCCTTGGGCTGAGGAAGAGCCCTTCTAGCCTTCTAACTTCATCCTTTGTTTGTGCTTGTTTTATGTACAGTCTGGTGACTTGATTTGCCAGCCCAAGAGCAGGATCACAGAAATTGTTATGCTCGAATTCGGGACCCACAAAAGACCACCAGAGACCAAGATCGATGTAAACAGCAAAGAGGTGTTTATTGCGAGCTAGCTCGGTCCTGGGCGCACATTCAGCAACTGGTGATGCTGAGAGGCCCCGAGCCCAGGGTTTGCAGCAGTTTTATACGTTCTTTGGAGAAGGCAGGGACTTCACATACATCATAGCATCTCTTAGCAAATCATCACACACCGCGGGAAAATCAAATAACAACTCTAAAACATTGATTAGCACATTCACTGGCGGGAACAAGTTGGGTAGGGGTGATTGGTTACTACAAGAGGGAGATTCATTTGAACTGATTGGATTAAGCCAAGAGGGGTGTTCCGTGCTGAACGACATGGTTTCCCAACACGTTATCAACCACCATAAACTACTGGGAGGGTCATCTGGCATCCCAAGTATTTCCCTGTCTCATGCTGATTGGTGGCTGCTAGGGGGTTGCTATGGGTCCCCACCTAGCCTGACTGAGTCAGGGACTCCTGGCGCAGCAGATCTCTCCTGTTATTTGTGGATAAACAACTTAGCAGGGTGGGAATGTGCCTAGGAGAGCTCTGTGGGTCTTTCCAAGGACAAAGGTCATGTCCCTTCCTTGGACAGGCTTTGCTCTGAGGTAGACGCTGGTTTTTCAAAATAAATAGCAGCAAACCTGAGTCTTAGAATAAAGGAAATGGCAAACAGAATCATGTAATTGAAGCTTGAGTCATATAATGTCAACATACTTTTTTTCTGAGTGACTACTGCTTCATGAGGCAATATCTTAATTAGGCAGGTAGACCAAAGAAAATCCTGAACCCTCTCAGAGGAGAAGGCCAATGGTGGGGCCGCGTGTCAGAAGTACAGGGCATTCCTTGAGCTTGGTCTTAAAGAAGCTCCCCTCCAAATACAAATGGCTGACTGGAGGGCTATGGTGATTTGGGGTGGGAGAGACCCTGTACTGTTTCAGGGGGCTTTATTCCAAAATTTCAAAATGTTTCAAAACCATATTTTTTAGTATAATTTTTTTTTTAACTGTAAGAAGGGCCTAGGGTTGTGGCTCAGTGGTAAAACACTCGCCTAGCATAGGTGAGGCATTGGGTTCGATCCTCAGCACCACGTAAAGATACATAAATAAAGGTATTGTGTCCATCTACAACTGAAAAATATTTTTTAAAAACTGGAAGGAGGAGTAAAGAATGGAGTATAAAATGTAAATTAAAGTAAAAAGATGTTTATGGCTGATATGGTGAGACTTAAAGCCGATATAGACTCACAACTAAGACTTAAAGAGAGGTAGGTGGGAAATTATTGGACTATTTGAGGACAAACCTTGGTCATTGTGATTTAAGAGACACTTTTTTGAGGGGAAAAGGATGGCATTGCATAATAACATTAAAATAAAAGGCATTCAGAGAAACAAAGGACAGCTCACAAAATGTAGGAAATCTTCACCGTACATATTAGACAAGGATAGCAATCTGCAAACTGACCTGGACAGCAAATTAGAGGAAAAGATGAGCTATAAGCACTTAGTATCAGCTAACATTTACTGAGTACTTACTATGTGCCAAGTACTGTTCTGAGCAGTTTTCATGAGCTTTTCCAGTCTCAGCAACGCCTGAGGCAGTTACCATCCCTATGATAAATGAGTTGAGGCATAGAACAGTTAAGTAGATGATAAGCTAAGAAACCAACACCCAGAATCCAAAGTCTGTTCTGTTAACCTATTCTCTACTGCTTCTCAAAGAAAGATGAGGAACATAACCAGAGGTGTTCAACACATGTTAAATAACCAAAAAGGCAAATAAAGAGCCTTTCTTACTATCAACCTTCCATAATAAACTGGAGACCCACCAAAAACCTGTAGAATTAATATTTCCATTTCATTCAACAATCAAGCTTCACTAAATTCAAAGCCCTGGGTAAATTCAACAGAGTTAGATAAAAACTCCATTTGCCCATTGCCTTTGATCAGTTCAGAAAGTACAATATTTGGATGCTAGAAATAACATGGAGAAGAAAAACCTATGAATCATAAAATAAATATAGCAGTTTTCCCTACTTCTGCCTTGTCTTTAAAATAAAAATCCACCTCTTCAAGCTCAGAAGACCCTCCTGGGGTCAGGGAAAGGCATAGCCACAGCAGGAGAACACATCTCTTGCCATCACGTGATGCACAGAAATTCACAAAGGGTCATTTCAATGGAGGGCTTCAGCTTACAGGGATCCTGCTTTTCATAGTGCAGATTCTAGAGTAGTAGACCCTTAGCAGTGAGATGCATTTCTGCCCCACCATAAAGTGGCCAAGAGGCAAAAACTAACAAACTATCACTCAATGATGGAAGGATGCATTCCTGTGGATCAGAAGCTGTTCTAGAACAAAATAAATCGTATTCCATTCCTGGGCATCTTTCTTTAACATGGTCCTGGGCATCTTTCTTTAACATGGTCCTGGGCATCTTTCTTTAACATCTGAAGAAGATGTGGCCTGAGACACATTCTTTTCCATAAATTATTATTTCTTTTTAGCAAACCTCAGGTTGACCTCAGTACTTCAGAATGTCCTTCGAGCAAAGGGAGACATCTGGTGGCCAAGATTTACAATATAGAAGAGTCCACCTGTTTATAAAATCATTGTGGGGAGTGATCTTTGACCTTCTGGCGCACTGAGGGACTTGAAGAGGGAAACAGAAGGGGCAGTGTTTCAATCAAGCAAATCTTTGTGAACCTAAGTAATCTTCCTTGTCCAGACCCACAGAGCAGGGAGCCTACTGGAGGAGAGTTCATTCATTCATCCACCTATTCATTCGACCCTCGTTTATATTAAATGTCTACTAAGTGCAAGACACTGTGCTAGGCTCTGGACATCAAACTCTGTAAATACTACCTTCAAGGATCTTAGAGTCCAGTGGAAAACCTAGGCCAGCCACAATGAATTACAATACACTGTGATAAGGGTTGACCACGCTATGCTACCGAAGGCCATAAAAAAGTGAAATGAATCTTTGAGGGTAAGAGAAAGAAATGTCTGAACCACAGGTCTCAAACTGGCACTCAAAGGCTCCATCTGGCCTGCAGATGTGTTTTGTTTGGACTTTACAGTGTTTTTGTAACTCTGAATTAGTTCCCAACATTTAAACATCAGGGAATTTCACATGAAAATCCCGATTTCAGCTTCTTTCGAAAAATAGGAAGATCTGACAATTCTGGTTTCACATTCCTGCAGGGTGATATTCAGTTAGAGCTGGATAGAAACATCCTTCCTAATATATTTTCATAATTCCCAATAATTTCCTTATTTCAATGAAATATTGGTAGATTTCACAGGAAAAGGTACAGAACTCAAAATGCGAAAGAAAGCATATGCATTGAAAAATAGGTCAACTACTAACTACCCTTGCCGTGCAGCCAACCAGTTCTTATCTATAAATATGTATCCCTCTCCCACAATTTACAACAAAATTAATCTAGATTAAAAATTTCAACATGAAATATGAAACTAAAAACATGTTACAAGAAAAGAGAGAGTTGTTGCTGATGCATTCTTTGAATGCATTAATCTATTAATGACTTAGTGATTGTAAAGGCAGTTCTGAAGTAAGACCAGAACCCAGACATCACAAAAAGAAAAAATTGACGCAAAAGAGAGAAAAAATTTTGCATAGCAGAAAATGTAATGAGCAGCATCCAAATATAAATAAGATACAACAGACACTAGTATGGCAACATGTAAATCAATGGATGTGTAACTGATGGGATTCTGCAATCTGTATACGGGATAAAAAGGGGAGTTCATAACCCACTTGAATTAAAGTGTGAAATATGATATATCAAGAACTATGTAATGTTTTGAACAACCAACAATAAAAAATTTAAAAAAAAATAAAAATTAAAAATAAATAAATAAATAAGTACTTCCAAGAAAAACAAACAAACAAACAAATATAAATAAGATCTGGAAAAAGATTTTCAAGTTCTATGACAAACAACATTTTGTTTAAGATGTAAATAGTTCTTGCAATTCAATAAGGAAAGGATTAAACCTAAGAGATAAATGGACAAAGGGATGTGAACAACTCATAAAACAACAAATAGTTCTAAATTATATGAAAAGCAGGAAAACATCTGTTATAATTTGAAACGTGAAGAGTCAAGCAATGATAAAATATTATTTTTCACCTCTCAGGTGAGCAAAGATCAAGAGAGTTCATGATAATATTGTTGTAGGCAGAAGAAAACAGTCTCAGAAATAGCTGATGGGAGTATAATTCAGTATGTCTGAAAAATTTGAAAATTTGCATATCCTTTTAACTAGCAATTCTATTTCTAGAAATATAACCTTTAAATATACTTATATATCTGCAAAGTAATGTCAATACAAGTAATTATTTCAAGAAAGTAATTTGAAAGCTTATCAATAAGTACAGTGAATTGTATTTAAAATGTTATATACACTCGACATAAGTGCACATATATACACTCGACCTTTTTGTATTTTAAGCAATTGAAAATTGGAGATTATTATAACAATTTAATCTAGCTTGAGCAGATTAATGCATAAAATGGTACCAAGAGTGGGACACAAAGCTGCTATAAGAGAAATCTTACATAAGGCATTTGCTTTTGGTCTAGTCAATGGGCAGCAGAGAAATTTTTGTTTTGGGAAATCAGATTAGAAGTGATCTGTATAATAAAGTGAAGCATTTGTGATAACCTGGTTTGTTTTGTACTGCTATAACAGAATACCAGAGAATGAATAATTTATTTAAAAAAAATATTTCTCACAATTCTGGAGACTGGAAAGTCTAAGATGGAGAGGCCACCTACTGAGGGTCTTCTTGCTGTATCATAATGTTTGGAAGGTATCACATTGATGAGAGAGAGAGAGAATGGGAGGAGATGCGTGAAACTAGAGATTGAACACGTAGTCTCAAGATTCTCTACAATTGGCTCCATCCTAGTGACTTTGAGTGCAAAAGCATATCCATATGACCACTTTTTTCACCTTCAGTACAGTATTCAATAAATTACATGAGCTATTCAACATTTTATGATAAAATAGATTTCATACTAGATGATTTCACAAAACTGTAGGCTAGTATAAATGTTGGAAGCACACTTAAGGTAGGCTAGGCTAAGCTATGATTGTAGGTAGGTAAAGTATATGAAATGGATTTTGACATAATATTTTCAATTCATAATGGATTTTTTTCAGAGATGATCTCATTGTAAGTTGTGGAGCTTGTGTGTGTGTGTGTGTGTGTGTGTATTTTTATTTTAACAAATACTTGATGGTGTGGCACAATCTTCTACTTATGTAGCCCAGAGTTTCCAGAATAACAATTTAAAGTATTGTTGGTAGAGATGTAAAATGTACTACCCCTTTATAAAACAGTTTGGCAATTTCTTATAAAACTAAAGATCATGTTTCAATTTTTAAAAGTGGAAAAGAAAGTAAAAGACAAAAAATGTTAAACATAGTTGCCGGGTGTGATTGTCCATGCCTATAATCCCATCAACTCAAGATGCTGAGGCAGGAGGTTCAAAAGTTTGAGATCAGACTCAGCAACTCAGTGGGACCTTGTCTCAAAATTTTAAAAAGAGCTAGGGATGTAGCTCAGTGGTAGAGCATTGCTGGATTCAATGTCCAATATTGGGTGTGGTGGTGGGGAGTGAGCTTTAAAAAATAAAAAATGTAACTAAACACATACAGACCATGTAACCCAGCAATCGCACTTGTAGATATTTACCTGAGAGACAGGATAATAAAACATCAACACAAAGATCTGCATGCAATATTCATAACAGCCCAAATGTGAAAACAATCCAAATGTTCATCTATAGGTAAAGGAATGAACAAATGAAGATATAGCCATACAATGGGATACTACCCAGGAAGCTATATAAAATCCTTACCAAGAAAACTGGACCTATAAAAAGATGATAAGGACTCTGTATTCCAGAAAAGCAATGCTGTATAAATCAAAGTGTTACATTCCTTTGTTTTAATCTGTATTCTTCCTATAGGATCTTCAACACTCATCACCTACTTGGAAATATACTTACTGAAGATGGTAAGTAACACTTATTTTGCCTCAATACATGTTTTAACAGATGGTAATCTCAATTTTATTCAACAATATATGCTGAGTACCTCAATACATAGAGCGCAAAACTATCAGAGATACACTAAAAGCACATCAGCTCCCAGGATATAAGAAGCTGATCATTTTTCATAGTAGACAGTAAAAAAAAAATGCATAAAACATTTGAGAACAATATTAGACATTACAGTAAACATTTCCAGTGCCTGTTGCCTAATTACATTCAATACAAGCAACAAAGAAAAATAACCATAATAACATAAAAACTTAATTAAAACCTTAAGATATTCCACATTTGCTGGTCTGCAAGAGAGGAGCAAGAGATCTCATAATTGGCACAAAAGGACATGTGGTAAGACAACCAGATTTTCCCTATGATGTCACCTTCCAGAGACTGGGATTCTGCTTTTGATTTTCCTGTTTCTCTTAATAAACCATCATAGTGCTATCATATGTTAAAATGTTTAAGTTTTGATTAACTTATTTTGTCGGCAGCATACAGCAACATCACATGTAAGTTATTCTAACTTCTCCTAAAATATTTCCTTTAATTTGATTTAACATTGACTTTTAGACCTCAGGAGGGACTCCTATAGATCATTCTCAGTCTTAGTGCTTCTTTCACAAATTCTTTAAGCTCTCATTCGTAAAATTGGGTCAAACATATTATTCCACCTTATACTTTCTGGAGATCAAATTTTAACTCATTTAACAAAAACATTTAAACAAAATCCACATAAATTTGGAGGATTTTTTTAAAGAGAAGATGTAAACTTATTTTTATAAATCCACATTCTCTTTCTTGATACTCTCACACTTCTGTTCACAGTCAGGCAATAAGCAGATTAGGGAAAATGGTACACACATTTAACTGTGGACAGACTTAGAAGTTCCATCAAATGCCTGAGCATACTAATATGGACAAATAAAAGCACTTTACCAAGGATTCTACTCAGGGTTCTTCAAGGAGACAAAGACAATATGAGAAACAGACAGGGAGATAGATAAAAAGAGATTTATTGTAAGAAATCAGCTCTTGTAATTGTGGAGTAGCAAACTGAAGACCTACAAAAGAGTACAATATAGTTCCTGTCTGAATCTGAAGGCTGAGAAGCAGGAGAACCAATGGTGTAATTTCCCCTCCAAGAACTGGCAAGTTTGAGACCCAAGATAGGATGATGAAAAAGACCAATGCTTCAGGTCAGGCACATGGACAGAGATTTTTTTTTATTTTTTTCCATTCAGGCCTTCAACTGATGGAATGAGGCCATCAACATTGCCTGAGGGCAATTATACAGTTTACCAATTTGAGTGCTAATCTCATCCAAAAACATCCTCATGGACACACTGAAATAATGTTTGATCAAATATCTGGGCATTCCATGGTCCAGTCAAGTTAACACATGAAAGTAACCATTGTACTAAATTAGCCACAAACCATCCATCTCAGAGTTCTACAATCTATGGCTCTAGATTTTTCATGCAACTCATAAGTTCCATATGGTTGAGTTTCATCACATACTTCAAAAATCATATGATTTTGTTAAAAGCTGTTTATTTAACTAACCAGAAATAGAAAAAAATCAATGAAGTATCAGGCAATACACAGAGGCCTCCAGTGATTCGAGAACCTACGATTGTTGATGGTAACAAAATTTCTGGCACTTAACCTAAGTCACCTTGGGCATCCATAGCCTATAGATGTCACCCATGACCTTGACAGATGACACGATTTGACATACAAAATGTGAAGACAAATGCTAAATCCAACTGTCTTAACAATCCTGACTAATTAAAGTAATCACTTTAATTGTGATTACTTCAGGCTCAATCAATATACATCATTACTGTGTTTACCTTGACTCTATATCTAAGATGTCGCCAATGGCAATGACTTTTTAGAGTGACCAGTATGGTGGGGGCAGGAGTGGCAAGTTCCCTGGAGGCCTAGAAATACCTGTATAATTTCCCCACTGATTCATGTAACCTGCTGAAGCAGCTGCTGACCCACAACCAACCCACAACACTTCCTCCACCCATACCACTTGTCACCTACCCATTCCTTGGAGACACAAATAAGCTTTGACTGGAAATAATGAGAGCAGATCTATTAATTTATTTCACCTCCAAACTGAACATTTATGGAAAATTAATAGTGCCAGGAACTTTACTTATGTATTCTTAATTAAATTCCACGTGAATCACCTGTAGTGGTTTCTATTTTTATTTTCCCATATTACTGATTATGAAACCAAGGCTTTGAAAATGTGGCCAGCTCATCCAGGTTACACAATAAGTAGAAAAGCTGACACCGGAAATCAAATGAAGAACCTATCCACCTTGGCCTATTGAGCTTTGTGTCATTTGTCTTAAATTATGACTTAGTATATATCTGTTCAAATTTAGTAAGACCTTACATTTATATTTAAGGCACACTTACAAGAATCTTAGGACATTTCAAAAGATGCAGGTCTCCTATGTTTGCAGTGCCATAAAGATAGTATTTCTGGGCCTATTGGTTAAATGTCCCTGTGCAATTTATATTTGGGTATCAGAATATAAATTTAGATTAACATTTTAGATCTTAAAACAAGTTGAAAAGGGCTGGAGTCGTGGCTCAGCGTTAGATCACTCATCTAGCATATGCAAAGCCCTGAGTTCCATCGTCAGCACTACATAAAAATAAAATAAAGGTATAAAAAAAGAGTTAAAAAAATTCTTGGGGCTTACTTATTTGTAACTCTTTTCAAAATCACATGGCAAAAATAAATTTGATTTAATTAACTCATTTTGAGAGTCTATAGGGAGAATGATGAAATTGGAGAGAAGTCAGCTGAGGTAAACAAAAGCAATCCCACTGCCTTGGAACACAGTGACCAATAAAAGACATGGACAAACATTAATAAGAATAACATAAACAATAATGCAAACAATACCAGTGAAAGCACCTCTCCTATTATAACAGGAATTTGGCTTTAATATGACTGGTGGTGATCAACCTGTCCAGGTCATTTCCTTAACCCACCTGCAGCCTATGAAATTGAGTTTGGGATCCCATTTACAGTGTTGCAACTGGTTTTCTGTAACATCAATATAAGGGTAAAGTGTTACATTGGCAGATGCTGAAGGGAGTACAGATCACCTAAGCTATGTCTGACCACAGGAAATTTCTATACATTGCACCTACTTTGCTAATGGAGCTACACTCCCTATTTCTCCTCAGAGCACCCTGTTTTCTCTCCTGTTCTATCAGGAGAAGCAACATACTGCAGGGGTTAAAATAGGGATAATTCCTAAGTTTGAATCCAATACCACTTAATCAGCTGGTGATGCAAATAAGGAATTTCACCTCCCATGACCAAGATTAATTAATGCCTACATCATAGAATTGCTGCAGATTAGATGGGATAATATATGCAGAGTGCTTTGCCAATGACTAACACAATAATGCTTTTTTAAAAAGTAATTTCCTGTAATGTTTAATTCTCTTATCTCTATTTCTTCAAATTCTGAGATTTTAAGTTTCTGAGTCTTCAAACCTGAATTATATTCTCCTCCTCCATGAAGTCTCCCTGACTACTTCTTAATGGAATGGCATTCCTAAATAATCAACACCACACATTTAAGCCTTGGGTAATAGGCTTGTTAGACACCCCAAAAAAGAGGTGGTGGTATGTGTGTGGATTAAAGGGGGAAGAGACAGGGCAAACAGGTAACACTGATCCCATAGCACTGCTCATGTTGATCTAGGTTGGCCAGAGGGTCCCCAAGTGGGGTACAGAGACTGTGTTTCTATTTCACCCTCTATCATCCCTGGTCTTTTAGTTTTTAGCTACGTAACCTAAGGTAAGGCTAGACCTTGGTTTCTTTATCTGAAAAATGAACTGATTTCATGTTCCCTAGCTGAGCCAGAAAGCTGTACCAGATCCTAATGTAAGATCTCTTTCAGATTCCAATCTGGAATCCTTCTGGCACCTGTGGCCTGGGTGTGGGAGGGTGTATTACCCCAAATGCAGGTGACCTGCATATTTGGCCACTCTGAAGGCCTCCATAGACTCTGAATGAACAGGACATGCTGTTCTTGCTTTCCTCCATGAGCTTCACAGTCTGGAACCTTTCTCCAATCAGGCCATGAGCCAAAAACGACTAGCACCCAGGCTGCCAGCCGGGCAATGCCCTGGGCTCTCTGATGTAAACACTGATGAGGGATGATTGAAGTTTGGCTCTGTCCTTTTCTGTGCTATCTTCAGCCAAAGGCCTGGAGGCTTTCATCAGCTGGGCCAAGCACTGTTAAACAACAACATTAGTCCCCTTCCTGCTTCAGCTCCCACCCCACCCTCTGGCCACTGTCTCAAAGGAAATAGCCAGTAAGGACTGGACAGTCCCTGATTTTAAGACTTCCTGTAAATGGGAGGGTGCTGGGAGGGACAGCCAGATTCTCTGATTTCTTTAACACTGGCCTGGTAACTAATCCCAGGAGGGTTGAGAAACAGACAGCCGGGGAGACTGGAGACTTCTTTTGGATGGAGACGAAGGAGAGATTTCTGATCAAAGAGTCCTAATTTGATCTATAACCAGACAAAACTTGTCTGCTAACAGGTTCTCTTTTAGAAATTGTGTGAGAAGTTCTCTGGTAAAAGTGACCAGCAGCCCTAAGACATCTCTACTCTCTACTCAACTCACAGTGGAAAGGCCTCTCTGTCCATGGGAGCCATTATTGGGACGACTGCACACAGAATGCAGGTGTGCCTGAAACTCAGCTTGGTCTCCACTTGCCAAGGCATGAGCTATATCTACCCAGGGAAGCTGCATGTTCTTATTTTCACAAAAGCTCCATAAAAACTAGCATGGACCCTGTGTGCTCTCAAGTGTCTATGCCTCCAGATGACTATGCTGGGTAATTTTGCAAATAAATCATGCACATAGCCAACTGCTTTCCTGCATTCTTACCTCCTAATGCCATTTTTACTCCCTCTCTTCCTTTCTTCTCCCTTCCACAATATGTTTTCCTTTTCTTCCCATAATGTTTACCCTTTTCTCCTCCTCCTTTCTTCCAATGTAACAATCATGATAGATGGCCAGTACATCTCTATTCAGAAATATTCAGGAAGGAGGGGACAGGTAAAAATAGAAGGGGGCCACAGAGGAAAAAAATTCTTTGATATTCATATACAGTCATTTTTCCATCTATCTAAACTGTGACTTTGGAGTCAATGGTAGGTCACTCTGGGAGATGGCAGAAAACATTAGGATAGTAGATTGAGAAACTTTAACCATAAAGAACTTGAAGAGTTTATAAAGCTCTCCCCTACAGAAATGCTGAGAGCTAGTGTACCTGAATTCTGTTTTCCATTATAGTTGAATGTGGTGGCAGGCAGAATAATGTCCCTTGCAAGTCCAGGGATATCCATGCCCTAATTCTCAGAATATGAATATATTACCTTATGTGGGTGAAGAATTTCATAAATATAACAAAAGTTACTTATCAATTGACCTTAAAAAGGGAAGATTATCCTAGATTATCTGGCTGAATCCCATCAGATCCCATAAACCCTTAAGAGCAAAGAACTGTCTCCAGTTAGAAGCAGATGCATGTGGTAAAAGAGGAAGCAAGAGAGATGCAGCAGAAAGGGAAATGATATTTGAAGAATGAGAAGAGCCAGCACACTTCTGGCTCTGAAATGGAGGGATCATATGAAAGGAACCCAGAAATGCCTTCAGGAGATCATGAATTGTGTCAGAAGGAATCCACAGCTGTTACGGTTTAGATGTGAGGTATCCTCCAAAAGCTCATGAATGAGACAATGCAAGAAGGTTCCCAGGAGAAATGATTGGGTTGTGAGTCTTAAACCAATCAGCAAATTAATCCCTGTGAGGGATTAACTAAATGGTAACTGAAATGGTAGGGCATGACTGGAGGAGATGGGCTTTGAGGGTGTGGCTTTGGGGTATATATTTTATATCTGGAAAGTGGAGTCTCTCTGTTTTCTGATCATCATATGAGGTGCTTCCCTCTTCCACACTCTTCTGTCCTGATATTCAGCCTCACCTTGAGCCCTGAGGAATGGAGTCTGTTATCTATAGACTGAGACCTCTGAAACCATGAGCCCCCAAATAAACTCTTCCTCCTTTACAGTTTTTCTCATTGGGTCTTTAAGTAACATCAGCAAAAAATCTTACTACAACAGAAATTGGTGCTGAGAGTGGGGTCATTGGTGTGACTAACCTGACCATGTGGTTCAGAAGCTTTTTGAGCATTTTGGAATTGGTGGGAGGAATTTTAAGATGCTTAGCAGTGCGAGTTGGAAATGCTTTAGGTTGTTAAGTCTAACTTAATGGCCAATTCTTCACTGTCTTCTGGACAGTGAAGACAGAGCTCAAGAAAATTTAGAAGAAAAGAAGGACACTATCAGTAATTGAACTAGGGCCATTAGTGTTATGTTCTTGCTGAGAAGCTATCTGCATTTTACCTGTGTCCTAAGAATTTTTGTGAGGCTGATTTTAAAAGCAAGGGATTTCTTAATCTGGTGAGAGAAATTTCTAGACAGCAGAATATTCAGGAAGTGGCATGGATATTGCTAGAGGTTTTTAGCCAAATTCAGTCTGATAATCAGGAGCAGAAAGCAGAGCAGAAAAATTTTTAAAACTTGGACTTATGAGGTGGAAATAAAACTGGGACTAAGGAAATTGCCATTGTTAAAGACATTACTACTACTAAAGAAATGCTAAAGCCTTTGTCTAGAGACAATAAAAGAGATGGCTTGAGGACATCTCAGGAATTGATAAGATCATATTCATCTCAAGCTCAAGGGAGTAAAAGTAAAAATTTTATTGAGAAGAGAGCAGTGGTGTACCCTTCTTGCATGAGGGGACCCTAAGAAGTTTCTCCAACATACTCAGCTACCCAGGCACTCAGAAGCTGCTTCAGCCATGGTCCGTGGATTCTTGACTACTTCTCAAGATGGCAGCAGACCTTGGTGTCAACCATGGGGTGATAGTTCTGCAAGATTGCAAGACGCTGGAATTAAGGGGCTATAGAGGCTTCCATCAAGAAGCCTTATTTCAAAATAAATCCTGTGAGACCAGGAAAATTGCAGTAGGGTCAGAGTCCCTGTGGGCATCCCCTGAGAGGGCAAAGTGTGGAGGTATGAGGAGGAAGCTAAAGCTGCAGTGGAGACCTCGGAGATTAAGAAATGCCAGTAATGTGAGACATCCTCCTAGGAAAGCTGCAGGAATCCAGCACAGACAAGCCAACAGAAAGGTCACTTGGGCTGCAACCAACATGGCCACAGGGGCGGAGCTACAAAAGCCCTTTGAAGAGAACATCACTATGCTCCAAATGTTGGACACAGATCTACAGGATCTGTTGGCTCAGATAGATTTTTATCTTGCTTTAGTCCCATCCCTTCTTTCTATGCCCCTATTTTTATAAATGGAAATGTTCACTCAGTACCTTTATATATTGGATATTTGTAAATTGCTTTTAATTTTATAGGAGCTCACAATGTAAGATTGCCTTGAGCCTCACAGAAGACTTTGGACTTGAACTTTGAGCAATCTCGGAACTGTTGAGACTAAGGGAACTCTTGGGAACGAACTAAATGTATTTTTCATTATCAGATGAATGTGAGCTTTTGAAGGTCAGAGGCAGAATGTTATGACTTGTGAGGTATCCCCCAAAAGCTTACATATGAGACAATCCAAGAAGGTTCAGAGGAGAAATGATTGGATTGTGAGAGTCTAAACAAATCAGCAAATTAATCCCCTGATGAGGATCAACTGAGTGGTAACTAAAGTGGCAGGGTGTGGCTTGAGAAATTGGGCATTGGGGTTGTGGCTTTGGGGTATATTTTGTATCTGGAGAGTGGAGTCTCTGTTTTCTGATCATTATGTGACTGCTTCCCTCTGCCACACTCTTTGCTATGATGTTAAGCCTCACCCTGAGACCCCAGGAATGGAGCTTGCTGTCTGCAGATTGAGACCTCTAAAACCGTGAGCCCCCAAATAAACTTTTTCTCCTTTACAGTTTTTCTGGACAGGTCTTTACGTCACAGCAACGAAAAAGCTGACTAAAAACAACAGCCATTGAGAGCAATCATCAGCCCCTGGCTGATACTCAGCAAGGAAACATATTTCTCAGTCCTACAATCATAAGAAACTAAATTCTGCCAAAAGCATAAATAATTCTGGAAGCAAATTCTTCCCCACAACTTTCATTAAGGAACACAGCCCTGTAGTTACCTTGAATTTAGCCCAGTACACCCCTATCAGACTTCTAACCACAGAATTATGACATAATAAATGGGTGTTGTTTTAAAACACTAGATTTGCAGTAATGTTTTACAGCAGCAATAGAAAATAACATCCAAAGACCATTGAACAAGTCAAATATAAGAAGACTCTGAAAGGTAAAAAAGACAAAGAAGAGACTAGGGATTTTGTGACCCAATAAATGGCATGTGGTACATTCCCTGTGTTTTCTTTTTGTTGTATAATCCCAGACATGGGGTTGAAGAAGCTGGCAATCAAGGAATGCCAATGGATTCAGACATAAAGTGTCCCAAGGAAAGCCTGCCTTCTCCAATCAAAGGAGCAACAGGGGGAGGCTAGGTAGACACACAACTTTAAGACAACACTTATTCTATTGTAAGCAAGTACCACACACATGCACACAAACAAAAATAGTTCTAACTCAAACCTACACAAACAAAGGCTGAGGAGGAAGCCTAAAGTTCCAACCTCACACGGTCATAATGTGAGGAAATAAAAACAGGTAACAGAAAAATAGAAAAATCTCCAAATATTTGGTAATCTAACAGTATGCCTTGAAATAATCTATGGTTAAAAGGAGAAGTATCAAGAAAATAAATATGTTAAATTAAATAAAAATAAAAATATGTCATATGGCATTGAATTTCAGAGAAGAAAAATTGTAGTACTAAATACATCTATTAGAAAAGTGGGAAAGTCTTGGATTAATATTCTGAGCTCTCAACAACAAAATTAAGCAGACAATAAGAAGAAAGAAAAATAATAAAGTGTAGAAATCGATGAAATTGAAACCAGAAAAAAAATAATAGAGAAAACCAAAAAAACAAAAAACAAAACCAGAACTATTTCTTTAAGAAGCTCAATAAAATCAACAAACCTTTAGCAAGACTGGTTTTTAAATGAGAGAGAAGACAGAAATTATCCATGTCAGGAATGACATCATGGATATGACATAGATCCTGGTGACATCAAAGATAATAAAGCAATTAATGGGCCAAGGACCTGAACAGACACTTCTCAGAAGAGGATATACAATCAATCAACAAATATATGAAAAAAATGCTCATCATCTCTAGCAATCAGAGAAATGCAAATCAAAACTACTCTAAGATATCATCTCACTCCAGTCAGAATGGCAGCTATTATGAAGTCAAACAACAATAAGTGTTGGCGAGGATGTGGGAAAAAGTTGTTACACTCATACATTGCTGGTGGGACTGAAAATTGATGCAGCCATTATGGAAAACAGTATGGATATTCCTTGGAAATCTGGGAATGGAACCACCATTTGACCCACTATCCCTCTCCTTGGTCTATACCCGAAGGACTTAAAAACAACATAGTACAAGGACACAGCCACATCAATGTTTATAGCAGCACAATTCACAATAGCTAAACTGTGGAGCTAACCTAGATGCCCTTCAGTGGATGAATGGATAAAAAAAAATTGGCATATATACACAATGGAATTTTACTTAGCAATAAAAGTATGGCATTTGCAGGTAAATGAATGGCATTAGAGAAGATAATGCTAAGTGAAGTCAGCCAATCCCCAAAAAACAAATGCCAAATGTTTTCTTTGATATAAGGAGGCTGACTCACAGTGGGGTAGGGAGGGGGAACATGGGAGGAATAGATGAATTCTAGATAGGGAAGAGGGGAGGGAAGGAAAGGGAGGAGGCAGGGGATTAGCAAGGATGGTGGAATGTGATGGACATCATTATCCAAAGTACATGTATGAAGACACGAATTGGGTGTCAAACTACTTTATATACAGAGATATGAAAAATTGTGGTATATATGTGTAATAAGAATTGTAATGCATTCTGCTGTCATGTATTTAAAAAATAAAATCAATATAATTTTAAAAAAAGAAACATTTAAACCATTGTTTTCAAATGAAAAATAAATTTGAACAGTTACTTCAGAAAATGTCCTAATGGCAAAGGATCATTAGCATTAGGAAGTGCAACATAAAGCCACAATGAGATGTTATTACATATTTCATATCTACTAAAATGGAGTTGGTGGGGAGGGGAATACCAATCAAATATGCAAACAACAACAACAAATCCTGACATGGCTAAGTGCTACTGAGAGTGTATACCAACTGGAATTCTCATATATTCTTGATGGGAATAGAAAATTGTGTAACCATTCTGGAAAATATTTTGGCAGTTTCTTATATAATTAAACATATATTTACCATATACTTGCCAGAAGTAATCTACTTCTTGGTTTTTCCCTTACAGAGATTAAAATCTATGTTCAAATAAATTTTCTTTATAACAACAACAAAAAAAACCCAATGCTATAATCATAATTTCTACAACTTAGGTGAAACAGGCCAAATCCTCAAACAACATAAACTACCACAATTCACCCATTATGAAATAGAACAATTTGAATATCCTTATCTCTATTAAGGAAATTGAATTTGTAATTTTAAAACCCCCAACAAAGAAATTTCCAGTTTTGCTGAAAAATTCTACCCAATATTTAAGCAAGAATTAACATAAATTCTACACAGTCTCTTCTACAAAATAGGGAGTAAATATTCCCCAAGTCACTTTAGAATTATACTGATACCAAAACCAGACACACACACACACACACACACACACACACACACACACAGTATCTTATTTTATTTTATTTACATTTTTTGAAAATTTTATTGGTGCATTATAAATATACATAATAGTGGAATTTACTGTGACATTCCTATATGCACATAACCTATTTGGTCAATTTCATTCCCAAGTACATCTCCTTTCATTCCCCTCCTTCCTCCCTCCAATCTACTTCCTATTCTCTCCTGGACTCCTTTCTATTTTCAAGAGATTCCTTTTTTCCCCTCTCTTTTTCTTTTTAGCTTCCATATATAAGAGAAAATATTCTCTTTGACTTTCTGGGTCTGGCTTACGTCTCTTCATATTGTGCTCTCTAGTTCCACCCATTTTCCTGCAAATAACATAATTTTGTTCTTCTTTATAGCTAAATAAAACTCCATTTTGTATAAGTACTATATTCTCTTTTCCCATTCATCAGCTGACAGACATCTAAGCTGGCTCTATAGTTTGACTATTGTGAGTTACACTGCTATAAACATGAGTCTGCATGTATCACTATAATATGTTGACTTTAATTGTATGGGATAATTACCAAGGAGTGGTATACCTACAGGGTTCCATTCCTAGTAGTTTAGGAACCTCCATTTTTATTTCTACAGTGGGTTCACTAATTTATATCCCTACTAAGAGTGTATAAAGAGTCCTTTTACCTGGATCTTTGCCAACATTAATTATTTGTATTCTTAGTGATTGCCATTCTAACTGGAGTTGAAATGAAATATTAGTATAGTTTAGATTTGCATTTCCCTTAATGCTAAAGATATTGAATTTTTTTATATACTTGTAGGCCATTTGTAGTTCTTTTTTTGAGAAATGTCTCTTTCACTCATTTGCCCATTTTTGATTGGATCAGTTGGTGTTGGGGTGGTGAGTTTTTTAAGTTCTTTGTATATTTGGGTTATGAATCCCCTATTAGAGGAGTAGCTAGCAAAGATTTTTCCCCCATTCTGTAGGTTCTTTCTTCATTTTCATGTTTCCCTTGCTGTTCAAAACCTTTTTACCTTGATGCCACCCCATTTATTAATTCCTGGTATTATTTCATGAGCTTTAGGAGGTCTGTTGAGGAAATTGATGCTTAAGCCTATATGTTGGAATGTTGAGCCTATGTTTTCTTCTAGCAGTTTCTGCTCTAATTCCTTTGTTTTTGATTGTCTTCAAGTTGGCTTTTGTGCGGGTAAGATATGAGGATCCAGTTTTATTCATCTATATGTACATATCCAGTTTTCCCAGCATAATTTGTTTAAGAGGCTGTCTTTTCTTCAAATATGTTTTTGACCCTTTGTCAAGGATCAGATAATTGTATCTGCAAACAGTCTTTTAAAACAAAACTACAGACCCATATCCCTCATGAATATAGATACAAAAATTCTTAGCAAAATATTTGTAAAAAGAATTCAGCAATATATTTTTAAAAATGCACCATTACTAAGTGGAATTTATTCCAGAGATACAAGGCTGGTTCAATATTTAAATATTAATATAATCCACCAATTAGCAGGCTAAATTTTTAAAAAATCACATGACAATATCGACTGATACAAAAAAGCATTTATCCAGACTCAGTACCTACTCATGATTTGAAAAATATCTCTCAGAAAACCAAAAATAAAAATGAACTCCTCACCCTAATAAAGACTATCTACAAAATGTCTATAGCTACTATGACGTATGATGGTACAAGACTGATTGCTTTCCTCCAGATCAGAAACAGGACACCGATGTTCACTCTCACTCCTTTTCTTTAAGATGATGCTTGAACTTCTAGCCAATGCAAAAAGAAAGAAAGAAAATAAAGTATACAGATCATAAAGGTTAAGGAAAAAATAACTTGTCCATACTTGAAATATCATAATTTTTGACAGAACAATCCTAAAAAATCTACAAAAAGGAACAAAAATCTCCTAGAACTGACAAGGAAGTTGGCAAGGTTATAAGATTAATGTACAAAATCAGTTATTATTTTAATATCCTAACAATTGCACTACTGGGCATTTGTGTAAACATATGTTCACACAAAAGAACTGTACATGAATGTTCATAGCAGCTTTATTCATAATAACTGCCAGAGGAAACAAGTCAAATATTTTTCAACAGTTGAATGGTTAAGAAAACCATGGTACATCCATACTATGGGACACTTCTCAGCATTGAAAAGGAACAGGAGGTTGATATATACAACCACCTCTGAGACAATCACCTGAGAATTATACTGAATTTTAAAAAATCCAACCCTAAAAGGTTGCATACCCTGTAACTCTATTTATATTACATCCTTGAAGTGACAGATGATGATGATGATGATGATGATGATGATGATGATGATGATGATTATCAGCATCATTTTCATAGAAATAGAGAACAAATTAGTGGTTTTAAAAGGATAAGGAAGGTGTGTGGAAGGGAAGGAAGAATGTCTTTAAAAGAACAACATGACAGATTCTTGTACTAATGAAAATATTCCATATATTAACTGTATAAACATCTATATCATAGTTGTAATATTGAACTACATAGTCTTGCAAGATATTAAAAATATTGTCATTGGGAGTAAGAGTTCACATTCCAGAGAGTAACATACCTTATGTATTATTTCTTACAACTGTATGCCATCCTACAATTACCTCAAAATAAAAAGTTTAATAAAAAATAAAATGCATGCATAGCAATATAAGGTTAATATAGTATCCAATAAGTTTTTAAGAAACTTAAAATTTACTTTCACTTCTTCTATAGGTTCAAAGCAATCATAGCACCATTCTAACACGTTCAAGGAGAAGGGAATAGACTCCGTCTATTGATGAGGGTGTGACAAGGTCACATTATAGCATGTGGGATCAAAATATTGTCATGGCCATTTTTGAAAAATACAGTCCACTACAATCAGTAATGTTATTCATCACCTTTCTCTCTCTTCTTCCTCCCCTCCTTCTCTCTTCTGAAAAAGATCCTGTGAAAAGAATGAATGAATTCCTTTACTTCATTTACTCCATAATCTTATCATATATCTTCCCATTCAAAATGAACTCTCCATCTCTCTTCGTTTAAGGTTCAGCCTCTTTGAAAAACAATTTTTTTTTTGTACTGGGAATTGAACTCAGGGGCACTCGACCACTGAGGCACATCCCCAGCACTATTTTGTATTTTCTTTAGAGACAGGGTCTCACTGAGTTGCTTAGTACCTCACTTTTGCTGAGGCTGGCTTTGAACTCATGATCCTCCTGTATCAGCCTCCTGAGCCACTGGGATTACAGGCTTGCACCACCGTGCCTGGCATGAACTATTTCTCAGACTTGTTGATGCTGAAATGGTTGGCCAGAGTCTTTTGAGGGTTAGCTCTGGCACATAAGAACAGATTCAGATAGGTACTGACAGTATGTCCAACTTTGCCCAAAGGAGTATTTCTGAAAAGGTAAGTTGTGTTTTGTGAGTCAAATTGCCTCTTAAAATCTTTTAGTTAACCTTATTATTGAAACAATTTTATTATTGACTTAATAAATACTTTTATAAATATTCTCCTAATTTATATGTTAAATTGTTCTGGATTCACACATTTTGCCAAAAACAAAAGATAGACATCTACTCCACAATCATTTGCTAACTACTTCTTCAGGATAAAGGTTGTATTCTTTTTGTTTACAGTTCTTCATCCTTATGTTCAACCTAATATGGGAGAATGATGCTGCTCCCTCAGCAAGGCCTGTACACTTTTTGTTTTTTAAGTAGCAGCAAAGAACTGGAGCAAAGTAATGTGAAGCTTTTAGATGAATTTCTGTTGCTGGGCCAGCCTACTGTGGCTTAGGAGGAATAGGGACCCTCTTAGAACCTCTCAGCTATTGAATATATAGAAAATATTCTAGGTAAAATGAAGAATGAAGTTGCCTTCTGCCTACTTACTTCCTGCCTTTGACTCAATGAATAAAATAAACCAAAGACCTAAGCATGATTTTTTTTTCTTAAAATGAGGTATAGTGTTAGAGTCTGTAAATAAGTCAGGATGGCGCTGCATAGCTGAATATCTAGCAATAATTTCATGAATGAGGAAGTTGTACCATCCCCCTAAGACTTTAACTGCAATTACCCCTGGAATCTAAACTCACCAGCTTAGATTCAGACTAATCAATGACTACTCATTTTTCCCTGAGAGGTTTTGCTGGGCTTTCTCTGTGTACGTGGATGGTTGTGGGAGGGATTAAATGGTAGACCAGATAAGCACAGATGTGACCAGAAAAGTACCTCATGTTGCGGGGTAAGGACAGTAGAAAGGGAAGCTCAGGATCTACACAGGAGTTCACAACTTCCCCTTTTCCTTGGTTTTAACTGAGTGACTCACCAATTTACTTGCCTATTTCTTTCTTTGAAATTCTTTATTTCCACATTACACAGGTGTTTTAAATTGTTGTTTTGTATTTGGAGTCATTGAACATTAAGAAAAACACATAAGAGATAATCATGTTTATACTCCTCCAGACTCTGAAAACCTATCCTCGTAAGGAAAGCAGGTAAAAACATTAGGGATGCTTAGCCTAAAGAACAAACTCAGGAATTATAATGACCTCCTTGAGGGACTTGAAAGGTTCTCCTCTGACAGGGGCATGATACTTTCCTGAACTCAGGAGATCAGAGTCTGTAAATTTGCTAAAGATCAGAGCATCCCAACATTGAAAAGCCATGAATTTTCTATTTCTAGATGTGAGCATCCATGGGGAGAATAATCACCAGGCTTGGATGCTCTATAGGGATCTCAGGCTCACAGTGTATTGTGGGATTTAAGGACTTTTAAGAAAATTTTCCACCCTGAGATTCTAGCACAGCATTCTCCAATATGGTAGCTCCACCCAGGTGTGGCTACAGAGCATGTAAAATGTGACTAATCCACTATGTAAAATAATACTGTATTTCAAAAAGTTGGTGCTAAAAATGACAAAAAAGGTCACAAATATTTTTATACAGATTACATGTTGAATTGATAATATTCTGAATCAATTAGGCTGAACAAAATATATTACTAAAATTAAATTTACCTGTTTATTTTTACTTTTTGTACTGAGGCTTCTAGAAATTTTAAATGACACATGTGGGTATGTGGCTAACATGATCTATTGGACAGCACTACTAGCTACTTAGGGACATTTCCAACTCAAAATCCCACACTCTTCTTAAAGTAGCATATCTTCGGTGGAGAAGGAAGATGGCGGCGAGGGGAGTGCATTGCCCCCGTGTGCTGCTTCACTGTGTCGGAGTATGACAAGTCAGGACGGCTAAAGGATATCTTGTTAGGAATTTCCAGCAATAGTGGGGTGCTCCGGAACCTGGAGGAAGGATTTCCATCGCACGAGGATCGGCTACGGGGACTCAAACACGAGAGGTTTGTCGCACGGAGGGTAACACTGCTTATTCAGCAAATCGCCCCGCGGCTAGAGTCTGCAGCGCGCGCTGGGAAACGAGGAGATAGCGACGCAGGGATACAGCGCTGCAGTTTCTGCCAGCCGTGCAAGC